>NC_069389.1:110101692-110411692 GCF_027475565.1 Acinonyx jubatus | reverse complement strand
AAATCCTCAAGTGACAGAGACGTGATAGGACATATCCCCAGGATGGCATCCAAAGACAGCCCCCCACCTTTACCCCGAGTCTCTGGGTGACATCGTACTGCCACTATGGAGACGACAGACCACCGTTCTGCCTCTAAAGCTCGACCGTTGGCTTTCATCTCTCCGGAGTTTCCCTGCCCCACACAGCAGAGCAGACAGACAGTTTAGAAGGCCTTCACTATTTTTCTTCCTCTCCAGGGCAATCTTAGGGTAACACTGCTCGTCGGTCTGTTTCCGCTCATCTGCTTTACCATTGTTAGCCTCGACAGCCCATCGTCTGGCCCTTTAGATTGCTTGTCTTTATTGCTCATTTATATTATTCCACCTCCAGAGGGCCGTGCTAGTTTCCTCTGATACAAAAATGTTCGAATAAGGCAGAGGTTTTGTCTATTCTGGGCTCACGCCCAACCTCGCCTTCAAGTTGACGCTGTGCTCCTTAAAGCTTTGTGAATCCCAAGTCCGTGGTGTTCCCTGGACAATGCCTGCAGAAATCCTCTGAACCAGACCCGCTTCTGCCCACTGACCAGAAGCCAATCTGTCTCTGCCTCAGTCTCACAATCCGGTAGGTCCCTGAGCAGCTTTGGGGACCTAACGATTATTCTCTCCAGGTGCCCACCCCCCTTCCTTCGACCACTCTTCTAGTCGCCCCAGCCCTTCTGCATCATCTGAGGGTCACGAAATCTCCAACTTCTTTAAGACTGCTGTCTCTCTTCGGATAGTGTGAATATACAACAGTAATCCACAACGCGATTATAAATCAGTTCCTCTGGCCCCAGACCCCAGTAGCTACCTGCACATCCGCTTAGGAATTCGAGGGAAAGGGGTCTCGCCAGAGAGAAAGGAGAAAAAGCAGGTTTTTGCAGTGTGAGTCATGGCACAAAGAGAGCTAGGTGGCTTTTCCTCCAGGCGAAGCAGAGGCTTCCAAAATACCTTGAATGAAAAGCAAAGGGGAGAAACGTGGTAGTCTTCCAATCGTAAGGAGAAGGGAGTTAATGTTTGTATCTTTGGCAGGGTTTGAAAGTATTGATACAATAGTGCAATTCACCTTCGTCAAGGGCATGTCCTCAGGGCTCTGAAATGGATTTGCTCAAATTCCTCAGAAGTCGTAAGAGGATGGCCGGCGTTGTGAATTACCCAGATTCGAAATCCCAGATCTGTCCCTCAGGCAAGTGGTATAAATTCTCTGTGTCTTGATTTCCTCATCTGGGATAATAACTATACAGTGCACCTATCTCACAGAGCCGCAGTGAAGATTAAGTGAGTTATGATTTGGGAAGAACTTAGAATATGTGAAAGAGAGGGGCGCCTGGGTGGCTCCGTCAGTTGAGCGTCCGACTCGGGCTCAGGTCATGATCTCACGGCTTGTGAGTTCGAGCCCCGCATCCGGCTCTGTGCTGACAGCTCGGAGCCTGCCCGACACGAGGCTCCAACCCACGGACCGTGAGATCACGACCTGAGCCCAAGTCGGACGCCCAGCCCCCTGAGCCACCCAGGCACCCCAGAACTCCATTTTGCACCAAGGTCATGTTTTGTGGAGTTACGGTAGGGATGGAAAAGGGGTAGGGGTTTTAAAGCCAAAACGACACTGTCTCAACCACATGTTAGGAAAACCAAGTCCACCTGCTTGCAGGTATATTCACGCATTTGTTGGCATTGTTCTTTAGTGTTCTGGAACCAACGTCGGCCTGGGTGGGGAAGGAGGTTTCCCTCACATCAACAAGCAATTCTCTGACGCCGGCTGGATGTCCCACAATTCAACTCAACTCTGACGCCTCCTGTCTGGAGAGAGCATCGGATTCCATAGCTAAGGAACTCAGTCCCTATACTTCTGGCCTTCTGGCTACCGGCTATAAATCAGAGGTTCCCACGACCCCCTCCTCAGGTCCCATTGATCTGCGAGAAGGGCTCACCGAACCCAGAGAAACACTCAACTTGCTGGATCACCAGTTTATTATAAAAGAGTGTAGATCAGGAACAGCCAGAAGGAAGAGATACGTAGGGCAAGATACAGGGAAAGGGCACGGAGCTTCCCTGCCCTCTCTGGGTGGCTCCTCACCCCAAACCCCCACCAACCAGGAAACCCCTTACACCTCCGTCCTTTTTTGAGTTCTTACGGAGGCTTCCTTACAGAGGCGGGATTGATTAAGTCATTGTCCGTTGCTCATGGACTCAACCTCCCGTCACTCTCCCTGGGGGGGGGGGGGGGGGGCAGGTGAGACTTTCCACAAGTCACCTCGTTATCATGGCAAAAGACACCTTTATCCCTCCCATCACAGGAAATCCCGAGGGTTTCCAGAGCCCCTTGCCAGGAAGAGGGCAAAGACCAAAACATATTGTTTTCTCATTACAAATCACTACGTCACAATTGTGTGTACGTCCGGGTCCCCGCTGTGTCCCCGTGTTGTGTATGCAAGTGTCTCGGCTGTGTACCTGAGGTCCACGCTTCAGGGAGGGAGGTGTGTGCTGTTTTCAGTAGCTGGAGGGACACCGGAGAGCCCCCCAAATGAAACCCAGGGTTTCACAGTCGCTATCATTATTACTCAGTAGGAGCTGATCCACACGGCTCTGTTTTGCGCATGAAACGAGTAGGTCATCTAGCCGTGTTTCGTATGAACAGCAGCGGCAATTCTAAATTTTTTTTTTAACATTTATTTGAGACAGAGACAGAGCATGAACGGGGGAGGGGCAGAGAGAGAGGGAGACACACAATCGGAAGCAGGCTCCAGACTCTGAGCCATCAGCCCAGAGCCTGACGCGGGGCTCGAACTCACGGACCGCGAGATCGTGACCTGAGCTGAAGTCGGACGCTCAACCGACTGAGCCACCCAGGCGTCCCAGCAGCGGCATTTCTAAAAGAACCCCTAGCTCTGGCCCCGTGGGCCCTGAAGGAAGGAAACGCCAACAACTGATCTGTGTCGAGATTCAAAAGGCTGGTGCTGAGAACCTTAAAGGAAGCAGCCACAGAGGGTACCTTGCAGCATCGGGCCGGGAAGCAGAGGAGACCCTACCAGGTTAGCCCAGGTCCCTGAAGACCCACGGGTTCTCTGCCTGCTGCCTCCCCGGTCTCTGCCTCTACAGCTCAGTGACCGGCCTGGGAATCGGAACTCATAAAGCATCCTCTCTTCCCCGGCTGACTCTGACCACGTGTTTTTGGCCCCTTATTTTTGTCTTGGTGGACCGGCTCTGCCACCCCACATTTCTGACCTGCTTCCCTCCGCTCTTGAAATCCCATTACATGTCTGTAGCTTAATCTGATTCCCTAATGCTATGGCTGCTTACAGATGCGGGGTATTTTCTGCTCTCTTCTAAACCCTGAGCTGTACCTCGCCTCTGATAAGCCTCGATACCACAGATCGACAGGAAGGATCTGGATTCCTTCCTCTTGTGGTGGCAAAGTTCAGTCCCTCCCCCCCCATACTGTCTCTGTCTTACGTTAAAATAATTCAGCATATGGGAACTTCTCGTAAGAGCAGAGGAGTGAAGAGGCCACAGAAATCCCCCAAAGATAATAATTATAAAATATGGATGAATAATTTTAAAAGCAACTCTTTGGAGACACAGTCAAGTATCTAAAAGGGAGAATCCAGAAGAGAGTTTAATCTCAAAAAAAAAAAAAATCCATCTGGAAATAGTAAGGATCGGATGTTTGGGGCTTACTGGCCTGTAATGGTTTTAAAATGTGTCCAAAAATTCGTTGATATTTTTCCCCTCAAGAAGTGGAGATTAAATTCTTTCTCCTTGAGTGTGGGCTGGTCTTAGTGACTTATTTCTAAAGAAAAGAATGAAGCAGAAGGAAAGGTGTGGCTTTTGGAAGCCTCAATCAAAAAAAAGAATGCAGCCCCCTCCTTATACTCTCCATTGAATCATTCACTCTGTGGGAAGCCAGTCCCCCTGTTAAGAGATTCGCATGGTGAGGAACCAGAGCCTTTTGCCAATAGCAAGTCAGGAAGTGGTTTTGCCTTGGAAGTGGATCCTCCAGCCCCAGTCAAGCCTTCAGATGACCGCAGGCACAGGTGACACCCTAACTACAACCCTGCCAGCGACCTTGAGACAGAGGCACCCAGCTAAGCCACTTCTGAATTACTGGACCATAAAAACTGTGTGAGGGGCGCCTGGGTGGCTCAGTCGGTTAAGTGGCCGACTTCGGCTCAGGTCACGATCTCACGCTTCGCGAGTTCGAGCCCCACATTGGGCTCTGTGTTGACGGCTCGGAGCCTGGAGCCTGCTTCGGATTCTGTGTCTCCTTCTCTCTCTCTCTGCTCCTCCCCTGCTCGCCCTCTGTCTGTCCCTCTCTTTCTCAAAAATAAATAAACATTAAAAATTTTTTTTAAACCCGTGTGAGATAATAAACCTCTGTTGTCGTAAGCGGCTTATTTGGGGGGTATTTTTTATCCAGCAATGGCCAACTAAGACACTGGCCCCACTGCTTGCTGCTCAACCCCTACAGTTACAGCCATGGAAAACAGCAGGGGGAAATCCACATCCTTAGCACACAAAGGAGTCAGACATCAGAGTTCAGAAAGCACCTGAAAATCACAAGGAGAAAACAAAACACGGCAGTGCTAGGGCTGTAAAAGGCGTGCGGCCCAAATTCAAGGCATAAACTGCCCAACTCCCTGGCTAACGGCTAATGTACACATGCTTAGGTAAGACCCCAGGTGGCCCGGTGGAAAACGTGAAAGGAACAGAGGGGCACCTACCTTTGAAGTATAGAGATATATGAAGCAAAGTCTGAGAGCTTGGCATTTTTTTGTAATTGAGTGCATTCTCGCGTGGCACAAACTGAAGCCTGGTGGGTGTGTGGGATCAGCATATAGACCCCAAAGCCGGTGGAGCAACTGGAAATTAGAAAATTGAGGGAAAATTCCTACAAGCAAGGATACCACAGACAGGATGAGCTGCATTTCTGCCTAACTCCTTGGCCGGTCACCAAAAAATTTTGCAGGCCCAAGGGAGACTCACAGGAGGCCAGCCTCAAGAGAACAGTAGTGGGAAGGCATAGGAAGAGTGCATAGATATCAGGATCTATATACCATAGAGGAGAGAGAGGTTTTAAGTCGAATCCGGGCATGTTAATTGTAGACTAGAAAGAAAAATAATAATCTTCAGAAGAATAGGAGACAGAGTCACTACAACTTACTATCTATGATATCCAGTTTCCAACCAGAAATCCCTAGACATGCCAAGAGACGAGAAAATGTGACTCATGTGACTCATACTGGGAGAAAAAAAAAAAAGACAACAACCAGTAGAAACTGACTCCAAGCGAATCCAGATGTTGAATTTTCAAAGACTCCAAAGCAGATAATATAAACATGTTCAAAGGCTTTTAAAAAATATCTTCAAAAATTACAGAAAAATAAATATTGGTGAATAAATAGATAAGGAATCTCAACAGAAACAGAGAAAATTTTACAAAGGGAAACTCTAGAGCTGAAATAACTTACTAGATGAGCTCAATACCAGATTGGAGCTGTCAGAAGAAAGAATTCATGAACTTGTAAATAAATCATGCAATCCAAAAAGAGGGAGGAAAAAAACCCAAATGATAATAAATAGAACCTCAGAGACCTGTGGGCAACAGGAAGCCGTCCAAAAAAGTTATGATTGTAATCCCAGACAAATTTAGAAAAAGGAGAATTTAAAAATATTTAAAGAAACAATGGGCAAAACTACTCAAATTTGTAGCAAAACATAACTTACAGAACCAAGAAATTCAACAAACTCTGCGATGCCTGGGTGGCTCAGTTGGTTGAGCCTCTGACTCTTGATTTCAGCTCGAGTCGTGGTCTCGCTGTTCGTGGGTTCAAGCCCTGCGTCGGGCTCTACACTGACAGTGCAGAACCTGCTTGGGATTCTCTCTCTCTCCCTCTCTCTGACCCTCCCCACCGTCTCTCTCTCTCTCTCTCTCTCTCTCTCTCTCTCTCTCTCTCTGACCCTCCCCACCATCTCTCTCTCTCTCTCTCTCTCTCTCTGACCCTCCCCACCGTCTCTCTCTCTCTCTCTCAAAGTAAATAAACTTTAAAGAAAAAAGAAATTCAACAAACTCCAAGCAGAAAAACACAAAGAAAAGTGCTCCTAGACACATCGTGGTCAATCAGCTGAAAGCCTAAAACAAGAAAAATATCTTGAAAGCGAGGAGAAAAATAAAAGAGAGAGAGACATAACTGGCTTAGCTCTGGTTGCTATAACAAAATACCATAGACTGGGGGGCTTAAACAACAGACATTTATTTCTCAGAGTTCTAGAGGGTCCAAGATCAAGGTGCCAGATGATTAATTTCTGACGAGGGCCTTCTTCCTGGTTTGCAGACAACCACCTTCTTGCTGTATCTTCACATGACAGGGACAGAAAGGACCCTAGGCTTCTTATAAGGGCACTGATCCCATCATGGGGGCCCCACTTTGCTTCCTTCATCGAAACCTAATTACCTCCCCAAGGCCTCACCTCCCAATACTATCGGATTGCGGATTAGAGCTTCAACATCGAGGGGGAGGCACACATTCAGTCCATAGCAAACATGTTTCAGACAGGAATACAGACACAGAAACCATTAGAACAACATAGTCTAAGGGCTAAAGGGAAAAACAAAAACTGCCAACCAAGAATTCTAGATCCAGAAAGCGATCCTTCAAAACCCAGAAAGCTATCCTTCGAAGCAGAAGGGGAAATTAAGATATTTTCAGATAAAACCTGAATGAGTTCGTTACCAGAGGACATGCACTACATGGAATGCTAAAGAAGTTTCTACCACTTGAAAAGAAATGACATTGGATAGCAACTCCCAAAAAATGGTAAATGGGTGACTAAAAAAGAATGTTTTTCTCCTCTCAATCTCTTTAGCAGACATAGAATTGCTTAAAGCAAAAATTATAAGACTGTATTGATGGTTTATACTGTATATAGATGTAATGTGCATGTGTATACATCAATAAGAACACTTAAAAAGGGGGAGGAATGAAAATATACTCTTGTAAGTTTCTTACATTTTACCTGAAATAATTCAATATTTAATGTAAGTAGATTGTATTAAGTTTAAGATGCATATTATAAACCCGAGAGCAAAAGTTGTTTTAAAATGCAGAGGTATAGCTAAAATGTCAATAGAATTAAAATAATAAAAAAATATTTTTAATTAGCATGGAAAGAAGAACAGAAACAAAAAGAGATGAGACAAGGAAAAAACAAATAGTAAATTGCAAGCCTAAATATAACCATATCGATAATTATATTAAATGAAATATATATATAATATATATATCATATATAATGATATATATAATATATATATCATATATATTATATATTAAATATATATTAATATAATATAAATATATATTATATATTATATATATAAATATATAAATAATATATTAAATGAAATGGCAGAGACTGTCAGATTGAAATTTAAAAAACAAAATATGCTCCGATACATATAGACTGGAAGTAAAAGGCTAGAAAAATATACCATGAAAGTATTAGGCATAAGAAAGCTGAAGTGAATTTCGAGACACAGAGTATTTATAAAGCCAAAGGTGGAAACTTAATAATGACAAAAGGGTTCATGCAGGGGGGTTGGGGGTGGGGAAAACGGGTGAAGGGGTGTCAAAAGGTTATAAGGTAAATAAGCCCTGGGATGTAATGGCATAATGACCATAGTTAACAATACTGTATTCTATATTTGAAAGTTGCTAAGGGAGTGGATCTTAAAAGTTTTCATCACAAAAAAGATTGTAACTATGTGTGGTGATGAATGTTAATGACACTTATCATGGTAAGTATTTTGCAATAAATACATATGCCACATCATTATGTTGTATACCTAAAACTAATACAATGTTAATTATATCTCAATGAAAAACCCAGTTTTAAAAAAGAATGAACATTTCAAGGAGAGTTAATACCTATTCTTCTTAAGCTATTCCAAAATAAAGGAAGGAAAACCTCCAAATTCGTTCCATGAGGCCAGGATTACCCTGATACCAAAACCAGATAAAGACACCACTAAAACAGAAAAATACAGGCCAATATCCCTGATGAACATAGACGCAAAAGTTCTCAATAAATTACTAGCAAACTGAATTCCACAATACATTGAAAAAATCCTTCACCCTGATCAAGTGGGATTTATCCCTGGGTTGCAAATGTAACTCAATATTTGCAAATCAATCAATGTGATACATCACATCAATAAGAGGAAGGATAAGAACCATATGATCATTTCAATAAACACAGAAAAAGCATTTGACAGACTACAACATCCATTCGTGATAAAAACCCTCAACAAAATAGGTTTAGAGGGAACATATCTCAACATAATAAAGGCCATCTGTGGAAAACCCACAGCTAACATCATCCTTAACTGGGAAAAACTGAGAGCCTCTCCCCTAAGGTCAGGAACAAGACAAGGACGTCCGCTCTCACCACTTCCATTCAATATCGTACTGGAAGTCCTAGCCTCAGCAATCAGATAACAAAAGGAAATGAAAGGCATCCAAATTGGTAAGGGGCAAGTCAAACTTTCACTATTTGCACATAACCTAATATTATATACAGAAAATCCTAAAGACTCCACTAAAAAACTGTGACACTGATAAATGAATTCAGCAAGGTCACAGGATACAAAATCAACCTACAGAAATCTGTTGCATTTCTATACGCCAGTAATGAAGCAGCAGAAAGGAAAATTCAGGAAACAATCCCAATCACAACTGCACCCAAAATAATAAGACACCTAGGAAGAAACCCAACCAAAGATGTGAAGACCTGTATTCTGAAAACTGCAAAACATTGATGAAAGAAATTGAAGACAGTACATAAACATGGAAAGACATCCCATGCTCATGGATCGGGAGAACAAATATTGTTAAAATGTCTGCACTACCCAAAGCAATGTATACATTTAACGCAATCCCTATCAAAAAGCCAATAGCGGAGCGCCTGGGTGGCTCAGTCGGTTAAGTGTCCGACTTGGGCTCAGGTCATGATCTCACAGTTGGTGAGTTTGAGCCCCGCGTCGGGCTCTGTGCTGACAGCTCGGAGCCTGGAGCCTGCTTCGGGTTCTGTGTCTCCCTCTTTCTCTCTGCCCCTCACCTGCTTGCTCTCTCTCTCTCTCTCTCAAAAATAAATAAAACATTAAAAAAAAAAACCCAATAGCATTTTTCACAGAGCTAGAACAAACAATCCTAAAATTTTGGTGGAACCACAGAAGACCCCAAATAGCGAAAGCAATCTTGAAAAAGCAAAGCAAAGCTGGAGGCATCACAACTCCAGACCTCAAGTTCTATTTCAAAGCTGTAGTCATCAAAACAGTATGGTACTGGCACAAAAATAGACACAAAGATCAACAGAACAGAATAGAAAGTCCAGAAATAAACCCACAATTAAATGATCAATTAATCTTTGACAAGGCAGGAAAAAATGTCCAATGGGAAAAAGTCTCTTCAACAAATGGTGCTGGGGAAACTGGACAGCAACATGCAGCAGAATGATCCTGGACCACTTTCTTACACCAGACACAAAAATAAATTCCAAATAGATGAAAGACCTAAATGTGAGACCTAAAACGACACAAATCCTAGAAGAGAACACGGGCAGTAACTTCTTTGATATTGGTCGTAACAGCTTCTTTCAAGAGATGTCTCCTGAGTCAAGGGAAACAAAAGCGAAAATAAACTACTGGGCCTACAACAAAATAAAAACCTTCTGCACAGCAAAGGAAACCACCAATAAAACTAAAACACAGCCTATGAAATGGGAGAAGATACTTGCAAATGCCATTTCCAATAAAGGGCTAGTCTCCAAAATAGATAAAGAACTTATAAAACCTAACACCCCCAAAACAAAGAATCCAATTAAAAAGTAGGCAGAAGACATGAACAGACATCCGGACATACGAAATATGTCAAAGACATAGGACATCTTTTCAGACATATGGAAAGATGCTCATCGCCACTTATCACCGGGGAAACGCAAATCAAAACTACAATGAGATGTCACCTCACACCTGTCACAGTGGCTAAAGTTAACAACACGAGAAACAACAGGTGTTGGTGAGGATGTGGAGAAAAAGGAACCCTCGTGCACTGTTAGTGGGAATGCAAACTGGTGCAGCCACCGTGGAAAACATTAGGGAAGTTCTTTGAAAAGTTAAAAATAGGACTACCTTACAACCCAGCAATCACATTACTGGATATTTACCCAGAAAATACAAGAACACTAACTCAAAGGCATACGTGCACCCCTATGTTTATGGCAGCATTATTTACAATAGCCAAGCTATGGAAGCAGCCAAAGTGTCCACTGATAGATGAATGGATAGAAAAAATGTGGTGTGTGTGTGTGTGTGTGTGTGTGTGCGCATATATACATATATATACACATATACATATACGTACATATGTATATATATATACACATATATGTACATATGTATATATATACATATACATAACATATATGTTATATATATAACAAAATACCATTCAGCCATAAAAAAAGAATGAAATCTTGCTATTTGCAATGACATGGATGGAGCTAGAGAGTATAATGCTAAGTGAAATAAGTCAATCAGAGAAAAGACAAATACCGTATGTTTCACTCATATGTGGACTTTAAGAAACAAAAGAAACAAGCAAAGGGGAAAAAATAAGAGAGAGAGAGAGAGAGAGAGAGAGAGAGAGAGAGAAAGAAGCAGACTCCTAAATATAGAGAACAATCCCCCAAAGGGGAAGGGGTGGGGGATGGGTGAAATAGTTGATGGGGATCAAGGAGTACACTTGTCATGATGAGCACTGAGTAACGTAGAGAATTGTTGAATTGCTATATTGTACACCTGAAACTAACGTAACACTGTGTGTTAACTAATTGGAATTAAAATAAAAGCTTTTAATAAAAAATTTTTTTAAAGAATATGTTTAATATTTTTTCTAATTTTTAAGGAATCTAGAAAAATTATACAGATATACGAGCTTAAAAATCAAAAGCTTGACTGCAGGGTGGTATGAGGGGACGTCGTGAAGCGGAAAATAGGTTGTATGTTACGACTATGGAGGTGGCGACCCTACTATGTACATTTGTCAAAACTTATCCAATTGTTCACTCCAAACTGATGAATGTTAATGTATAGAATTTATACCTTAATGAAAAAAAACAAAATTGAAAGCAAAAAAAAAATTTGCAGTATAAACATAGAGATATATATGGGAATGTAAGTTAGTCTTGAATGTACACAACAGGGGCAGTTAGTTTTCATTTGGAGTATCCTAATCAGAAATCCACACTCCAGGGGGGATTAGTGTTTGAAGGACCCTAATCAAGAATCTACACCCCTTACATGACTATGGCAAGTGCTTTGAAAATCTTATTCAAATATGCACCCAAGTGTTCATTAGTTAGGAAAAGAGTTGTTAGAAATAAATAATTTTATGGAGAAATTAATCACGTTCAAGAAAGACTAGACAGGTGTATCTGTCCGGACCTTAACAAGGTATAAGAACTTGGCAGATCCATCGGTCTGACACTTGTGAAGAACACCCTAAGGACATTTGTGCCCCACTGAAGAGGGAACTCTGTCATCGTGCCAGCGAGAAAACTGGCAAATCGTTTACGCCACCAGAATACTCGCTGCATCCTCTTCGGGTTGAACCTTTCACACAAAGTGTTTGCCGGAACATCTAAAAGGACAGAGGATACGGTACTATGATGCTGTCTTTGCCTGCTTCCTAATGAATATCTGCACTGGTTGAGAATTCAGGCTGAGGCTTACGATCACTGTGATATGCCACCCGGTAGTGAAGTTGACGTGGGGAGGCATATTCTCCCCCACCGTATCCAACTGTCAGAAGCTAATGATACTGTGGATACTGAGAGGAGCCTAAATCGGTTGATAGCAGCCTCCCATTTCGTCCAGAAAAAGACCTTGCATTCCTTCTTTGCTGCTACAACTCAGGTAGTTGGATGATTACAGTGTTCAACTCTGCACGAAATCTTTTGTGATACGTACACCTACAAAGGAATCATGCTGAAGGAGGACTGACCAAAACACAGTGATTACTTCTGATCATGGTCGCACGTTCTGTAAATATAAAGTTTTATTGGAACACGGCCGTACCTATTCCTTTCTGTGTCGTCTGTGGCTACTTTGGTGCTTATAATGGCAGATCTGAGTAGCTGAGACAGAGACACCACGCAGCCTGCAAAGCCAAAAATATTTCCTATCTGGCCCTTCACAGAAGTTTACCAACCCATGCAACAGTGTCACTTCTAATTGACATTTCTGCTGTTATATTTATTAATTCCTTCATTTTAATTCTTTTTTTCTGCCATTTCCTCTGGAATTTTCAATGCTTTTGTCCATCGATTCTAAGATTTTCTCTCTTTTTTTGATTTTCTCATTTTTAAATGACTACACGTAAGGTTTAAATGTTCTCCTGCCAACCACTCAGTTATGTTCTATATCTGCGAATGTATATTGTTCTCATCTTGGTTCATTTCAAAGGAAATTTAAATTTATTTTAATAAATTTATCTTAATTCCCTCTTTAGTTTAAGATTTATTTTAAAAGGTGCTTTGAAGATTCCAATTAGATAGAAGTATTTTTTGCCCTCTTTTCATTACTGATTTGTTATTTCAGTACATTTGAGTCAGAAAATTTGGCCGGTATGATTGTGCTTTTGGAGATTCGTAGATCTTTGTATCCTAACACGTGGAGATATATTTGTATATACATATATATATATATATATATATATATATATATATATATATATAATTTATAAATATAAAATTTGTTAAATTATGTTATTCAAACCCTTTATAGTCTAACATATTTTGTCTACTAAAATTGCCATTTTATGAGAAATATGCTTGTTTTAGTCCATTTAGGCTGCTATAAAAAAATATACCATGGACTAGTTGGTTTGAATAATGAATACATTTTTTTCTCACGGTTCTGGAAGTTGGGAATTTCAAGATCAAGGCACTGGCAGATTCAGGGTTTGGTAAAGGCTCACTTCCTGGTTCATAGATGGCTGTAATGATATTGTGATATTACAAATGTACATAGGGCTGACTGAGTATACATAGGGTGGCTGAATTGTTTGAGCATCCGACTCCTGATTTCGGCTCAGGTCATGATCCCAGAGTCATGGGATTGAGCCCTTTGTTGGTTTCCACGCTGAGGGTGGAGTCTGCTTAAGATTAAGATTCTCTCGGGGCGCCTGGGTGGCGCAGTCGGGTAAGCGTCCGACTTCAGCCAGGTCACGATCTCGCGGTCCGTGGGTTCGAGCCCCGCGTCAGGCTCTGGGCTGATGGCTCAGAGCCTGGGGCCTGTTTCCGATTCTGTGTCTCCCTCTCTCTCTGCCCCTCCCCCGTTCATGCTCTGTCTCTCTCTGTCCCAAAAATAAATAAACGTTGAAAAAAAAATTAAAAAAAAAAAAAAGATTAAGATTCTCTCTCTCTCTGCCCCTCTCCCCTGCTCTTGTGCTCTCTCTTTCTAAAATATATTTTTAAAAACCCACAAATATACATTTATATGTATACATATTATATATACATATATGTATACACATATACATGTATGTATATATACATATGTATATATGTGTATATATGTGTGTGTGTGTGTGTGTGTGTATAGTTCATCATCCCCAGCTCCCAATCAGAGCTCCTAAAATTTTTGTAATTTCCTGAGCAATAAAAGTGCTACGAGAATCTTTTGTTCTAATATTTGGTCTTTGACCTCAGTTCCTAACACAGAAATCCTAGATCCCTTGGAATTTCCTGAGAGATAGGACCATCTTTTTTTTTTCTTTTTTTTTTATGTTTATTTTTGAGAGAGACAGAGCACAAGCAGGGGAGGGGCAGAGACAGAAAGGGAGACACAGAATCTGAAACAGGCTCCAGGCTCTGTGCTGTCAGCACAGGGCCCCACACAGGGCTCAAACTCAGAAGGGCGAGATCATAACCTGAGCCGACGTCGGACGTTTAACTGACTGAGCCACCCAGGCATCCTGGAGCATCTTTTTTTCTAATGAGGCAAAGCTTGGTGGGCTCCTAGATGGGGACAGGCCACCAGATAGACGAAGCCATGATTAGAACCTTGGCACTTTCACCCCTAATCCCCATCCTCCAGGGAGGGGAGAGAGGCTAAAGAGGGATGCAATAATCAATCATGCCTACCTGATGACGCCTCCGTAAAAATCCCTAACGCATTGAGTTCAGAGAGCTTCTGGGTTGCCAAACACATCGAGGTTCCATGCACCAACCCCTCATACCTTGTCTTAGGCTCTTCCTCAATTGCATCCTCTTATAATAAACTGGTAAGCTAGTAAGTAAACTGTTTTCCAGAGTTCTGTGAGCCACTCTAAGAAATTACCAAACCTGGGGAGGACGGCGTGAGAACCTTCTATTTATAGCAAGATGGTCAGAAGCACCAGAGGCCTAGATTTGCCATTGGCATCTGAAGGGGGGGGGGTTGTGGGACTGAGCCCCTAACTTGTGGGATCTGACACCAACTCCAGATAGTGTCAGAATTGAGTTGAATTGTAAGACGCTCAGTTGGTGTCCACAGGGAATTGGAGAACGGCTTGGTGTGGAGGAAAAAAACAACAACCAGACATATGGTATCCAGAAACACGAGCGTGGCAGTTGTAGAGAGTAAAGGAATAGAGTGTTTCCTTTCAGTCATTTTCTCACTGTGTCCTCACATGGTGCAAAGGGGAAGGGAACTCTCTGGAGTTTCGTTTATGAGGGCACTAATCCCATTCATGAGAGCCCCATCCTCACGACCTAGTCACCGCACAAAGGCCTCACTCCAACTACTATCACATTGGGGGTTAGAATGTCAATTTTAAGGGGGGATGAACATTTCATTTAGAGCACTGGACCCCCGGCTGCTGAAAGTGCGTGTCCTTCTTGCACGAAAAATACATTCGCTCTATTTGCTCCATCCCAATGGCCCCCAAAGTCTTAAGTCATCCCAGCATCAACCCTAAAGTCGAAGTCCAAAGTCTCAGCTAAATCTCATCTAAATCGGACATGGGTGAGACTTGAGGTAGGTTTCACCCTGAGATGAAATCTCTCTCCAGGTATGAACCTGTGAAACCAAACACGTTATGTGCTTCCAAAATCCAGAGGTGGGACGGGCATAGGATGGACATTCCCATTCCAAAAGGGAAAAACAGGCCAGAAGAAAGAAGTGACAGACCCCAAATAAATAAAAAATTGAATGAGGCACATTCCATTAGACCTTAAGGCTTGAGACTCAATGCTCTGCCTTCCCGGCCCACTGGAATGGCGACATCACCCCCATAGCTTAGCGGGACAGCCCCATGGAGGCTCTCCATTGGGCCCAGCGGCTCTCTCCATTGGAGTCCCAGCAACTGTAGCTTTCACAGGCTGGGCTACAGCTCTGGTGGCCCCACCCCCATGGCTCAGGGGGCCATGCAACCCATCCCGGAGGCACAGGGAGGAGGAATCCTGCTTCTCCCCAATTGGAGACAAAGCCCCATCTTTCGAAATTGCTCCATTCCCTTGACCCCTGCACTCTGGGCCTGCGGTGGGAGTAGCCGCCTTGATGTCTGAAGAGCCTTCACGGTCATTCTTCCATTGTCTTCCATTGCCTTGGCTTTTGTTGACATGGCTGGTCCACACTAACCAGAGTATCAAGCTGTCGCTTGGCCACACCATTAGTGTTCTCATTTTTTTGCAATATAATAGGCTGAGAATTTTCTAAATCTATAAATTCTGCATCTTTTTTGTTTAAACATTCCATCTTTGGGTCAATTCTCTCTTCTCTCACACCTTACTATAAGCGGTCAGGAGAAACCAACACTCGGGCCCAGAAATTTCCTCAGCTAAATATCCACTTTCACCGCTCCCAAGCTCTACCTTCCACAAAAATGCTAGAACAAAACCACAATTCAGCTTTTCTCTATCGTCCAATAACACATTCCTCATTTCTGTCCAAGACCTCATCAGAATGGCCTTTACCATCAATACTTCTACCGACATCGGGCTTTACCTCCACAAGCACATAGCCTCCTTCTCCTCTGTTTGCCAAGTCTCCCTCTGCCTCACTCTTGGAAGGGCTCATGTCATTGGAGGTAGGCCCATCTGGGTAATCCAGGATTGTCTCCTAATTTCAAGATCCTTAACTTACATCTGCAAAGACCCTTTTTCTCAATAAGGTAATATTCACAGGTTCCAGGGATTTGACATGCATATCTCTTGGGAGCCATTTTTGTAGCCTACCAAATCCGTGAATGTGTGGTTCAGAGCTCATCCAGAGATTTGGGCAGAATTGATAAGCAGAATTTGGTGTTCCCCATTCTGGATCTTTCCCCCTAACTATCCAAAAGTGGAAAGAAGTTAAGAGTGGATTCTTCCCTGGAGCTCCCACAGGAAGCATAGCTACAGGTATGTGGTAATTTATTACAACAGCCTCAGAAAATTAATGCAACAGGGCGTATACTTCAAGCAGCTTGGATAAGGCTAAGGGAACTGAACCAAAATTTCAGTCGGTTCCTACCACAAGGGAGACTGAATTTGTAGTTTGAGTTCAACCAAGCTAACTAACTGATAAACAAAAATGGACTATTCTCCAGAGAAATAAAAACAGAACCTAGAGAATCTCTGACAATAGAACATTCCAAATATCTAGAATACAAGAGATAATTATCCTACATGTGAAGACATGAAAACATGACCAATTTTGAGAAAGGAGACAATCAATGGAAATCAACCCCCAGATTATTGAGATGGTGGAATTAGCCCCCCCCCCAAAATAGTAGCTTTGGGATTATAAAGCTACTATTAACATAAAAATATGTTTTCGATGTGTGAGTGGATAGAAAAACTCAGAAAAATAATATAAAGTCGAAAGGCAAAACAAATGCAAATTTTATAACCGAGGAATACAGTACCTAAAATTTTAAAAACTATTTAATGGACTTAATGGTACATTGGAAACGACGGTGGTAAGAGTCAGTGAAATTGAAAATATATCAGTAGAAATTATCCAACATGAAGATCATGAAAACAGGGGTTCCTGAGTGGCTCAGTTGGTTAAAGTGTCCAACTTCAGCTCAGGTCATGATCTCACGGTTCGTGAGTTTGAGCCCCGCATGGGGCTCTGTGCTCACAGCTTCAGATTCGGTGCCTTCCTCTTTCTCTCTCTCTCTCTCTCTCTCACCCTCTCACCCCCTCTCTCTCTAAAAAATAAACATTTGAAATAACATTGAAAACATCAACAAAAGAGACAAAACCTTTGCAAAATACACATTTGACAAATACACCTTGACTTCAATATCCAAAGTCTTTCCACAAATAGAACCCTAGGCACAGATGGTTTCAATAGTGAGTCCTATCAGGTATTAAAGGCATGAAATGATATCAAATTTACACAAACTATTTCAGAAAATAGAGGAGGAGGGAGCACTTCCCTTGCTTTCTGATGCCAGCCGGCATAACCCCGAAACCAAAACCTGACAAAGACACTACAAAAAAGGGAAACCACAGATTGACAGATACATTTTCACAGTGACCCTGAAAATCATCATGAATTATCTGACTCCTCAGCATTCTTTTTTAAAGTTTATTTATTTATTTTGGCGGGGAAGGCAGAGAGAGAGAGAGGAGCCCAAGCAGTGGAGAGCCAGACATGGGGCTCAAACTCATGAACCGTGAGATCATGATGTGAGCCAAAATTAAGAGCTGGACGCTTAACTGACTGAACCACCCAGGTGCCTCTGACTCCTCAAGCATTTTGCTCCAGAACATAGCTTCAGGGAGCTAGCCCCAGCCCCCGCGCGTCTCCTTTTTCTCCCACTGCCCAGCCCTATCCATCCGGCAAGGAGCTCATGCATATGCATGGCACTTGGATTTCCCAACACCACCACGCCCTACTCAAACAGCCGTCCCTTGTGTGCCTGGAGCCCAAGATTGGGCACAAGGGTGTTATTAGCCCTCTGGAGGAAAGACCTGGGGGAGAAATCCATACAAACCTCGAGAGGGGGCTTGAGGTTATCTGAGCTGGCAATTCCAAGGTCCTAATACCCGGGCCATGCTCTAGAGAAGCTGGCAGAGAGGGGATCCGGCCGGGCACAGCCCCGAAGTACAGTGAACTCTGGACCCTTTAGGAAGGGGGGCAGCTGGAAGAGAGCCAGAGGAGGGCTCTTGAAAGCATAAAGCCCCAAAGCAGGGCACCCCTTACCCAGGTATGAGAGGGGGTTCTGGGAAATGCGCAACCTGTGCATGAAGGAAACTATAACATTTCAATAAAGGTCATAAACAAAAAAGATCTCAAAGGAGAGATATACCGTGGTCCAGGCTGACAAAACTTACTATTTTAAAGATGCCATTTCTTCCTAACGTAACCTATAAATTCAGTGCCATCACAAATACTATTCCAACGGATGTTTTGCGGATCTTGGCAAACTGATTTTATATTCACCTTGGAAAACAAAAATGCGTAAGAATTATTTTTGAGAAATGGACCAATAGGAACAATGAGAGGTTGCTCTGTCAGATATTAAAATATGCTGTAATGCTCAAATAGGCTACAGGGAGGAAAATGCGCAAAATGGTCAATGAGATAGAATAGAGAGCCAGGACATTTAATAGATGAAAGGAGTGGCAGTTCAAATCAGAAAAGAAACAATCGGCTGGCTATGCATTAAGTGATACTAGCATAATTTACTGCACACTAGGAAAGGACCGAACGTCAGTAATATAATTGAAGACTGTAGCAGATTTTCAAAAGAAAATCTAAGAAGATATTTTTATCAGAGGGTGGGGAAGATCAATTAGCAAGCTTCAAATGAAGTAACCCATAAAGGAAAGGAATAAAATATTTCAATTATTCAAATTTTATAATAAATTATATGATGTAAGTGTGTCATTAATTAATACATTTGTGAACTGAGCGAAGAAAGAAAGCGACAGAGTGGGAGAAGCATCTGCAACGTACATGACAAAGGCTTCATATCCAAGCTTCACGGGGGGAAAAGAAAAACCTCTTAAGGGAAAGGCAAAGAATCTGTTATGAAGAAGACATTGCAAATGATGTGGTCACATCATTCAGAGAAGAAGAAATTTCAATGACAATTGCAAATGTGAAAACGCCCCCCATCTCAGTAGTTACCGGGGAAAGCGGTATCAAAACAATAAAGTGTGTGTGTGTGTGTGTGTGTGTGTGTGTGTCCATCGGATTCGTGACATTTTCCACTTCTGCTGGAATCCTGAAGAATAACATGACCTCTTTGAAAAGAAATTTCTCAGTCGCTATCAAAATATAAAATATGCATACTTTTGGACCCAGCACATGTGTGCCCACAGAGAGACAAGGACAAAGATGTTTACCGCTGCGTGATTTTTAGCTGCAAAAAGCGGGAGACCGTCTAAGTGCCCATCAGTTGTGAAATAACCATATATCTATATTACGCAGCAGTTAGAAGAAGTCGGTCCGTGTTCACTGACACAGAAGGGTCTCTGAGGCATACTGCCCAGTGAGAAAAAAGAGTGCTAAATAATTTTTATGGTATGATCTCAATAATATAACCAAACCAATTTCTAAGTACATGTACATGTAAACCCACAGGGAACGGTTTGTAAGGATGCTCATCAAGCCGGTGACAATGTTCAATTTACTTCAGGAAGGAGGATGGAATCCAGTGGAGGAATGTTCTTGAACAGTTTACTTTCTGTCCTTATGTATACTCCTTGGGTAATTTTTTTTTTAACGTAATACAATTTTTAAGCACTAAATAAACCTGAGTAATAAGGCAAATGGCAGAGGACTGCTGTTTCTCATTATAAGCCTTTGAGCAATAGTTGATTTTGAAAACTGTGCGTACGCTTTAATTTGATGGAAAGAAAATAGGCAAAAGTAAGGGTTTAAAAAGTGCATTTAAAATGGACTTTCACTCAAGTCCTCGTAGCCATGAGTGGCAGAACCGGCCTTCCAACCGGGGTTGTGTTAATAGCTTCTGGAGAAAGAAATAGAAAAGAAAAAGGTCTAATCTAGTAATGCATCATAATTAAGTACTACTTTAGCTTTTACCTATATTAAGAGAAAGATGATTACAGTGCCATAATAATTTACGTAAGAGTCTGTAAGTACTAATCTATCTTAAAAGTTTTGAATAAAGTCCTCATCTACAAAATCACTTTACATGTTTTCTTCTTCCGTCCTCTGTATTTGGCCCTGAGACTCGTGTGGTCGGGCGTAGCTTTTGTCAGCCTGCCTTGGTTAATTCTCCAAGATGATTTTTTTTTTTTTTTCGCATGAGTTGTTAGCAACCGTCTACTTGAAGCAAATCAACTGCTAATTTATACCTCGCTTTGGGTCCATCAGATTCAGATCAGAAATAAAGTGCTATCTGTTTTGGCTCTAAGCTTGTGTATTTTTCTACGTATGAGGACATTCTTGTTTCTACATATCTTTATTTACAGATCAGCGTGTGTTCTTGGAAGTCCCTGAATATAAGACCACATGGTTTTGATTTTTCCGTTTTTATAAGAATGTTTTTCGTTTTTTACTTTCTGTAACGTGGACAAATATTAATGATAAGTCACCTCATCTTTATTTTTACAGTGCCTGAAGCTAGTTTGTTCCTAAAATGGAACAAATTAAAATAAACCAAACGGAAAGAACTTATCAGTCTTACCTTCAAAGATAAGATCTTTGTTATTATTCTATTTCTTTTAGTTTTTATTTTTTAGATCTTTGTTATAATTTTTTTTTCAGCGTTTATTTATTTTTTTGGGACAGAGAAAGACAGAGCATGAACGGGGGAGGGGCAGAGAGAGAGGGAGGCACAGAATCGGAAACAGGCTCCAGGCTCTGAGCCATCAGCCCAGAGCCTGACGCGGGGCTCGAACTCACGGACCGCGAGATCGTGACCTGGCTGAAATCGGACGCTTACCCGACTGCGCCACCCAGGCGCCCCAGATCTTTGTTATAATTTTAAACCCCTTGTACTAGAGCACGTGATGCAAAGGAAGTTCGAATCTAATTCACAACGCACTCGTTGGCCAGGACGCTACAGAGCGATAGTTACTGACCACGGTAGAACTTGGGGCTCGAAACAAAAACCGTGTTTAGTATTTCATAAGCATGTGCGATGTGCCAACCTCTTTCACGTGGATTTTCCCATTGGCTTTTACAATAACCCCCTGAACTAGGCACGATTACTATTCCCAGATATATAAGACAAAAGTAAGGCTCAGAAAAGGTTAAAAAAAAGTTGCACCCAAAACTCCACTGTAGGACATAGTAGAGGCAGGATCTGATCCCAGAGCTTAGCCTCACAAGTAAGTTTTATCCTAATCTAGATTTAGATACCAGAGAGCCGAGATACCAATCCCTGTTGAAACACGTACGCTGTGTTCCGCGGCAACCTTTGCCTCTCTGCCATCACCTATAAGCAAGGGAAATGACCAGAAATTAATAGTGTCTTCACCCTCCCCTCCAGTTACACACCCGGGGCCCCGGGGGATTCTGCTGAAGCTGTTGCAGACAGGTATTTGCAAACCGTAATCTGAACTTTATCTTTGGAGGTCAATATTTGGGATTGCTTTCACCAGAATGCTTGCTGGCTTTGAGACATCAGCCTGCACTGAAGGATAAGAAAGAGAAAATTGCATTTCATCAGTATTGAGAAAGCATTCTTTTTACAAGCATCCAACGAATAGTTCTCAGAGATCCTGGGAGCTAGAAAACTGCCTTGCTCTTAGAAAAAGGAATCGGCTTGCCATCTTCTGAGTGTGATTGATTAGTAGTGATTAAAAAACCATTTAAATTAGGGGTGCCTGGGTGCCCCAATGGGCTAAGCTTCCGACTTTGGCTCAGGTCACGATCTCACGGTTCGTGAGTTCAAGGCCCGCGTTCAGGCTCTGTGCTGATAGGTCAGAGCCTGAAGCCTGCTTTGGATTCTGTGTCTCCCTTGCTCTTTGCCCCACTTATGCTTTGTCTCTCCCTCTTTCAAAAATAAATCAACGTTAAACAATTTTTAAAAAATCACTTAAATATATTATTTAATATATTACATTATTTTGTTATCATGTATCCCAATGTTTACAGCAGCGATTTCAACAATAGGCAAATTATGGAAAGAGCCTAAATGTCCATCAACTGATGAATGGATACAGAAGATGTGGTTTATATATTCAGTGGAATACTACTTGGCAATGAGAAAGAATGAAATCCTGCCATTTGCAGCAACATGGATGGAACTGGAAAGTATTATGCTAAGTGAAATAAGTCAGCCAGAGAAGGACAGATACCATATGTTTTCACTCATATGTGGATCTTGAGAAACTGAACAGAAGACCATGGGGGAAGGGAAGGGGGAAAAAACAGTTACAAACTGAGAGGGAGGGAGGCAAACCACAAGATACTATTAAACACAGAGAACAAACTAGGGGTGGATGGGGGTTGGGGGAGAGGGAAAGTGGGTGACGGGCATCGAGGGGGGCACCTGTTGGGATGAGCACTGGGTGTTGTATGGAAGCCAATTTGACAATAAATTATGTTCATAGGTTTTTTAAATCATTTAAATATATTCAATATATTCAACATCATTTAAATACATTATTATTAAATATATTATTTAATATCTTACATTACTTCATTATATACCAGTATGTTACATATTATTTTATATATTTATCATATTTGTCATATGTTATTATATATTTCTGTTTTATTTATGTTAATTAATTATTATACATATTATATGTTATAAATTAAATACATAAAAATATTAATTAAATAATTTAATGGGACTAATTTATTTGACTAGGTTTCCCCCCTTTCCCTTGACCTTGGCAAAGCTTAAAGTCAAATCTCCATCCCAACTCTAGCAATTGCTTAGGACATTTCTACGTGATGATCTTCTTCCTGGTCACTGAACATCTCCGTCTTAATCTATCCAGACTGTTATGACAAAAACGCTGATAGACTGGGCAGTTAGCGAGATCTGAGCAGGCAACGAGTGCTTTATTATAATACATTAAATTGTGTTTTTAAGACCTCCTCCCTCCACAGAGAATGGCTACCATGACAGTTCCCACAAGGACCACATAAGGCCCCAAACTTCCCCTCCCAACCCGTAGGAGAAGGCCCTTAGATGATTGGCTGCAACCTTAGGCAGACACCGCCCTCGCTATGACCCATGACCTATCCAAACATAAAAAGAAAAGACAACCCTGACCCCTCTGGGCCTTCCCCCCTCTATCTCAAGAGTGTACTTTTGCTTCAATGGCTACTAAACCCTTGCTTGCTTAAGAGCTTGGCTCTGAACTCTTTCTTGGCCGAACTCAAGAACTGAGGCAGGGGAACAGGACCTGTAGTTGCAAAACACCATATGCTAATTGGCTTAAATATCAGACATTTGTTTCTACAGTTCTGGAGGCTACACAGTTCGCGATCAAGGAACTGACAGATTCCGTTTCTGGCGAGAGTTCCCCTGTGTCCTCACATGGAGGAAGGTGGCCTCTCTTACCAGGGCGCTAACCCCACTCATGATGGCTCTGTTCTCATGACTTAACCATCTCCCAAGGTCTCCGCCTCCAAATACCACGACATTGGGAATTGGGTTTCGATATAGGAGTTTGGGGGGAACACAAACATTCACGAGCATTCACTTTCGAATGCCCCCTCTCTGTAAAGACCGCTTTACCGCTCTTCCTACTTTCTGATCTTACACCCTAATACACTTTTGCCTGCTGCTCATCGTGTGTCTAGCCCCTCATTCTTCGAAGTACGTGGCGAGACCACGAACCCCAGGTAAAAATCCTGCAATGGCAAGTCATTCCAGCATCCGCTGTAAAGTCTCAGTTCAAAGTTTCATCGGAAGCCATCTAAATCAGGGGCGCCTGGGTGGTTCGGTTGGTGAAGTGTCCAACTCTTAATAGCAGCCCAGGTCATGATCTCATGGTTCTTGAGACTGAGCCTTATGTCGAGCTCTGGGCTCACATTGTGGGATTCTCCTCACAAGAATCCTCCTCTCTCCTCCCCAAGAATCCTTGGGATTCTCTCTCTCCCCCTCTCTCTGCTCCTCCCGTTTGCTCTTTCTGTCTCAAAGTAAACATTAAAAAAATTTTTTTTTGTTTAATAAAAATAAATAAAAAATAAAGCCACCTAAATCGCATCTGAGTGAGACTCATGACTCATCCTGGAGCAAATTCTTTTTCAGCTGTGAACCCGTCAAGCCGAACACGTTATAGGCTTCCAAAATACAGTAGTGGGACAGGCATTTCCATTCCCAAAGGAAGAAATAGCAAAGAAAAGAATGACAGGTCTTAGGAAGTCCAAAACCTAATAGAACAAAACAATGTTAGATCTTAAGGCTTGGGGCAAATAATCCTTTACAGCTCAGGGCTCTGCCTTCTAGGTCCACTTTGGTGGCAAAGTCACCCCAATGGCTCGGCAGTGGTTCCTGCAGTGGCACAGCACTGGTGACTGCAGGAGGCCTCACCCCCTGACACCTAGGTAGAGGCAGCCATACCTCCTGGGTTCCTGCGTGGTTTGCCCTGGCAGAGAAGCAGCAGCCCTGGAAGCCACCAGAGTTGGCCATCTGTGCCCTCTGAAGGGGCAGCCACCATGGTACTCAGTGCACTGGGGTCCACCAAAGCAGCACGTGGGGTGGCCAAGGAGTGCAGGAAGGGGAGCCTGAGATTTGCAGACACAGGTAGATCCTCCTCGGAAACCCCCTCTGCCCCCACTCCCCAAGGAATCTTCTACTCAGGCTCACTGACTTGCTTTTAGGGTCATTCTCCCATTGTCTGTTGAGATGGCTGATTTCCACTAATCTCCTTATCAAATGGTGGCTTGGCCACACCCTTAGTGTTCCCACTGGACCTTTCTCATTCCTTTCAATATGGATAGGCATAGAATTTGCCAAATCATTCTAAGCTACTCTTTCTTTCTTTCTTTCTTTCTTTCTCTCTTTTGAGAGTGCTCAAGTGCATAAGCAGGAGGTGGGGGGGAGAGAGAGAGAGAGAGAGAGAGAGAGAGAGAGAGAGGATCCCAAGCAGGCTCCTCGCTGTCAGAGCATAGCCTGATGTGGGGCTGTTGGAGAAATGAATAAAATACTGTGCCAAAGATGGCCCACGGGACTAAAACAGATCTTTGGAGGAACAGTCTCCTGAGCCCGCTGGTGTTAAATAAATCTCTGAGTGCCACTGGGTTTTTCCGCCAGCGTTCCAGCCTGGTTCCGTAACAGGGTTTCGTCTCCCAAATGGTGAGATCATGACCTGAGCTGAGCTGAAATCAAGAGTAGGATGCTCAACCAACTGAGCCACCCAGGTGCCCTATATTTCTTTCTTTCTTTCTTCTCTTCTCTTCTCTTTCTTTCTTTTTTGTTTTCTTGCTCAACAATTCCATCTTTAAGTCATTTCTTCTCAAATTTCACCATAAGCATTCAGGAGGAACCAGGCTGCTTTGTCAACACATTGCTTAGAGATTTCCTGAACCAAATATCCAACTCATTGGCTGCAAGCCCTATTTTGCACAAAACACCAGGACACAAACACAATTCCCAGTCGTTTGTTTGCCACTTTAAAACAAGGATGGCCTTTCCTCCATGGTCCGATAAAGACACGTTCCTCACTTCCATCTGAGACAACTTCAGAGTGCCCTGAATTGTCCATGTCTCTACCAACATTCTGCCCAGTGGACCCGCTGCCAAAGCCATGTTACAAAAAGAAAAACAAGCCCCAGTTGGAGTCCTTTGCCCCCAACCCCAATGACAGTTTCAACCTCCTGCAGGAAGGTGGCCTTTTACCAGTCAATCCGAAAACCTGCCCCCCCCAACACAAAGAAGCTCTCCTAGCCTAAAACAATCCTTTCTTTCCTTCTGCTCGGAACTTCCTGCCCCACTCTCCTGCCTATAAGAGCCTTCCATTTCGTACAGCTGGGATCATCTCTCCACAGGCTGGATGGGACACTGCCTTATTCCCGAATAGCTTAATAGAGCCAATTAGATCTTTACATGTATGTGGTTAAAGTTTGGTTTTTGAACAGTCACTGCCACAGGCTTAGGTTTTATAGCAGCGTTCCTGTGTTAGTCCATTCACTGCTATGACAGAATACCAGGGGGGGGACTTAAACAATAAACATTTATTTTTCAGCTCTAGAAGCTGAGAAATCCAAGATCAAGGTATCAGCAGATTCAGCGTCTGATGAGGGCCTGCTCCCTGGTTCACAGACTGACCATTTTCTCTCTGCATCCCCACACGGGGGAAGGAGCCCGGGAGCTCTCCGGGGTCTCTTTTATGAGGGCACTGATCCCATTATGATGGATCCGCCCTCATGACCTCATTACATCCCAAAGGCCCCACTTCCAAATACCATCACACTGAGGGTAGATTTCAACATGAATCGGTGGGGATAGGGGACACAAACACTCAGTCTAGAGCAATCTTCGCTATTTTTTTTTATCCCTTTGCCACATGTCGGATAAGACTTCTCTCATTAGAAGTAGCAGAAACCTTTCTCATAAAAAAGAAATGGTAATTCAGCGATGTGGTCAACGTGTCAGCTAAGGCTGACTGAGCCAAGGCTGAAGTCATTTTACAATATATGAGTATATCAAATCAACACGTTGTACGCCTTACATTTACACAACATTACGTGTCAATCATATTTCTTTTTTTTTTATTTTTTTATGTTTATTTATTTTTGAGAGGGGGGGGGACAGAGTGTGAGCAGGGCAGGGGCAGAGAGAGGGAGACACAGAATCGGAGGCAGGCTCCAGGCTCCGAGCTGTCAGCACAGAGCCCGACGCAGGGCTTGAACTCACGGGCCACGAGATCATGACCTGAGCCGATGTTGGACGCTTAACCGACTGAGCCACCCAGGCGCCCGTACGTCAATCATATTTCAACAAAGCTGGAAAAAATAAATAAGCTAATGCATGCTAAGCATCCTGGTACACAGTCTGTTGTCCACAAACACGCTCCCTCCCTTACCTGAGATCTCCTACAGGTACTGGGATCTCAAAATAGTTCCTATATTTTGGTCACCATGGTGACATTTTTTTTCATAAAAAAAAAAAAAGTAGAAATCCAAACACACTTAAGCCATTCCGTACACGCAGGCACACGTGCATCTGACCCCGTACACACATCCACGCTTCTAACTGGGATGTACGAGGCATACTAGTTTCATTTCAGACGGGCCTGTGATGGTGAAGTATAAAGTATAGTCCAATAGTTCTCAACCAGGGACAACGTGGTCCCACAAGAGATGATTTACAGTGTCTCAAGATGGAGCAGGGCACTACTGCTTACCCATTGGGTAGAAGCCAGGATACAATGCACAGGAAAGCCCCCTACAAAAAGAATTATCCTGCCCCAGATGTCAATAGTGCCATGGTTGGGAAACCCTGGGTATAACCACGCTGACGAGGCACTGAGCTAGAGTAAATGGGAAGGAATCGAGGACGAAACAGTCCAACTAGAACACCAAAGCTAGAACAGTGAAGTGAGAACCCTGGGATTGCTACAAAGCCGGGACTTAGGGGTGGCATTCTGATTGGAAGCAAGAACCTGGAGCTCCATTCACTTAAGAGTTTTGTCAGATCTAGTACGTTTTCATTGTACGTACCAAAGAGTGGGCGAGAACCCTAAAGCTCCACCAAATCCCATCCTTTTCAAAGCACTCCTGACCTGGGAAGTTAAAAAAGTTCTCAACTTGGATGTTTAATTCCTAGGGCTTACGGAGGAGCCAAGGTGGTGGAACAGCATTAACTCCTAGGGCTTACTGGAGAGTGGGATGAGGGGTTCCTGTCTCACACTCCTCCTTCTGTATGACTTTGGGCAACTCACTGTTCCTCATGAGGCTTTGGTTGCCTCCTTTGTAAGCTGAGGACATTTGGTTGCATCATTGCTAAGGCTCTTTCCAACTCTAACAGTTGTGAGCCTCTGATTTCATTAATTGGGAGTAAAACCAAATAAAGCCTGGGGAAGTTGTTTTGGTGATTTACCGAGACAAAGAATGCCCGAACATGGTCAGTCTTGAAAACAATTATCCTACAGGGCCGATGAAAATGGACTATCCTTCCCCACTTTTACCCTAGCAGATACAGGGGGTCCCACGGCTGAGGATTCTAGAGAGAGAAAAAAACAAGTTGGGTTAATTGTTTTCCCTGCTGTGGACTCCCATAGGATAAAGCCTTTGGTGATCGTAAGTAGAGTCATTTCGGAACTTTTTGAGATGCCAGACATCTACCTCCTGTTTACAATGAGTGCTATAATTAATAGATCAAGAGATTTGTTTCCCTAATTGTTTCACCAGTTTTGTGGTTCCTTTGTTTATTTTTGAGAGTGGGGTGGTGAGGGGCAGAGAGAGAGGAAGACAGAAGATCCGAAGCAAGCTGTGGGCTGACACCACAGAGTCCAGTGCAGGGCTCGAACTCACAAACCGTGAGATCATGACCTGAGCTGAAGTCGGACGCTTAACCGACCGAGCCAGCCAGGCGTCCCTGTTTCACCATGTTTCTTACATCTAGAGAAAGGGCCATAAAGAAAGAAGGACTTCTAAAAAGAGAGCTATTCCCGTGCTACTTTTCACGGGAGGCTATCTTTATCATCTCCCTGCTGGCGGGGTGAGTCACAGACTCAACTCTTTGGACCAGGATCCTATCTGGAGTGTGAAATGTTTCGCCGACAAGATTGTATGAGAAAGTCGAAGTGTTCGATACTCAACCCTAGGGGAGCAGAAAGGAGACCATTTCTCATTTGTCGCTTGCGCTTAAAACTCTATTCAAACATTTAATGGAGGCTTCGGGATAACTCAGGACTGGTGTTAGGTATACAGAGCCCAAGTCATGGCAGATGGTGGTACAGGTTGTTCAGTGCACAAGGGCACTTTTCAGAGCAAGGAGAGGCTGAAACCCTAAGTCCTTGGCAGGGGGGCTGTGTCTGTTGGGAGGGGCCCCTTTTCCGATTCAAACAAAGGCACCATATGCCACTAGGTGAACAGAAATGCCTTCATCAAACCCCGATCATAATATTCTAAACCGCAACAGTGCTAAGGATATGCAGGGGAAGATTTTAAGGGAACGAAGCAAATAACTTAGCGAAGTCCTGCTTCAGCCCTCGAGGCAATAATGAAATTGACAGAAAGGCGCGCACACAGCGTGGCCCGGGAGAGCTATCAATTAGGACACCATACATTCTGTTTTTGAGAGAGACGAATGATCCAGAAACAAACGGGTGCTCACAGTTTGGGCTAAACAGCAAGTTTCGGGCACATCATCACGTCCTCACGTCCTCAAACTAACTCCTGACACCTGCTACACAACAACTGCTAATCTAGGAGTGAGGTATATACCAACTCAGCGCTAACAAGAGAACACTTCGAATTGGACCTTGGGTCTTTTTCTAGGCCAGAGATCTGCAGTACAAGGCTCTCTTGTGATGCTGGAGAGCAGGAGCGAGTGGCAGCGTCCGGTCAGCCACATGATTGTGAGGGTAAATGACCGACACGCCAACCATCACCCTGTGCCCATACGACCATCGCTCTCAGTTCCGTAGTCAGTAAATTACAAGAGATAGTCAACGCTTTATCATAACATAGGCTTTGCACCAGATGCTTTTGGCCAACTGTAGGCTCGCGCAAGTGTTCGGAGCACGCTCCGGTAGGCTGGACTAAGCTAGGACGTTCAGTAGGTTAAGGGTATCGCATTCTCAACTGACGATATTTTCAGCTTATGATGGGCTTCTCAGGACATAACCCCATCTAACTTGAGGAAGATCTCGATTACAACCTTATGTGTAAAAGGTGTTTGAAATGAAACGGTTCTAATTACTGATTTTTCCCACCTAAGAAATGATAGGTATTCTTCAGCAAGTAGCTTAGTAATTTCAGAAAAACCTTGCGAAATGAAAGGTATGGTGAAATATTGAAATAACCTTCTCTGACTTAATTTGAATGGAAAGTCTGATTACTTTTAAGCCATTACACAGCAGATCCATATTCTCCCCATGTTTATACCCTTCTAAACAAGCAGAAAATTCAGATCACACAGTCAGCTAGCTCTCTATTTGCATTCTTGATTGGCACGATGAGGGCTGCATTGCAGTTTGTGAATATCGTGTATTACATGAAACCAAGAAGGAGTCTACCCAAACCTGCGGGATGTGGTAGGCAATCAAGCCACATAAAGGAGATGAATTGCAAGTCCTTTGAGAACAGAATCATGATGAGCCTAACAAGTATCATTCTCAGTTGTATCTATGTTAGTGGCGTCAGTATGATATGCATTGTTGCACTTTGAGCTGTTGTGATAGCTTGAGATTTACCAAGATGATAAATATTTTAGAGCGACATCTAAAATAATCACAAGGATTTGTTACGGTGCTTCCGATTCAATAGTCCATCTCCGGTGTGTGGACAAAGGAGGGGTATTTTTTTGAGCTGAGCAAAGACTAGGCAGAAAAATCAACATAATTACATGCAAAGAGGGTCAATGGAATCATAGAATGTCAGAGCTGAAGAGAACCTTAAATATCAGCTATTGTTTCTGCAAATATTTTACGCAAATGCCCCTGCGGTACAGAAAAGGCATTAGGTAGCCCCAGCAGCCTGGGAGTATAGTCCTCAGAGACCAGGAGTGTATTTGAAACGTTTTTGGAAATGGCCTATTTTATCCTAAAATTCATTTCACCTCTGGGTCCCAGTTGCCTCATCTGGAAAATGATGATTATAATAGTGTTTACCCCGTAAGCTGGATTTCAAATATGACTTATGTACGAAACACTAAGCGTGGTAACTGCCACAGAGTAAGTGCTCAATTCACAGTCCGTATTTGTAGTTTTGAGCACAATTAGAAAAAACTAACTGTGTTTGCCATTTCTTAAGAATATGCAGGATGGGGGTGGGGCGTGGAAATTGATGGAAGATCCTGGCAAGAGAGAATAGTGATGGATCCGGGACCCGGGGATTCACTCATACAAAGCCCACAGAAGGTTACGGCAAGAAGTGACCTTAAACTTCAGTTACCAAGCTACTTAAACTGGGCACAAGTGCCCCTTAGCAATGTGTTGGGAGTGAGCTGAAACCATAGGGTAAACATGGATACCTTCTGGATTAGGAATTTTAGTAACTATGGAGGGAGAGGGGATTCTTACCAAAAATAAACATATATTATACAGTAAAATACAATTTTTTTTACATGAATCTTTAAGGTAAAACAAGACCCTTCAAAGAACAGTCTCACCCCCTCCTCTGGGGGTTGAGTTTATATTGCACGATTGTTAGAAATACGTCACTAGAAAGAGGAAACACGCTGAAGACCATTCACAAACCCATTTGTCACTCTTCTTTTCCATAGGCTCATTCAGAAGAAACCCCTCAGCTAGAAGCTTCCTGAAGCATGGATCTTCCTTATTTCAAGTTTCATTCTCGGATCTTAGCTCAGTATTTGGGACACGGTGGAACAGTATGGGTGAGAAGAATGGGAGAATGACATGACGCATTTTGTGATTTCTTTCTGGCATCTAGAGTCTGAGAAACAGTACTAAACTTGTTCATGAAGCCGTCAACTAAAGGAAGTTCTAATCTGGACCTGGGGCCAGAGTCAACCTGGGCATCTGGGACCTAGGGAAAAAAGGGTATGGGTACCCATGCCCCAATCCCGTCGTGGCCCATCCCTACGGCGGGCTCCCCAAAGCAGAAAAGGCAAGGTCCTTTGATTTGAGGCCCTTAGACTGTTTCTAATGGTAGAACCATCACATAGCAGAAAAAAGAGGGCGCTGTCTCTCCCTGGATCACAGGCCATGCTCTCCCAGGAGTGCAGCTAGCTGGGCTGTCATCAGGATTTGTCCAGCTTCAAAAGAAATGCTTAGGTTGCCAAACAAGAGGCAAGAAACGTATGTGGGTGTGTGTATGTGTATGGAAGCAAAAGCATGAGAAGTGTCCCTATATACATTATTCCTGGAATTCTTTTTTTTTTTAATTTTTTTTTAACATTTATTTATCTTTGAGACAGAGAGAGACAGAGCATGAACGGGGGAGGGTCCGAGAGAGAGGGAGACACAGAATCTGAAACAGGCTCCAGGCTCTGAGCTGTCAGCACAGAGCCCGACGCGGGGCTCGAACCCATGGACCGCGAGATCATGACCTGAGCCAAAGTCGGACGCTTAACCGACTGAGCCACCCAAGTGCCCCTCCTGGAATTCTTAATTAAGACCATTTGAAATCTATCTTTCCTCCATTTTAGTAGCCGTATGACCTTATGGAGGCTACTTAACTTCCTCTGAGCCTCAGTTTCCTCATCGGTAAAAACGGGATGATAATACCTGCCCTGCATATTATATTGAACTTCTGGTGTTGTTTTGAGAGCGATAATCAAGGTTAGCTAATGCACATGAAGCTATATATAAAGCGTATAAAGCTATACAAGTGTAGAGGGAGTATTCATCATCTGTGCGTACTAGGTCATAGCAGAATTAACAGCAGACCATTTTCCCCTTGTTTGTAATTATTGTTCTCGTGAACAGCGCCAGTAAAAACGTATTTCTTGAAACTGAAACAGATTACAGTCCAGGAGGAAAGCGTCATTCTTGTCTACTTATTCACAGAGCTTGGGCTGTGGTCTCAAGCATCAAAGATTCCATGAGGGTAGGGAGGATTACTTCCTTGTCGTACATGTATCTGTACCACCCCCACGGGAGCCAGAAGACAGTGACAAGGTTGCCACTCTATAGGAGGCAAGAGCCCAAGCCCCGGTTCTCACTACAGACTGACATCCAGCAGCTTGTTAATTACATATTTCCATTAATGGGATGAATCTTATTGTCTTTCTGGATGACAGTCTCCTTTTCAATGCATAGATGGCTTGTTTTGTTCTGCACACCTTAACAACCCAGCGACTGCGTTCTGACACTTACACTTCCTTACTAATCTCGAAGCTTAAAAAAAAGAAACGAAAAGGTTGTTCCTGAACAGCCATGGGTCTTGCTGCACTTGAATTTCTCCCCTAAGCTTTTATTTTACTTTTCTGATGTTTATTTATTTTTGAAAGAGAGAGAGAGACAGAGACAGAGAATCGCAAGCAGGCGCCACACTGTCAGTGCAGTCTGCTTTCTTTGGCAAGGAGACTGCCTGTGGCCAAATGGACTTTTCCAGAAGGACCCGACAGCACACGTCACAGAGTTCTTTTCTACGTATAAAAATATATGAGATGGCAGTGACAAAAATCACAACGGAGGGGGGCGCCTGGGTGGCTCAGTCGGTTAAGCAGCTGACTTCGGCTCAGGTCACGATCTCGCGGTTCGTGAGTTCGAGCCCCGTGTCGGGCTCTGTGATGACGGCTCAGAGCCTGGAGCCTGCTTCCGATTCTGCGTCTCCCTCTCTCTGACCTTCCCCCGTTCATGCTCTGTCCCTCTCTGCCTTTCAAAAATGAATAAATGTTAAAAAAAAAATCACAACGTAGGGAAAGGCTGAGGAGGATGGAGATTTGAGAAAATGGAAGTTCACTGATTTTTTTTTCAGAGTCAATAATAGCAAAACGATGCCTATCATGTGCCTGTTAGTCCCTGCCCCGTGGCTGTCTTCATGACATAACAGTTTGCTTCCTTAAAGCCAGCAGGAAAGGAATTCTCTGGCTTCAAATCCCCCCCTCTGGGAACGCCTGGACCTTCTTTAAAGGTCTTGCCTGATTAGGCCAGGACCATCCAGAATACTCTCCCTTCTGACGAATTCAAAGTAATGATTTGGGACCTTAATTACAACTGCAAATTTCCTTCTACTTTGTCACAGAATGTAACTCAATCGTAGGCATGAAAACACTTTATAGCCACAAGGTCTGGCACATTCAAGGAGAGGAAATGACACAGGGCGTGTCTATCAGAGGGCGGAAATCTTGGGGGCCAATTTAGAGCTCCGCCTACCACAGCTAATCAAATGGAAAATTTCCTGTCCCCCTACTTTTTCTTTGCCCATACTAAATGATCCATAAGGACATCTCTTTCCAAAGTCTGCAAATGAGAACCGAGATCTTTTGAGCGTTTCTTTATGAATTTTTAGCTTCATGAAGCTTTAAAACCCATTCCAGGGGACTATTTTGGTCCCACGTGTCTCCCTCTGTAAAGCTCAAGCTTTCAGACCCCAGGTCTCAAATTATCAAAGGGCAATGTTGCAAACACACAGCATTGACTTCTGTGGGCTTCCTTTGGCAAGGACATTACATGTGGCCAGGTGGAATTGTCCAGAAGGACCTTCTCTCACACCTCACAGAGTTCTTCTCTACATAGAAAAACATACGAGGTGACAGTCACGGAAATCACCATCTGGGGAGAAATGGAGGGGGGGTGGACACTTGGAGGAAGTGGAGAGTAGTGACACTCATGTGGTAAGTAGAAGACATAACCCAGGAGCGGCCAGGGTAAGCAGCAAGTGACAACAAAGTTCGCACAAGTAGAAGCACATGGTTAGCAAGGAGGGTCAAGTGTCCACTAGTTAGGGCTCAGGAGTCTTTAAAAAAATGTTTTTTAATGTTTGTTTATTTTTGAGAGACAGCGAGCGGGGGGAGGGGCAGAGAGAGAGGGAGACACAGAACCGGAAGCAGGCTCCGGGCTCTGAGCCATCAGCACAGACCCCGACGCAGGGCACAGACCCATGAACCAGGAGATCATGACCCGAGCCGAAGCCGGATGCTTAACTGACTGAGCCATCCAGGCGCCCCTCATTCTTGTTGTGATATGAAAATATCTTTTAGATAAAGCTCAAACAGAGCTCAGATCTTGAGAGGAGCAAGTGCCTGTGTTTGGGGTAACGTGGGATGGAGGGCAGATGACAGAAGAGATGATCTGAGGGGCGCCTGGCTGGATCTTGGGGTCGTGAGTTCGAGCCCCAGGTTGGGCCTAGAAGTCACTTTAAAAATTAAAAAATGAAACTCTTATTTGAAAAAACAAAATGATCTCACATAAAATGAGGACCCTTTGTCTTCTTTGCCGCTTCAATAATGTCTGGCCAGCATCCTGACTCCCTGCAGCAGAAAAATCATCACCGTTTAATGATAAAGTGCCTGGATACTTATAGCATTAGTATCACTGATTGAAGGGCTTGTTCTTATCATCATAAATGTCAAGATCCTGATGATTTTTTTTTAAACTCGACAAACATCTTTTACCTGCCTTGTGCCAAGGGGGAAGGAAGCATCTAGAATAAGAAAGCAGAATTAAAAAGGGAGAGAGAGAGAGCAGAAAGATCAGATTGTCTCCCCCCAGTCTGCCCTAATCCTAATAATTTTCCTCTGCTTTAATTGCGGTTCCATTTGGTCTCTTTTCATTTATTCCCCCCTCGTTGAACTACATAATGAAATGCTACACGTCTTCGTGGAGCAGGGGAGCCGCTCATTAGTTCACTTGAGGTCATGGGCATGTGTGTGTAATTGACACGACAGAAATTGCAGAGACTTCTCCAGTTTGACGGAGACATCACCCGCCAGTCCTACTCAGACGGCTACAGAACTGGAGGAAGAAAGGACGCCTCCATTGTACACTTATCCCCAAATGAATCTCTGAAATCACAGCAGCAGACAAAACAATCGGAAAATATATTGGGAGAGGGATGCGTGGGTGGCTCGGTCGGTTGAGCGTCCAACTCTTGGTTTCGGCTCAGGTCACGATCCCAGGGTCATGGGATCGAGCCCTGTGTTGGGCTCTGCGCTGAGCTTGGAACCTGTTTAAAGATTCTCACTCTCTCCCTCTGCCCCTCTCCCCTGCTCGTGCTCACTCTCTCTCCCTCTGAAAAGAAAAAAAGAAAAAAACTAAAGTATATCGGGAGATATTCTCATACCCCTGCCCTTTGTAGAAGGGCGGGGGGCCGGGGGGGGCAAGAAAGACTGGGATGAGATAGACCCTCTCTTTTCATAGAATCCAGCAAGCATCCCTGAGGAATAAGATGAACTGCAGCTTGCTAGTGAGTGACAGGATTCCTTCACTTAATTTAATCAGTGGGTGATATTCATCCTGTCTTCTCATACGAGCGCCTCTGTGTTGCAGGAGTTCATCATGAAGACCACTGTCCCTCATGGTCTCTCTGGTCTCTGACAACTTGACACTCCCAGGCTTTTCATTAGAAACGTGCAGATGGGAGCGCCTGGGTGGCTCAGTCGGTTGAGCATCCGACTTTGGCTCGGGTCATGTTCTCACGGTCTGTGAGTTCGAGCCCCGCGTCGGGCTCTGGGCTGACGGCTCAGAGCCTGGAGCCTGCTTCGGATTCTGTGTCTCCCTCTCTCTCTGCCCCTCCCCCGTTCATGCTCTGCCTCTCTCTGTCTCAAAAATAAATAAAAAAAAAAAAAACACTAAAAAAAAAAAAAAAGAAACGTGCAGATGGATTCTCCTAGTGCAGAAAAGCCCTCTCAATGGGTTTTCTCAGTTTACGACTTCTAGGAAGAAGGGGGTCAAGCTGGTAGGCAGGCCGGCATTGCACCAGGCATTATTCTACACCAGAAGGGCTGCTGAGAATTGTGCAGCACCTTCCTGACCTGGAGATTTTTTTTCTCCCTGCCCCTCCCTTCCCCTCACAGGAAGTGGAGAATAAGCTCACTGTTGCCCCCAAAGCCAAGCAGCTTCTTGATTAGACGACCTTACAAGGATTTCCTTATCACTTCAAGCAAAGAAGTGGCTTTGTTTTTAACTTCAAGATCAGACCACAATATAACACCCAGCCAGCGTGGGCCCTTTATCACGCAGCCTAGTGTCTGAGCTTCTGGGAAATCAGGGTGGACTCCTCGAGGAGTAGCCAGAAATCTTCTAGGTCCTTCAACTTTTCTAGCCAAGAGAGGTAGGGCAGGGCGGGGGGTGATGAAACCTTCTCCCAAAGAGTCACAGAATATCAGATTATATGGTCCGACCCCATTTACTGTACAGTCAGACAAAACGAGGTCCAGAGGAGAGAACGGACGTGGTTAAGGTCATGTAACAAGTTAGCGGAAAACTGATAATCAAGATTAACAACGACAATAGCGAACATTTATGAGCACTTACCATGGGTTACATCCTGTCTCGGGAGCTGGCCATCTGCTTTCTGATGGTTTCTTCTTGAGAACCTATTGGTGTGTTGGTTTATATATACCAAAAATCCGAAAAGTTACTATTATCACAATATGGAAGTCGTGATACTTTTGATGTTCAACTTGAGAAGGAGTACACTATTTCCAAATTATCCAATTGCCCAATGAGACCCTGATGTAATATTTTAAGATTGGTTCTTACTATAACGATAATAGATGCCCTTGATAAAAGCAAAGAGAGAAGGGAGACAGAGAAAGATTTTTGGTTTCCCACTTCCTCTCTGCGTCTCTTCTGGACAATTGTCCTGCTCCTTAGAGGTAATCATATTTAAAAGTTTCTTGGGTTTCCTTCGGAATAAACTGGATATTTAAAAAAAAAAAAAGGAGGCGGGCACCTGGGTGGCTCAGTGGGTTAAGCGTCCGACTTCAGCTCAGGTCATGACCTCGCGGTTTGTGAGTTTGAGCCCCGCGTCGGGCTCTGGGCTGACAGCTCAGAGCCTGGAGCCTGCTTCAGATTCTGTGTTTCCCTCTCTCTCTGCCCCTCCCCCGCTCATACTCTGCCTCTCTCTCTCAGAAATAAACATTTAAAAATATTAAAAAAAGAGAAAGAAACTGGGTGTACAGGTATAGACATTTATATATGTTCTTTCATACAAATAAATCATACTCTACTCCTAAGATTTATGTGGTGATTAGATATTTCTCCATATCAACAAATATAGACAATTCATTTTAATGGCCGCATAAGTGGTCCATTACACGGGTGCACTGTAATTTATTTAAACGGCCCCCTTTTTCATATTTATTTTTTTTTGGGAGAGCGCAGGTGGGAGAGGGGCAGAGAGAGGGGGACAGAGGATCTGAAGCAGGCTCTGAGTGACAGGCTGACAGCAGAGAGCCTGATGCGGGGCTCAAACTCACAAACCGTGAGATGATGACCTGAGCCAAAGTTGGACACTCAACTGACTGAGCCACCCAGGTGCCCCTAAGCAGCCCCTTTTTAATGGACATTTGGGTTATTTCCAGTTTGTTAATTTTTTCACTATTACATATGCTGTAACAAACATATATGTATATGTTTATATCATATATGCAATTATCTATAAGAAAAATTACTAAAAGCAGAATTTCTGAGTCAATGAGTGCCCATCCTTTTGATTTTCATCGATCCTACCAGATTATCCTATAAAAAGACAGCCCAGTTTACTCTCTTACCAACAACGTATAAGAGTGTCCCTTTCCTACATTGTCCAACTTCTCAACATTTGACAATCTGATGAAGAAAATAAATACTGTCTCAATATTGTTTTCATTTGAATGGCCTTAATTGTAAACGAGATTGAGCATCTTCTCTATCTCTATTATCATGTAATTCATATTTGTTTTCTCTATGAATTGTTGATAAGCTTTACCTAGTGTTTTCATATTGATTTCTAACAACTCTTTGTATAGTTACAAACATAGCCTTCCATTTTATGCATTGAAAATATTTTTCCCATTTATTGGACTTTTACAAACATTGTTCAAGGTGTTTTTTTGTTTGTTTGTTTTGTTTTTTGCCAGGCAGAAATTTCATATTTTTGTAGAGTCAAGATCATCAACCTACAATTTCTGGAGATGTATCCATATTTGTATGTATCTGCCTACCTATCAGTCAATCCATCTAAATGTCCCTGTGAAGTTAGTCTGTAGAGAATACTGGATACATTGGCTTACACAGTAAAGATAATGAATGGAATCTTCATTTTAGAAGTGGCTTATTTTGTGGGGGGGAAAAATGTTAAAATCCATAAGAAGTTTTGTAATCAGGAGAACGGTCCTGAGTTTAGTGTTCTGATTCTTTCTGCTTGAGCATCATTAAATTATAGTTCCGTGTTTAGTGGTATAAATGCTAGAGGGGAGAAACTCTGTGTTTCGATGCACCATACATCACACGAGGCAGTATGAAGCATGTCCCCATATGTTATAAACCAATATCCTGTGAGATAGGTATAATTATGCTTATTGTTAAGATGGAGAAATTAAGGCACAGAAATTAAAGAACTCGCCTGAGGTTACACAGGTACTAAGTTTTCTTTACCAAAAAACCAAGGAATTTTTCTGATTCCGAGTCCAGTGGTCTTTCCAGCGGACCCCAGTCAACAAATATTTGAGTATGTTTACAGATTTTTTTAAATTGTATACGTTGAAGTAATCACCACACCCAACGTGGGGCTCGAACCCTCAACCCTGAGACCCAAAGTCTCGTGCTCTTCTGACTGAACCAGGCTGGTGCCCCAAAGAGTGGAGTATATTGCCTCAAAAGGCTGCGCTGGGAGAAATTACACAAGTCCCCGCCCTTAATAAACTTGCAGTCTGATAGGAAAACATACCTATAAGCCCCAAATCACAAATACAAGCGTCAAAGTAAAAGAAAAAAAAATGGATTTTGATTTTGGGGATTGAGCAAAGGCTTCATGGAAATGGAATCACTTGAGCCAAGTAGTAGAGAATGTGTAGGGAGAGAGCCAGTGGGGGGCAGAAGAAAAAGCATCCCACACAAGAAGAGCATAGCATGAGAAAAGGCCCAGACGTGACTCAAAGCAAGACCAAGGCTGTGCTGTAAGGTAAGCTTGGGCTGGGAAGCTGGACCTTGCATACCACGCAAAGAACTTTGGACTTGTTTTCCGTTTCTTGGGAAACACGAACTTTTTCATCCTCTAATTTTTACTCTGTGATGACACACAATCATGTTTTTGGTAGCCTGTTGATCTGCGTGTTACGAACATATTTTGCAGATACATAAAACGGCCTTGCGAGAATGACGGAAATGACCAGGGAGAAATGCCATCTTCTGTGTCTACAGGAATTTGAACTTTCAGGTGACTTTTACAAAATGTCATTCCTTTTAGAAAAGAGTGACTAACAAACAAAGTGCTCATTCTGTGCCAGGGACTGTTTTAAACATCTTGCACATTTTATTAACTCATTCCATTCAGTATTCCTTCAAACCTCAAAACAACCTTGAGGGCTGGATTATTATCTCCATTTCACAGATGAGAAAACTGAGGCACAGAGAGGTTAAATCATTGCCCCAAGTCAAACTCGGGTTTCAACCCGAGGCAGTCGGGCTCTCCACCACTGTTAACCAGTCTGTGCTCTTAACCACCGTTGTGTACTATCTGCTCACGAACCACTGCTGGGGGCTTGCCTCCCACACGATTGACATACGGGTTGGCCAGCCTCTGCTTACATGTTGCTACTGGTAAGGCCATACTGTTCTGGCAGAGCTGAGGTCTTCAGAAAGTATTGCCTTATACGGCATCCAAGCCTGCCTCCCTATAACCCGGAAGCAAACATTGGAAGCCATTTGGCAAAATCCACTACCCTTAACCCCCACTGTGGTAGGCAGAATTGCCCGCCAAAGATGTCAATTCTCTAATCCTCGGAACACATGAATATGTTCTGTTTCAACACCCTGATGTGGGCCTTGTGAAGCACTGATCTGAGTGAATAAGACATCTGGGGGACAGAGGAACGCGTTCAATGCACCACAAGAAAGCAATCAGAAAATCCAGAATAGGAAACGGGACGACTGACTTTTTCTTCTTTCTTTCTTCTTTGTTTTTGTTAAAGGAAATGAGAGGGAGTAATTGAGGGGAGACTGTTGTAGTCGAGACCAGATTTGAGAGACATTTCAAACAAACGTAGTGAACCTCGACCGGATGCGACTTCTAGCAAAACAGGTTTCCGAGGCAACCCGGGAACTTTGAATACAGACTGAATATTAGATGATAAGGCAGAATTATCGTTAAGTCGGCAGGTGTGATAATGCCATCATGGTTATGTGAGGAGATGCCCATGTTTTTTAGAGATAAGTACTAAAGTATTCAGGGATGAAATGACAGGAGGTCTGGAATTTGCCTCAAAATACCCAAGCAAGGGGCACCAGTCGATAAAACGTCTTACTCTTGATTTTTGGCTCCAGTCATGATCTCATAGTCATGGAATCAAGCCCTGTGTCACACACACACACACGCGCGCGCGCACACACACACACACACACACGCACGCACGCACTGAGCGTGGAGGCTGCTTGGGATTCTCTCTCGCCCTCTCTCTCTCTCTGCCCCTCCCCCACTCTCGACATAAATAAATAGAACATTAAAAAACAATACCCAAGCAAGACAGCCAGAGGAGGCTAGATCGCACAAGTTGCACAATGTTAATAATTGTTGAATTTGAGAGAGGGGTAGAGGGCCATCCAGATTGCTCTCTCCAGTTTTGTGTGTGTTTGAAAGTTTTGATAATCTGAACGTTCTTTAAAATGTAATGCCCACCACTAAGCATAACACAGTAGTTCAGCTTGTCTCTGAAGAGTTTGGTGGGGCCAACACCACCCTAACCTGGACAGTGCATCTCCATTAACATGACTTATGTGCTTCTTAGGGTTTTAACAGCTCTAGTACAGTACTAACACGACCCAAAACGTGTTTTCCCATTAAAACCAAGAAGTTCAATCTTCCCCCAATCTGTACTTTTACAAGCCTCTGAATTTAAATGAAAACTTTACACTTATTTTGGTTAAATACAATCGCACTCATTTCCACCCAATGCTCCAACCTGTCAACATTTCTATAACGCACTTTAGATTTATCCCGTACGCGAATTTACTAAGCATCCTTCTTATGACATTTTCCCCAACTATTGACATACAGTTGAGTAGAGTACGGTCAAGGACAAAGCCCTGTGGCTCTCCACTGAATATCCTCCTCCAATAATGAACATTCTCTAGAGAAACGTAATTAATGTCTTACATTTAAGTGTAGAGATCATACGTTCATAGATTGCAACATGCTTTGACATACCTGGTCAAATTTCAAGTTCACGCGTAGCCTGTGAGTGGTCCTATTTTACAGATGAATAAACCAAGACTCAAAGACACGAAGAAGAGCTTTTCCTGAGGTGATTGTGCAACATTCAGAAGAAAGAGGTGAAGAAAAAAGATACGTAAAGAGCAGAGGTGTGTATATGTATGAAGGCAAGATTACCTGGGGTGTAATTAAGCAATTACGGACGAGAACGTAGATAAACTAATGTATGGATTCAGACCCCTCGGGTGAAAGAAAGGAGTTGGTGGGAAAGAGACAGGTCGGTGCTTTGTGCTAGCCAGCAGAGGGCACGGAACATTCACAGATCAATTTTCTCATCTGTAAAACGGGTTAAGATCCAGACTGGCAAATTTCTCAACAGAACTAGATGAGATCTTGTATTAAAAGCGTGTGGGCATCCATGCCTGGCCAGTGGTACCTCACAGAGCAAGTAAATGGCAAACCCGGAACTAGAACCAAGGCTAAGTCCTCCCATGCTTGCAGTAATGACACCACATCATCGATGGGGCACCAAAAGCCAAAAGTGTGCCACCAAAAGCTACAACACAACCATTTTTTCCCTAGATAATGACCATCATCTTCCATGAGGAACATCCGTGTCATGAACTGGTGTCCTAGCAAAAGCAAAACGGACGCATTCCTACAGGAAAGCCACAAACATCTGAGATGCAAAAATGCACTGTTCTACTTGACAGATGGATAATCATTTTGGAGAAGGCCATGTCCATCATCATTATAAACGCTTCCAATTTTCTTTCTGTGCTTACAAAAAATGGTACTCTGAATACTCTTTTCTTTCGCCCTTTGTGCCATGTTGCATTCTGCAGATTTTTGTCTTTAATCTTTTCTCTAAAAGGACCTCTACAGGAGTTAATGTCTAGAGTGAGATTTGCTTTCAAGATGTGAGTAAAGTAGGACAGTCTTGGGTCCATTAGGTCAGTCCATCAGGTATAAAATCCAGTATCTTCCGACATAAAAATGTGCCCAGCATATCCATTCATATTAATGGGGAAAAGAAAAATATGGCTACATGAACCAATATTTAATCTTTTCTGGTTTTATTTTCCTTTGTTATAATGACTAATTTTTTTACTGGAATAAAATAACTCTGAGGTCATTGCATGTGGATATAATATTCTCAAACAAAATAGTTTTACTAAGAACCTACCTAGTTAAAAAAAAAATGTGTGGGGAGCCTGGGGGGCTCAGTTGGTTGAGCGTCCGACTTCGGCTCCGGTCATGATCTCGCAGTTCGTGGGTTCGAGCCCCGCATCAGGCTCTGTGCTGACAGCTCGGAGCCTGGAGCCCGCTTTGGATTCTGCGTCTCCCTCTCTCTCTGCCCCCTCCCCCCCACTCACGCTCTGTCTCTCTCTCCTTCAAAAAGATAAATAAACATCAAAAAAATTTTTTTAAATTGTGAATAACATTGAGTTTATGGGCTTTTCAGGAAATGGTGTAAGGACAATGGGATATTAATTTGAGAAAGTAAAACAGGGAGATGCCTATCTCATACGAAATGCAAAAATAAATTCCAAATGGCTTAAAGAATTAAATATCAATGTGGAAATATTTACTATATGAAAAAACAGGAGCATATGTTCATATTCTTGAGGTGGGGAAGGCCCTCTGAAACAAGACAAAAATTCCCAAGTCATAAAATACAAACGAAGCAAGGCTCATCATATAAAACTTTAAAAGTTTTGTACAGGAGGGCCTGGCTGACTGAGTCAGTAGAGCATGTGACTCTTGATCTCGGGGTCATGAGTTCAAGCCCCGCATTGGGCATAGAGCTTACTCGAAAAAACACGTTTTATACACTGCACAATAAGAAGACGTCATAAGATAATGCACATAAGAAGACACAATCAGCAAAGTCAAAAGGCAAGTGACAGACCATCAAATATATTTGCAATATACATTAAAAAATAATTGAGGGGCACCTGGGTGGTTCTGTCGTTTGACCCTCCAACTCTTGGTTTTGGCTTAGGTCATGATCCCAGGGTCATGGGATTGAGGCGCTTGCATCAGACTCCACACTGAGTGTGGAGTCTGTTTAAGATTCTCTCTCTCTCCCTCTGCCCCTCTCCTCTACTCTCACTCACTCTCTCTCTCTCTAAAAAAAAAAAAAAGGGGATATCTGGAGTTTTATAAAAAGAAATTCAATGAATCAATAAGGAACAAATAAATGATATGAATAAGGAATTCACAGAAAAGAAAACCCAAATGGCCAATAAACATACGAAAAGATGCCAAAACTCACTAATAATCAGAACATTTTTTTACTATTTTATTTTTAAGTAATCTCTACACCCAACATGGGGCTCAAACTCACAACCCTGAGATCAAGAGTCACATGCTCCACCAACTGAGCCAGCCAGGTGCCCCAGTCAGAACATTTTTAAAGAAAATAATAAGAGGGCGCCTGAGTGGCTCAGTCAGTTAAGCCTCCGGCTTCGGCTCAGGTCACGACCTCACGGTTCGTGAGTTCGGGCCCCGCGTCAGGCTCTGTGCTGTCAGCTCAGAGCCTGGAGCCTGCTTCGAGTTCTAGGTCTCCCTATACATACCACCTCTTGTTTACCCATTCATTTGTCGATGGACACTTACTTGGGTTGCTTCCATAATTTGGCTACCATAGATAATGCTGCAATAAACATAGAGGTGCATATATCGTTACAAATTAGTGTTTTCATATTCTTTGGGTAAATACCCAGTAATGGATCATATGGTAATTCTATTTTTAATTTTTGGAGGAACCTCCATACTGTTTTCTACAGTGGCTGCACCAATTTGCATTCCCACCAACAGTGCAAGAGGGTTCCTTTTTCTCCACGTCCTCACCAATACTTGTTGTTTCTTGTGTTTTTGATTTTGGCCACTGTGACAGGTTTGAGGTGACATTTCATTGTGGTTTTGATTTGCATTTCCCTGATGGTGAGTGATGTTGAACATCTTTTCATGTGTCTGTTGGCCATCTGGATGTCCTCTTTGGAAAAATGTCTATTCAGGTCTTCCGCCTGTTTTTCACTGAACCACTTGGGGGTTTTTTGGTGTTGAGTTGTAGGAGTTCTTTATATATTTTGGATACTAACCCTTTATCAGATATGTCGTTTGCAAATGTCTTCTCTCATTCAGGAGGTTGTCTTTTAGTTTTGTTGACTGTTTTCCTTTGCTGTGCAGAAGCTCTTTATTTGGATGTGGTCCCAATAGTTTATTTTTGCTTTTGTTTCCCTTGTCTCTGCAGACATACCTAGAAAACTGTTATTATGGCCGATGTTTTACTTCTCAAGATTGCTTTGGCTATTCGGGGCCTTTTGTGGTTCCATAAAAATTTTAAGATTATTTATTCTAGTTCTGTGAACATGCTGTTGGTGTTTTGACAGGGATTGCATTAAATCTGTAGATCGCTTCGGGTAGTGTGGACATTTTAATAATATTTGGTCTTCCCAATCCGTGAGCATGAAATATCTTTCATTTGGTTGCGATGTCTTCAATTTCTTTCATCAATGTTTTATAGTTTTTGGAGTACAGGTCTTTCACCTCCTTGGTTAAGTTTATTCCTAGGTAGTTTATTATTTTTGATGCAACTTTTGTGGGGTTTTTTTTAGTTTTTTTTAAAGTTTATTTACTTTTAAGAGAGAGAGAACAAGCAAGAAGGGCAGACAGAGAAGGAGAGGGAATCCCAAGCAGGCTCTACAACGTCAGCGCAGAGCCCAGTGTGGAGCTCGAACCCACAAACCACGAGATCATGACCTGAGCTGAAACCAAGAGTCGGACACTTAACCGACTGAGCCACCCAAGCACCCTAGCAACTGTGTTTTTTTTTTTTTAAGGAAGAAGAATGTAGATCTATATGCAGCAGCATGGAAAGATATCCAAAATATATTGTTAGATTAAAAGGCTCGTTACCGTAAAATATATAGAAAAGAGTTGCTTTTATATAAAAAGTCACTATATATATGTATATGCATACCTATGTTGTATATACATACACTTTTGTAAATGCAGGGAAAACTTTCTGGAGGGAGACACAAGTAAGTGTCATGGTGATTACTTCTGCAAGTAAACCTGAACCAGTCTGCAGGTCGCATTGGTATTATCATTACCACAATAGCATCAAAGTGTTGTCATGTATAAGCTTAGCTAGCTGAGTGATGGGAGAGGGACAGACAGCTGGGGACACGGTACCGTACACGGGATTGAGGGAAAGGAGACCCGAGGGACCCTGCGAGGCCACAAGAGGAAGGGACACTGGCCTGGGGGCAGGACCTTTTCTGGCACCTCATTAGTGACACCAGGGGCAGAGTAACACATACTCCTTCATGTACGTATACGTGCGACAAACTTACTGAACGATTGCTTTGGCTCCGTGCCTTAGTCCCTGCCTTCAGGACAGCATACAGCTGGGGGTGGGGATGGGGGGTGTGGAAAGGAAGGGGAGTGGACTCCGAGTCCGGTTAAAAGTATTTCCAGCGGTGTGAACCCGGGCCCATTGCCTGACCTCTCCGAGACGTCAGAGATGACGACGCCTCCGACGGAGAGTTATTTTGTGGCTTAAAACACTCTCTCGTAAAATTTCTGGTAATTAATTGTAAATTATTGTAATTATTATGACCTGACAGCCTTAAAACCTTACACCCTAAGCTGGGGTGAAGGTAGGAAAGGGGAAAGATCCTGAGGTGGTGACCTCTAACACAGGGCAGGGTGAAGTACAAGCCACCATTGAAAAGGGGTCACAAAGGAGGAAAACACAGTCATTTCCAACTGACTGTGGGGGCTGGGGAAGGCTTCCGAGAGAATATGCCATTTGAAATTGGGCATTCCTGTACCAGACACAGAGCCGAATTGGTTAGGACGATAAAGAAAAGGAGAGAGACGCAGTTAAGATTATGTCTCTATAACAGCAAACATACATTTTGGCGGCAAATAAATGGATCATCATGAATCGCTTGCTTTATCCAGACCCAAGCAAAGAAGACAGAAAATGAATTGGAGCTGAGCATCAGGATAGAATCATTTTGCTAGGAGTCTTTCGCTCGTGCATTCCATTAACTAAAACATATCTTGGGCGCATTTGAATCCTTTGCTCCATTGAATGAAAAGTCTTAAAACAGGAATGGAGAACATTCCCTCGGAAATAGTGCTCTGGAAGTCTAGACAGTAGCCCTGCCCGTACGCATTTCAGCGTTGTGTACCCTGTTTCATAGGTGGGCACGGCCCGACTGGACTCCGGGCTCTTCGAGGTCAGGAATACTGTCGCCCGCCTCGGGATTGAGCACCGTTCTAAGCACAGAGCCTCGTTAGCTTGGGTTTCTCAACTCATCCATCCTCCCGAGTCTCCACTAGTAGGTGATACACGTGAGCGAACACAGTACCCACGTCAGCTCATTCGTCATTATTTTCCGGGTTGCTGATTTTAGCCCCCGGGGTCCAAAATCGTCAGGTGGACAAAAAAAATGCCATCGATTGCGGCGACAAGTTTTCCTCTAAGACCCAGAGAGGAGTGAATATATGGGATTTGAGCAAACTGTGAGGGGTGCAAGACTCCAATGTCACATAATGCGACCAAACTCAAGAAGGGGTGGGGGGACTACCTTATACAGTTAGGATTGGGTCTCGCGAAAGATCTTCCACAGCCCCCAATCAAGCAAAGTTCTGCTTTGAGGCATGTTACTAACCTGTGAGCGCTGGAGAGAAAATCAGCATCTCTTCTGCCCCAAAGGGCGGTCTGGGTTGTGTCCTGCAGCCTTTTGCCGGCCCCCGGCTCCTGAGAGGGCCCAGTAGGCTCCCCGAACACGGCAGGAGGCGCATTGATGGGGGGGAATCAAAGGGTGTGGCTCGTCAGTTGTGAGACCGTCTTTAAGCCTCCCTCCTTCCTTTCAAGAAGGATGACACCACCTTTGCTTGACCGTGGAGATTTGCCACGTGGGAGCCTGTGAACAACGCAGAATCACGGGTTCCCCCTTTAACGAGATTCCCAGGAGCGCCATACGCACCGCCGAGCTTGAGAATCCCCGCATTAAGTCCTCTGGGCCCATTTCCCCTTCTGGTAAGTGGGGTTGAGGACACCAACCTGCGTGTGGGGCCAGCTGTGGATCAGCCGACGAGGGAACCCGGGGCAACGAGGCGCTGGGGCCATTTGTTAAACCTCCAGGAGTTCCGCAGGCCAGTTGGTAAAGCTGCCCGCAGCTCGAAATCGCGCTATGATGGGGGTGTTTGCAGGCCCCCCAAGTCTGCAGACCCTACGCCCCAGGGCTTTCCCCTCCAGGGACCTCAAACTGGTGAGAGCTGGGGGCCGGGGGCCCACCGCACCCAGCATGCAGAGGACCCTTGCCGGCTCCCCGTGGGTTCTCGGAATCCTGGGCACCGGCTCGGGGGAACCAAATTTGGCCCTAGGTCCTGGATACCGAAACCGAGGGGGTAAGGGCACCGAAAGACGGGCCTCCTAGAATCGACCAGAGCCTCTCGTCGCAGGCTCCCCTCCCGGCCCTGGGAGCCTTCAGTCTGCAGCTGGAGCTCATTACCATGGTCCTCTCCAGTTAAGGGCTCAGAGGCCTTGTTCCGTTAATACCACAGAGGGCCTGCACTTGGGCAGCAGAGGCGCCGATCTGTCCCTCACAGGCGCCGTGAGCGTTCCGTGAACCCAAGGTTGCTTTGGTGGCGGCCTTTGGGTGGAATCACCAGCTCCGATATAAACATGGGCAAATCTGCATAAATGCCGTCTGGTCCGAGGGTCCCTGGCTCTGGAAATCACACAGCCGGACGTGTAGCTGAAGACAGCCGCTCGGACACAGAGCCACGGGGTTGGGGACAGATGTTCTGCCACCAGTCATTTCTCAGGTCGTGTCTGCAAGTGGCCGATTTCTTTCCCTCTGGCTAAGCAGCCGCGGATGGCCGGCACCCCCTCCCTGGGAGGATTTTGGAAGCTTTTCTAGGACAAAGGCGGTGACGAGGAGCGTTTGGTGTTGTTTCCGAGAGTACAGAGCACAGCCTAGCAAACGTGTTTCCGTTTTGATGCGTGGAAACACAACACGCTTCTCTCGGGCCCATCCGGTCCGTGTTTGTGTCGAGAGGATGTGTTCACATGAAACGCACCCCCCGAAACTTCCCACTCTCTTGGTTCGAAGAAGGCCCCGCACGTATCTCCTCCCCCCCCCGCGGCTCCTCGCTTCGTCTGTCGAGGACCGGCAGGTGACATCTTCCCGGAAGCACATACCCACGTTCCCGTTTTCACGGGGCAACATCAGGCTATTATGCACGTTTTGGTCCCGCTGTCCACGACGCCACCTGAGCCACGCGCACTGAGCTCCCTTCTGGAAATGCAACCGACCCGCAACACAAAGGCAGCCTCCAGCTGGGACAGCCCCTCTCCTCTCAGAGGTGACCGGCGCGGACGGCCATGAGTCACAAGAGCCAACAAATGGCAAAACCAGGTGTCTGGCTTTCCAGCTGATGTTCAAGGATCTGCCTAGCGTCGCTGGGACTGGAGCGGGATCGAACTCCAGCTCGGTACCAACCACGACGCGGAAGGCGTGCAGGCGTTTCTGATTTTCCTGTCGCATCCTTTCAGCCAGCCAACTTTTACACAGGGTACCCACGAGATCGGAGCCTGGGATTGCACTTGGCCGCAAGCCCCCAGCACTAACGCACGTCGGGGGACTCACAGCTGCCCCACTAGTGGGCTCCCGGCACCTCTACCGGTAGATGTGAGCTTTTCAGGTTATGTGATGCCTGCTTCTCAAGCTTCTGGGAGTGAAGGAGAAAAGAACCAATGGACCTGAGCTCCGACCAGTGCCCACTCACAGGGAGAACATTCCGGAAGCAGGCCAGGCTCTACCCCTCCAACACCCAGCTCGGTCCCCAAGCCATAGGCCAAAGAACTCGACCCTTTAATCACTGCTCACTCCCCACAAAGCTTGGGGACGTTCGCGAGTCATTTCTTGGTCTATGAGACTAAATTAATCCGTTAGAAGTTTCTCATGATAAGCAAATGATAACGAACCGCCCTCGCTCCCTATCCGAAATGTCATGCTGGCATTCGCCAGCCGAGGGTCAGCACGCTTTCCAGTCCGGAGGGCAAAGGAGACCTGACGTCCAGTCACAGCCGCGCTGGCTGACCTTTGGCTGGTCGCTTTTGCTCTCCGGGACTCAGTTTCCCCACTGGTACACGAAGGAAGCTGGATTAGATGACCTCCGGGGCCACTTCTGGTTCTGACGTCACGTGACTCTGCACTGCACACACTGGCTTTATAGCTAGGCTGCCCCAGATCGTCCTAGAAGCTTCTCTCTCTTTCTGCCATGTGCCCACCTCAGACCAACTTGCTATGTTATAAGAGAAGACTCAACAAATAGGCAGCAAAAAGCAGCAAGCTGAGCCCACACAGCAAGAACATTTGCCACCACATGGTATTTTCTCAGCGAAACAGATTCCAGACACACGTGCGCAGCACCTAAGACACAAATCGGCAAGAAAACACACAGACTTTATGGGTGGCCCTCTCAAGATGTTCAAAAGAATTCTGGGATATAAAATCAGCAGGTCTGTTTCCACTCCCATCCCCCATAAGGCCTGGGATCCCTCGAACGCTAGACCCTGCCTTGCTTTGCGACAACCCACCAGCCCGGTCTTTAGACCGCTGGTACCCTAAAACCAGCTCGGCTCTGCCCCCCTACGTCCTAGATCTCCTTGGCGCAGGCTAGGGCATCAATTCTCTCCTGGCCCAAGCCTCTCTAAAATCGCAGTAGGTGTAGAGCGCACCCAGAGAGAGCAAAGATCTAGATTCTACTTCCAGAGGGTCACCCATACGCTAGATAACCTTTGGCAGGTCACTTTTGCTGTCTGCGGTTCTGGGTTGTGGGCACAAAGGAGGGGCATACAAACCCTGGCCTCGAAATCACGAGGCCCGGGTTCTAGTTCCACTTTGGCCACTTACTCGCTGTGGTTGTCTCACTCGTTCAGATGGCAAAGGACCTAGGAGTCACGGGGACCTTTGTGAGGCACCATAGACTAGTGACAACCGTTTCTGGCAGCGAAACCCTTGGGCCTTACTACGCGTGTACGTGTCTTTGTATCACAATAACCATAACAACAATAATAGTATCGGCCCCCAAAACATTTCTAAGAAACGATGCATGCTTTCTGAGTTTCCTAGTCTGCTCATGCGCTGGTTCCTCACTCATTCTGTCTTCTACGAGAAATCATCTGCACAAAGCCTAGCCTGGTCCTTTCCCCCCACCCATCCTATCACTAGGCTCCCTCTCACTATGGTGGCCATTCTGGCTTTCTTTGAGTTCTTAGAACGTTCCTGACATGCTCCCACCTCAGGGCCTTTGCACTTGCCATTTTTTCGGCCCAGAATTATCCTCCTTCTCACTTTTTTCAGGTCAAATGTCACCTTCTCAGTAGGGCTCGCCCTGGCTTCCCCACCAGATAGTCCAAACCTGGGCCACGCTTCCTATCCCGTTGGCCTATTAGCTCCCTTCTGGTTTCTACGCCACCGATTTATCTTCCATGTTATCTCTCTCCCCGACTGGCACGTAAACTCCGTGCAGGTAGGGATCTCTGTTTACCTTTTTTTTTTTTCTCACTGCTGTTTTCCCAGTGCCAAGAACACTGCCTGGCACGGAGAAGCCCCTCAGAAGCTCTGTGTTGGATGAGGGAGTAAACAGTAGCAGGCACCAAATGTCGAAGAATTATCAACGGAAGAAAAAATTAGAACTGAAAAAATACATCCACAATCTGCAGGCTGGGAAAGGTTTCCGTTATTGTCGAGGAACAGCTGACACTTGAGTCCGGCTCTAGAAACTCCGGTGATCTCCAGGAGGGGAGTCTGGAGCCCTGAGTATACATGTTCTCTCTCCGTATTGTGGGTTCTGACTTGGGCTGGCTAACCCTGTCGGCTGCATTCCTACCCACTAATCTACACTTCGGTCTGGAAACATCCAGTGACATCTCAGGACCCAGAGTCCTCTGGAGATAAAAGTAACCACGGACAGTGGTTCCTGAGCACCAGGCTCCGGGCTTCAGCACCTTCCGACAACCACCCACAGCCCATTTCTCCCCACGCGCAGAAGTAACAAGGCTGGGGCCTATGAAGTGAGTCAGACAGAAAAAAGAAACCCGTGTTCAGATTCTGACTCAGTCCATCACTGGAGCAAACGCAATAATCTGAACCTCGGTTTCCTCAAGTTTAAACAAGAAGGATACTATCCATTTCACAGCAGTGTGTGTGTGCGTGTGTGTGTGTGTGTGTGTGTGTGTGGCGGGGGGAGAACTCTACCTTGAGGGGAAGTCTGCTTTTCCCTTGTATTCATTTTGCTTTCCTTTACATGAGACCGATGGCATTTCAAGAAGTGCAGCTGACCTAAAAAATTGTCAGCCTTCTTAAAAATGAGGAAGATTCAGAAACCCATTATGTTTTAATGAAGAACGCTTAGTGTTCCCCTTCCTTTTGATAAATGACACATGTCCATTCAGGTCGTAATTGTGCTGACCTTAAATGAGATTGGCTAATACAAAATAACATCGTGAAAGGCGACTCATGTCCATTAGAGACGGAAATAAAGGCTTAAACCCAATACAGAATCTTTTCTACGAGAGACATGCTTCAAAATGTTTAAAGTTTCATTTTGTTGCCATGGTGCCATTATTTCCAACTATTTTCAATTCTCTTGAAATACTCAGCAGAGTCGGGTATATCCTACAATATCCAGTTGTCTTCCCAGGTTTCTTTAAAAGCATCATTCTAGGGGACCCTGGGCGGCTCAGTCAGTTAAGCGTCCGACTCTTGATTTCGGCTCCGGTCATGATCTCGCGGTTCCTGGGTTCAAGCCCCGCATCAGGCTCTGTGCTGACGGCTCAGAGCCTGCTTGGGATTCTCTCCCTCTCTCTCCCTCTCTGCTCCTCTCCTGTTTGCAGTACTCTCTCTCTCTCAAAATAAACAAATAAACTTAAAAGAATAAAATAAAAGCCTCATTCTATAAATGCAACTCAATGTTTACAGACATCCGAAGATTAATAGTGACGTGAAACTATTTAGCAAAATGCCTCTCCACAGATGATGCCACAACAATAACACTTTGAATTTATCCAGTGCCTTTGCCGGGAGCAGCCCAAAGGGCCCGAGAGCATCACCTCATTCATCAAGTGGCACATTTCTAAGCTAGAGTATCATGATGTAGCTGGCTCCTGGTACGAGCCGTTCTGTTCTGGAAACCACACACTGTTGCTGGAGGACGACTGGAGCAAAAGGAAATAATACCCAGGGTGCCGGTCCTCAGACTAATCATGTTCTCTGTCGAAGCGCTTTCCCAGGATCCCGCTCCTATTTTCTACGTTCCCGGCGCAGCTATGAGGGAAGAGTGTTGTCATTTTCCCCAACTGGGAGTGCCAAGTAGAGCAGAAGCAGCAGCACGCTGAGATCAGGGTGCCTGGCCCTGGAGCAGGCTCTCTTGCCTTGAACTTACTGGGTGTCCCACTGTGTGTTCTCTCCCTCTCTGGACCACGCTCTCCTTGGCAGGAAAAAGAGACAATGAAACACCACCAAGCAATGAGAATCCTCTCACTATTATGGTAAGCAGATCGCACGGGGCCAATTTTAACAGTCCCTACACTCACGTTCATTGTGGCGGCGTGCACAACAGAGAGCAAGTGAAGCAACACAAGGGCCCATTGACAGGTGAATAAAGTGCAGTCTGTCCAGACAAGGGAATATTATCCAGCCTTGAAAAGGAGGGAGATTCTGACTCCTGCTACAGCGGGGATGAACCTCGAGGACGTCGTGCTGACTGGAATAATTGCAAAGAACAAATACTTGATGATTCCCTTTAGGTGAAAACAGACACGTTCGTACAGACAGAAGGCCAACAACGGTCCCCAGGGGCTGGGGAAAAGAGAGTCACGGGGTAACGGGGGACCGAGTTTCAGTTCTGCAAGATGAAAAAGTTCTGGAGACGGAGGGTGCCGATGGTTGCCCAACAACGTGAATGGACTTCCTGTCACTTAAAAATGGCTGAGATGGAGAGCGGTCGGCGGGATCGTTCAGCGGAGCATGCGACGCCTGATCTCGGGATTGTGAGTTCAAGGCCCACGTCGGGCATACAGATTACTTGCAAAAAAGGGAAAGCAAGGGTTGAGAGGGTCATTTTTTTTTTACATGATGTGTATTTTACCACAATTATAAAAATAAAAAACTAGAAAATTTAAATTTGTTTAATGTTTGTTTATTTTTGAGAGACAGAGAGACCAAGTGAGAGTGGGGGAGGGGTAGAGAGAGGAGGAGACACAGAATCGGAAGCAGGCTCCGGGCGCCGAGCTGTCAGCACAGAGCCCGACGCGGGGCTCGAACCCACGAACCGCGAGGTCATGACCCGAGCGGAAGTCGGACGCCCCACCGACTGAGTTACCCGGGCGCCCCAAAACTAGAAAAATTTAAAAGTCCCACTGCTAAAACCAGTTTGAAAGTGGTAGGGCTACTAGTAAAATCCTTTCCAGATCTGCAGTAGATCTGTGTGAATCTTAAAAAAAAAGAAAAATCGCATTTTAACCAAGAAGAGAGTGACGCCTTCCATCGCATCACGTGACTACTGGAAACCGGAGTCAGTGGCCGCGGATGGCAAGGAAAAACCCTCTTTTTCCATACTATCAAAGCGGGTTTGTGTTCACAGAAAACTGCCCTCGGAAGTTTTGCCGGGAGGGCTCGTGGTCCGTGCTTTCTTGCGGGAGGACCGTGGGCCCCGTGATGTATTCCACATCCAAGGGACCAGTACGCCGAATGGGAAAGGCCTAATGGGAGCCACTATTTTTTCCCCGGGTGTTATACTGGAAGATAAGGCGAGAAGGGCAGGTAAGAGTGGGTTTGCATTTAAAATACTTGAAGGTTTGAAGACTAATGTGGCTCTTAGTTATCGTGACGTAAGTTTGTTCTCGGGGGACACTGCAGCTAAGAGACAATGTGACTTGTGCTAGAGCTGTGGCATCCCTCCCTAGTCCTTCCGCCCACGCCCGGACGCCAGACAAGACCCGGACCTGGCTCTGGGTGGACGCATCCGGGTCCTTTGCCCACGATTTGAGTCCATACCATCAAGGAATGTAGGGCTCCCTACGGAAGTGGGGGGGGGGTGACCCCAGAACCCAGATGACAAACCTAGGTATGGGGTTACCTTGTCCACCATCACCCAAATGACAGGAAGGACTGAAGCTCTCCTTGTGGCCTTCGTCTCTTTCCCCACATTGGGAAAAACTTACAAGTAATGCCCATTGGAAAAGAAAATTGTCACAGAAATCTCAGCCTAGCTGTGGCTGGGGTGGAGAAGGAGGGTGGTCCATGAAAGAAAACTTGGAGAAGGAGAAGGAGAGCATGGAAGGGACAAAAGTGTGGCCTTTTCCTCAGGGTAGGACAGGGCCAGGTGACCGGTATCTTCAGAGTCAAGATTCTGTGTGTGTGTTGCGGGGGGGGGGGGGGGGGGGGGTGTATTGGCTGGGGAAGGGCCCTATGGAAACGCACTTCCTCAAAGGGGAAGCTAAAGGTTGCCATGGGAACCTTGCTTCTGTATCTCTCTGACTTGGACGAATGCATCACAGGGGCCTGGGTGGAGATTTGGCATTAATCGCTAAATATCCTGCAGGAGACGATCTGAAGAAGTCTCTTTAGCAGACGCATCGAGACGAAGCTAATTTCTCACCGCCAGCTGACGGTGCGAGGGCTCAACGTCACTGAGCCTCAGATTCCCCCTGAAACAAGGATAAGAAATCTTCCCCCCCCCCCCCCCCCCCGCCAGGGTTGTTTCTAGGCCTTCCCCAGCGTGGAAAAGCCAAGGCGGAAGTACTGGGTCCTGCCCCTAGGAGTGATCTGGAGCTTCCCCAAGCGATTTTGTATGTGATTGTTCTACAGTCACAGAGACAAGCTCATGGGCGTTTTCTTTCACAGATTCTGCGAGCAGGAGGGCATTCTGACCCCCTTCATTTGATAGATGAAGTTCTAGGTTAAGTGACTTGCCCACGGTCACACGGCTCCAACATGGCGGAGCTGGGATTCAAACCCAAACCCATCCGACTGCAAGTTCAGTGCTCTTTCCTCCCTACTGATCACATATGAGAAGAAATGAGCCCGAAAAAGATGCCTCCCTACCTTGTAAGTCCAGGAAGGAAAAGCTAATTAAAACAAACAGACAAAACCGCCCGTGTTGGCATCTATACACAAACACAGCATGGTTGCAGCAGACCTTCTCGAGATTTCCAGATCAACTGAACACCATTTTCCTAAAAAGCACAGTATTACGAAAAAGGTGGGTGAATTGGGTCAAATAAAGCAGAAGGAAGATCTCTCTAGTCAGCTGGATCCCTTCAGGTAATTTCAAAGAATCCCCACCCCCACCCCTGTTTTGCAGTTTCTGCACTGTCATTAAAAAAGAAAAGGTCTCCTTTTAGATATTTGCGCATCTCGGGACAACGCCCTCCTAATACCTCCAAAGGCCCACAACAAGATCCGCTAGAAAATCCGTATAAAATTGCATACAGTTGGCTCCACGATAAGAAATGCTAGTTGAATGTGGTTTGTTTTCTCCTTAAAAACGAACCTATCTTTATCCATCAGCCAGTTTGCAAAACGGACCATCGTTGCTTATTCCGCTTTGCTGTTTCCCTACACTTCAAAATTTGCCATTCCTTTCCCAGGGCAAATCAAAGGTTTCCTACAAAATCCTTCATGGCTACAGTAAAGCCTTAGTTATACATCTTTCTATCCTCCTCTCTAGACGTTCAGAAGGTCCTTTTTAGTAATCGCTGGCAAAGCCTCTGAGGAGAATCGTCTCTTCCTAACCTTTATTTTAGATCTACGTAACCAAATTGGATGAGTTGAACTGACTCTTAAGTAAATGAGTGGCCTTTTCAAGAAGATACTCTTGTTGGAGGAGAAAGATGTTCGGCGCAATTAATGTTTGCAAGAGGGTCATTGAGTAGGGTCACATTTTAACTGGGGGCAATATATCACTCAACATCCGATGGCAAGCTGATGAAAGCATTTGATTGGCCTCCGCCATATGAACCCAAAGCCAGGAATTTCTGGACCTTGCAAGGAGAGACCTTCGATTTCAAGAAGCACCCCCCCACTTCTCAGTTTTTCAGATGAGGAAGCCGAGGCCCCCAGAGGCGACCCTCCAAAGTGCACACGGGCTTCCTCCTAACTCCAGATTATTTATACTCTTTAGCCACTTTTTGGTCCCGTGTCCTAAAGGAAGATGCCAAGACTCGTGGTTTAACGTTAAAGCCGGTTCTCCCTACCTACATCATAGTTGAGCTTCCCGGAGCTTCATGAAAGCAAAGGGCGCCCCCCCCCCATCCCCGCCCCCGCCCCCACCCCCAATGCCTGGCTTCACGGCTCCTGTTTTCTCACTAGGCCCTTCCAGCTCTCACTGTCCCCTCCCCTCCATAAGGGCAGGTCCAATTACTTGGTAGCCCACTTAGCATAGCAAAGAGCCGCAGTCCAGAAATGTCGTGCGGAAAAACCAGAAGGCCCCCAGTTGATCCTTTGTTCCTCCCCAGCTGTGCTCACTTCCCAAGCAAAGCCGCCACCCCCACTGCCGTGGCTTTCCCCCCGGGGTTGGGGTCAGGCCTGGGGATACCATTATTACATAATTTTGCATTGTACCCCAAGGCACAAACTGTAACTGTAACGAAGGAGAAAGCCTACACCTCTCGTTCCATTTCCTTCACTGGAAAACCCGGGGATCGTCCTCCGGGCTGTTCTGTGAACTGGGCCTTGCCCAGGACAATAGGCTTCTGAGGACAAGGTGATTAGACCGGCAGCGCAGTGTGTTTGATTAGCGCCAACCAGCTCTTTGTAGAGGGACAATATCAGGCCATACAGTAACAAGATCACGTCTTTTGATTTGGGTCCGCTCCCTCTGTTGATACAACCCATTATCCTGTTTGCCTTTCTTACTACGCCAAGGCATTGCACTAAGGGCTTCAAGGATTTTTTTTTTCTATAATAACCTCCAAATCCCTCAGCACCTGCCTTCTGCCAAAGAACCTCCCTCTTCACATCGGTGCTTTCTTTGTCCTTTCAACATGACTTTGAATAGTTAGGTAAAGCTATACTCCCGTCCCAAGGAAAAAGAAACGTGGAGTGGCAATGAGAGGGCCTCATATTTAATAAGAAACAAAATTAGGCAGAGCAATTGAGTCATTGTTTGCTTAACCCTTTCTCCACTGCCCCCTCTTTTCAAGCGTAAAAAAATAAAGCCAAAAAAACAAAAAAAACCACCAGCGGGCCCCTAAATCACCCAATTTCCAAAGCGGGGAAAGCGCACCCAGCCAGAATTTGTCCAGACTCTCCAACCATCCACCCCACCCCCCCGCCCATGTAAATAAAGCACATGAGATGAATGGAATCTCTTGGATTTTAAAGGTCCCTTTCCAACTTTGAAAGCGTGTTCACATTTGAAAGGTGTTCGCGTTTGAATCCGTTTCACATCCAGGAACTTTCAAAGACGGTATGCCAAAGGACAAAAAAAAAAAAAAAAATCTTGATGAGCTCATTCATGGCATTTGTGGCTAGCACCGGCCCGTCGATGAGCGACCGGAGGATACCAGGAATCAGGACCGGTGGGAAAAAGAATAGGCCGTGTTTTTGTGCAGACCAGCCAAGCCCCTTAAGCCCTGGCAGAATTCACATAACGCGGTTATCTTGTTTTCCACCACCCCCCCTCCCCCGTTTCCCTGGCACCCTATTTATGTTTATGCAAGATACTCCTGCTTAATTGCGCTTCATCCCAATTTGGACGGTAAATAGAAGGCAAATTAATAATTTAGGAGGAGAAAAGACCTGGGCCCTTTTCTCCTGCCTCCGTTCCTAGGTCAGCCGGCTCATTTGTGAATTAGTGCTCGAGCGGCCTGAATAGCAGAGAATGAATGTTTGACTAAATCCTCTAAGTATGAAAGCTCTTCACACCATTTGGTCTCGAACTGATCCAATAGCGAGGTGTAACCACCAGTGACAATAAAGCGCCATCTGGCAAAGTGAACTCCAGGCAAACAATGACAAGCAGAAGTGAAAAGAATCGCAATGATTTCCACAAACATGTGAAATACTATAAACTGTGCGACTTCGCAGCTTCCTCGCGAGGCAAGTAAACATTGCACCGGGGCCGGCGGCGGCGCTGATGTGTGGGGCTCCGTCTCGGGGAGCCGGGCCTGGCTCCACTTCCATTTAGCTCGAGGAAAAAAAAAAATGTATGCAGATTGGCGAACAAAAAATATATATAAGCACTACTAACCAGACGTCACTTTTCCGTCACTTTTCCAGGGTGATGTACTGGAAGTCTTTATTTCTTTCAGCCTGGGCCTCTCGGTGCCTCATTCTCCTTCCAGCCTGTTCTCATGCCTTTCTCATCACCTGCTGAGGCCTTGATCACCGACAGAGCAGACGAGCAGCAGGGGGACAATTAGAGAGGAGTTCAGACTTTGATCATTTGACCATATGTGAATACAACAGCTGACCACATGTTTGAAAAGACAACTAACTTAAATGTATTTCTAAAAATCACAAAGCAAGCATAGATACTGAAATTTACATTTTAATTACCTGCCACAATGCGGCATTCAACTTCTGCAAAATATTTAATATGGAAAAATACATCTCGCCCCTTCAAAATAGGAAAGGAAGGCACTCTTGTGTGTTTCCTCCCCACCCCCACCTCCACTCGCCCCTCAAAATGTGTGTGCCCTTTCAACAGAACGTTCAACCACGGTGGATGGCGAGGAATTCTGTGCCGGGGATTTCAAAAGGCACGTTCAAAGCTGCCCAAAGTTGGATATGATTCCTAAAGGTATATGAAGCTGAAAGTAAGCGCCAACCATTTCTTTTTAAAACGGGGTTTTAGACAGAAAATATCTGTCCGGCACGGAGAGCGTGAACTAGGTTTTGGGGTGGTTTTTGTTTTTGTTTTTGTTTGGGGTTTTGTTTTGTTTTGTTTTGTTTTTACATGAGAGGAACCCATTCAATGGTTTAGCCTCCCTTCCCGAATTCTTTCAAACGACCACGACAGAATCCTGAAATGTAGATTCTAAAATGTGTGAAAAGGAGAGACCTTTGTTGGCAATGGCATTCGACCACGCACTACTTGGTCAGCCAGAAGATGGTCTCGTCGCAGCCACCGTGCACAAAGGAAGGTTTATTCGTGGTTAATTCTATCACAACATTGTCACTTCTGTTCTGGATCTCTTTAAACCGTCAAAGCTGAACTGATTTCAGTCGGCTGAGATGTCGACTTACGCTCCCCAGCTTAGAACCCTTTCTTGTGTTTTTGTATGCAATTGATGATTTATCGGTTGCTTCTGGAGATATAGGGACTGTCCTTATCTTCTCCACCTACCAGATAATTAACATATTCATGAAATGGTTATTTACTCTCAAATAGGAAGATAATAGAAAAATAACACTAATTGTTTTGACAGCAGTTTACTTAAGAGTTATCTGGGGGAACAAATGTTTCTTTTGTAGTGTTAGGAAGACAAGCATTTAGCTCTGTATTTAAGCTTATTTTTCTTCTTCTGGTAGACAGACCAAAGCAATTTTGGGTGGGTGGGGGGAAAAAAGTCTAGAAGAAATAATTTATGTGAAATGTCATCTGACAGTCCCCCAAATATTTTGATGGCCCGTTTATTTCTTCAGTTGTGACATACATTTTAATGGCTCTATAGGCTACATTTATTCATCGTCAGTGCGCCACTGTATTCTTAAAATACATGTTACCCTCTAATTAAAAACAAAAAAAGCTCACCTCGTTTCGTTTTACTCTGGCACCGTCTTAAATATAACTGGCCTATAGCCATTATCGGATGAATGCCAAGCATGGGAATTCCTATTTTAGGGCACAACACATTTTCACTCTGCAACAATCCATTAAAATCCTTAAAAGACACGATTCTCTCTTAAGTACAAGTGTCTGATCTCGAAGAGCTCTTCCCGCTCCGAGGAATCCCGCCTCTTGATCCATTTGTTTCTTTACTGACTGAACTTTTCTTTTCCCGGTGGTGTGGACAGACAGGTGAATGAACCTTCATAGTTTACCGACGACGTGCCAGGTGTTCTGTGGATACCCTTACAACCACGCTGCAAAGGAAGCGTTATTATCTCCACTTTGTAGACGAGGACAGAGGCCCCCAGAGGCGAGGCGCCGTACCTTGCAACAAGCGTCACATCTAGGAAGTTGTAGGACCAAGGCCTATCGTCAGAGAGGAATTCCCATTACTTACTATACAACACTCCCTCCCGGAGAGATAATGGGTATCAGAAGATTAAGTCTCGAGTCCCAGTTTATCACTGATTTCCTGGGACAAATCCTCGCCCTCAATTTCCTCAGCCCATAGAGGCATTGTAACTCCGGGATCCTATCGCCTACCTCATTACGGACAGAGACAGAATCAGAAGGGCAGCGGTAAACAAAAGGCCAACCGTACACTTCCTCCAAGATGACAGAAGGGACACTGTCCTTGCAGGTGGCAAGCACGTGGAGCCACCGTTTCTGAACACTGGGATACGGGGAAAAATCACTTGGACGGTGGTGGCGTCCTTTAGCGACACATCTTAAGGTTAAAACGCTTCTCCACAAAGTGGGGAAATTCTGGGGAAAAGCCAGCAGTCAATAGCTTCTTTGGGACGGAAATAGAATCTATGGAGGAAGAAAATCCTACAAAGTGAAAGAAATTGAACACTGCAAACGTGCTTTGTTTGACAGCTTCGTGTGCACTCAACACTTTTAAGGCGAACACAGGAAATCAGCAAGATTTGAACCTAAGGTAGGACTCATTGACAAACCTGGGGGGGAGGGGGCGCCGCGCTTCCCAGAAAGTCCATTTCTCAACCCCAGATTTCGATGAGAAATTATTATTTTTTAAGTGTTAAGGCACACGGAGAGTCTAAACATCTGAGGTGCCAGGTAAGAAAGGACGTCAGGAGCCGTATAGATGGGGACTTCCGGCGTCTTGGGCGATTGTCGTGACGTTGTAACACCCCCCGTTTGCCATTTCTGTCTTGGCGTTGTTGACTTTTCTTTAGCGATTTGCTGTAAGCCCCTTCCAGCCTTATTTTGTAACCGTTCAGAGGCCGAGATTCGCCCTGGAGAATGGAAAGGAGGTTGTGAAACCCCTTCGCCCCCGGACAATGCAGAGAAACACAAACCAGGAGTATGCTGCCCATCCGTGAAGCCCAGGTTGTGGTGACACGGTTAAAACAAACAAGCACACCAACGCACCAGTTCCAGCTGTCAGATTGGCAAGGAGTAACAATTCCCGGTGCGGTTAAACGAGCAAGTTCACATACCACCGATGTAAGCGCAGATCGCTGACCACTCTTTGGAGCCTTTACTTGCACACGCTCTTTGATCCAACGCATTCAAGGCTGGACAGCACCAATGTCTGTTAGTAGGAGGAGACGGTCCAATGAAGGCAGGGTGATGATGGACATCACATGTTGAGGGAAAGGCACCGTCCCCTCCCCCTGGGGTCATTGCAGTGGGTGGCGGTGGGGGAGAGGTGCAGGAGTTGAAGGGCATACTAGGGGTTTAAGCTGGGAGTTACCCAAATGGGCCTTCATATAAGGCAATTAGTGAGACAATGAGGCTGCCTGTGGGGCGGTCCTGAAGGACTGTACTATCAGGGTATTTCAACAGGGGTTCTTAATCTTTGGGGGTTCAAAGACTCCTTTGAAAATCTAATGAGAGAGCCAAGGACTCATTCTCTAGAAAATGCACATATGCACACATTTTGCATAGACGTTCTGGGGATTCTTGGGCCCCCCTGAAGCAGATTCAGGGACACCGGGTGTACCCTTGCCTTAGGCTTCAGACAAAAGGAAAGTTCTTTTGAGGAAGATCTGGGGGGAGGAAACAATTATAAGTAGCTGAGGGCAGAAAATCCCACGTCTGGGATCACTAGTTTCCTTTTGATTCCTCATTTCTTCAGACCTCTAATGAATCCTTACACATTGCACAGAAATCCTACTACATTTCCTTAGAAGCCTCTCCTATTTTCCGAGACAGCTATTTCACACTTATTTCTACCTCTCACTCTCCTCATCTGCTGCCCTGCCACTTGGCTCAGTTAGAAAATAGAAGCCTTTTCCCATCACCAACCTACAGACCAAATGACGCGTACCCCCATTCCTGTAGCTACGACTGAGAAAATGTCTCTCCTTTCACGAGGTCAACACTGGCCCGAGGTCTTCTGTTCCAGTCACAATAAAATCAAGCCTCTGAGGGCACGTGGATGGCTCAGTGGGTTAAGCGTCTGACTCTTGATTTCAGCTCAGGTCATGATCTTGCGGTTCATGGCTTCGAGGCCCCCATTGGGTTCTGGGCTGACAATGCTGCAGAACCTGCTTGGGATTCTCTCACTCCCTTCTCTCTCTCTGACCCTACCCTGCTCTCTCTCTCTCTCTCTCTCTCTCTCTCAAAATAAATAAATAAACTTAAAAAAAAATTTTCTTAAAAAAATCAAGACTGCCATGGCCTACAAGGATAGCGCATCATCTGATGTAAATTTCAAGAACTACACCCTTGTTGCAATGCGTACATCTGGATTGGGGGAGAGACAAGAGGGAAAGCCAATGGAGGGAGGCACTGCTTGGTGCTGGGGATAACGTGGTGGGCAAAACCATGGCTTCATGGAGCTTCCCGTTAAATGGAGAAGGGAAGGTGTGAAGTAAATGGGGCTTTCAAGACTCATGCAGCCTCCCTAATTTATTTAGAATCCAGCAAAGCGGATGCACTGAATCGTGTAAGCTCCACCCTCTCTCCTGAAAACATTTCTGTGACTGTTATTGCAGATGGATGTTCTCAAAACGTTGCACTGCTTAGGGTCTGTTTGGTTCAGGGGGTCCCGTGAAGACGTGACCTACGTGACTTTCATTTAAACAACAACAACGTAATGTCTACCAAGCAAAAATTATTGAAAAAGCGAGCAAAAGAAAAACCCTGAAAGGAAATGTACTAAAACAGTGTTCAAAGTTGCGTTTAGAAGCCAAGGTTATAGGAGATTCTAACATTTATTGTTTACATGTCTTCCGCCGTGTTTTTCCCTTTCGTGATTTTGAAACAGAAGCATTCCATGTCGAAACACCCAATGTGCTATTACAATGTTGTCAAGCCAAAGGAACAGGTTATAAATCGAGGTATAGCCTGATCGAGACCATGTAAGCTGTATGTAGGTAGATGAAGATTTGCAGAGGGATCCCCAGAAAGGAAATGAGCCGTGCTGGGGTTTGGATCAGAATACTTGGTTGGGCAAGTTTCTTGAAATTGCTGTACCTCTGTTTTCCCATCTGTAAAATGGCAATGATAACTGCCCGTGCCTCCCAAGGTCAGTGCTCCAATTAAATGAGTTAATATATATAAAATGCTGAGGCACAGAGGCTTTTTAGGTCAATAAAGCTGTTCTGCCCGCTGTCAGCATACATTTGTCAAAGCTCAAAGCGGGTGCTACACCAAGAGCAAACCCTGATGTAAACCATGGGCTTTGGGTGATAGTGATGTATCAATGGAAGTTCGTGGATTGTAACAAACGCATCAGTCCTGTGGGGGATCTTGATAACGGGGGGAGGCGGTACCTGGTGGGGATGGGGTGTGGGGGTATATGGGAATTCTCAGTCCCTTCCCCTCAATTTTGCTGTGAACCTAAAAATGCTCTAAGAAATAGAGTCTATTTGTATTTTTATTTTTCTTTAAAGTTTATTTATCTATTTTGAGAGAGCACGAGTCAGGGAGAGGCAGAGGGAGAGAGGGAGAGAGAATCCCAAGCAGGCTTTGCACAGCCAGTGCAGGGCCCAATGCAGGGCTCAAATCCACAAACCATGAGATCATGACCTGAGCCTAAGTCAAGAGTCCAATGCTCAACCCACAGAACCACCCAGGCGCCCCCCAAATAAAGTCCATTTAAAAGGGCTTAGTGTGGCAAGAATATGCAATGGGAAAAAGACAGTTTCTTCAAGAAATAGTGTTGGGAAAACTGGGCAGTTACATGCAAAAGAATGAAATTGGACCACTTCCCACACCATACACAAAAATAAACTCAAAATGATTAAGGACCTAAATGTGAGACCTGAAACCATAAAAATCCTAGAAAAGAGCACAGGCAGTAATTTCTCTGATACCGATCATTACATTTTTCTAGATATATCTGCAGAGGCAAGGAAAACAAGCAAAAACAAACTAACTCTTGGGACCACATCAAAATAAAAAGTTTCCGCACAGCAAAGGAAACAACACAACTAAAAGACAACCTACTGACTAGGAGAAGATATTTGTAAATGGCATATCCAATAAAGGGTGAGTATCCAAAGTATATAAAAAAAATGTATATAACTCAACACCAAAAACACCCACAAATAATTGGATTAAACATGGGCAGAAGACATGAACAGACATTTCTCCAAAGAAGACATACGGATATATAGCCAACAGACGCATGAAAAGATGCTCAACATCACCCATCATAAGAGAAATGCAAATCAAAACCGCAATGAAATGCCACCTTACACCTGTCAGAATAGCCAACATCAAAAACACAAGAAACAACAAGTGTTGGCAAAGATGTGGAGAAAAAGGAACCTTTGTGCGCTGCTGGTGGGAATGCAAACTGGTGCAGCCACTGTGGGAGAGAGTCTGGAGGTTCCTCAAAAAAATTAAAAATAGAACTACCATAGGATTCAGCAATTGAACTACTGGGTATTTACCCAAAGAATATGAAAACACTAATTCAGAAGGATATGTGCACCCTGATGTTGATAGCAGCATTATTTACAATAGCCAAATTATGGAAGCAGCCCAACCAATTGTCCATCCATAGATGAATGGCTAAAGAAAAGGTGGTATAGGGGACCTGGCTGGCTCTGGCAGTGGATCATGGGACTCTTGATCTCATGGGTCATGAGTTGAAGCCCCACACTGGGTACAGAGCTCACTTAAAAAAAAAATGGTGGTATATATACACAATGGAATTCAGCCATAAAAAAAGAATGAAGCCAAAAGAATGAAATCTTGCCATTTGCAACAACATGGATGGATCTAGAGAGTATAATGCTAAGCGAAACAAGTAAGTCAGAGAAAGACAAATCCCATATGATTTTGCTCATGTATGGAACCTAAGAAATAAAACAATTGAGCAAAAAGGAAAAAAAGCGAGAGTGAGTGAGAGAGAGAGAGAGAGAGAGAAACCAAGAAACAGACTCTTAAGTATAGAGAACAAACTGATGGTTACTAGAGGCGAGTGATGTATGGACTTGTTGAATCACTGCACTGTATACCTAAAACTAATATGACACTGTATGTTAATTACACCGGAATTAATTTTTTTTTATTTTAATAAAAAGAAAAAAAGCATAGTTTTTAACCTTGGGAAAAAAAGGGGCTCAATACACTGGCACATAGGAAGCGTTCAATAAACGTGAATTGTTATTTGTATTACCATGATTATTACGTTACGATGTGCTCACGGTCCCGGTAGGTGTTCCGTAAGTGTGACCGTTGAATACTCGTCTTGATGGTTACTTTCTTCCCCTTTAGAGTTCCGTGCTGAGCTTCAGGCCTGATCATCCAGAAGGAATCCCCACTAAGCTGTCCACCTCGCCCTGTCTATTGTCTGTGTGTGGCTCCGCCCACCTCGCCCTCTCTATTGTCTGTGTGTGGCTCCGCCCCCTGGGACAGTGATATTCCTCGCTTCTCTCTGACTCAAAATCTGGCACCAAAGCAGAGTCAATAAAGGTTCCGTTAGGTGAATAAACGAATTTTGAATGAATGAATGAATGAACTCCCCGACACAGCAAGTTCTGTTGAAGTCATCTGAGCACAGGCGGGGCTGGGCTGCTATTTCTGGGTCCCCACGCGCCCCACTCTGTTAATGGGCACGGCGTCATCCGGGCATCGCACAGGGGCCCTCCCCGAGGGGAGAGAGCCCTTTATTCTGCGCTTCACAAAAAGCGAGAGGGCTATTTTTGGAATTTGTGCTCATGCGCCCAGATTTTAAACCCCGTCTGCTCACGCCACTTGGGCAGCCCTGAGATTGGGGTGTTAGGGCGAACAGCCTCCCTGTGAGCCCCTCTCTCAACCAGACCGTCATTATTAGGCTTATGGGGGGGGGGGGGGTGGTGGGCGCTGAGCAGAAAAGAAATGAACTCTGCGAGGTTTCCTAAGGAAATGATCTGCATTATTTGCCACGGCAGCCTACCCTTGGCAGTGAGAATCCCAGATAAAAAGATAGACTTCCACACCTCTCTCTGCACCTCCCCCAAACCCTCACATACTCCATTGCATGTATACGTGCAAATTTAGGCCTATCTGTATGTATGCATGTGTATGTTTTTTCAAAAAACTTTTTAATGTTTATTTTATTTCTGAGAGAGTGAGCAGGGGAGGGGCAGAGAGAGAGGGAGACACAGAATCCGAAGCAGGCTCCAGGCTCCAAGCCGCCGGCGCAGAGCCCGATGCGGGGCTCGAACCCATGGACAGTGAGATCATGACCTGAGTTGACGACCGACGCTCAACCGACCGAGCCACCCGGGCACCCCCTATGCATGTACACGTTACGGAAGCATACCATGGTATTCCAACTCACAATTATTTTTTTCCTGTCTCTATTTTCCGATATCTTAGATTTATGAGTATTGCCCACATAGGACAGCTTTGATCAGAATAAAGGAGAATTGGGTACAGTTTATAATGAAGGAGAAAAACCACTGTAGACAGGCAGGCCGTGGCATGGAAAGTAAATGCACGAAGATTGAAAAAAAACAAAAACAAAAAACAAAAAAAAACAACCCAGACAGGTGATGAGGGTAAAAGGCAGACCAACACTCCCCGGGAATCGGGAACTGGGCACCCTGGGTGTGACCACTGCGTCTGCAAATTGTTTAACTTCTCCGAGCCTCAGTTTCTCCACGTGGGGACAACACCACCTATACTGCACAAGGTTCCTGCGACGATGGCACAAAATGTTTTTAAAACGCGCAACCCGGAAAACGTCTAAACATGCGTGAACGACATTAGAGCTTCTCGAACGTGCTGAATTTGAGAAGACCTTTTGCATATCGAATATTTCATAGATCCCCCTGCGACACACGCTCCCGCGCACATGACCGTCGCGGGTGGAGAAAACCTGTGACCAGAAGCCACTATGTCCTTCCCAACTACTCGGATGGCTTGCACAAAAAAGGAAAGTAAGTGTTGGTGAGGGTGTAGACAAATTGGAAGCATTGTATGTTGGTGGTGGGAATGTCAGAGGGTACCGCCACGGTGGGAAACCGCTTGGTCCTTCCCGAAACAGTTGCCTACTTCCTGAAACGGTTACCACGTGACCTGGCAATTCCACTTGGAGGTATTCATTCCAAGAGGAATGAAAGCAGGCACTCAAACAGGTACTTGTATGCCGATGCTCGTCGCGGCCCCGTTCACAGTAGCCAAGAGGGAAAAATATCCCAAATGTCCATAAGCAGATGAATGGATACACACAGGCCGGTATCCTTCAGCCGTGAGAAGGCATGAGGTTCTGATCCCCGCGACAACATGGACAAACCTTAGAAACATGATGCTAAGGGAAAGAAGCCAGTCACAAAAGGACACACGCTGTATGGTTTTACTTACAAGAAATATCACGAGGGGCGCCCGGCAGGCTCAGTCGGTTAAGTGACCGACTGACTTCGGCTCAGGTCATGCATGATCTCACAGCTTGTGGGTTCGAGCCCCACGTCGGGCGCTGAACACTTGCTCGGAGCCTGGAGCCTGCTTCGGATTCTGTGTCTCCCTCTCTCTCTCTGCCCTCCCCCCCCCTCCCCCAGCTTGTGCTCTTTCTCTGTCTTGCAAAAAGAAATAAATGTAAAAACAAACAATGGGAATGCAAGCTGGTGCAGCCACTCTGGAAAACAGGATGGAGGTTCCTCAAAAAACTAAAAACAGAACTACCCTCCAACCCAGCAATTGTACGACTAGGCATTCATCCACAGGATACAGGTGTGCTGTTTCGAAGGGACACATGCACCCCCATGTTTATAACAGCCCTATTGACAATAGCCAAAGTCTGGAAAGAACCCAAACGTCCATCGATGGATGAATGGATAAAGAAGATGTGGTCTATATATACAATGGAGTATTAGTCGGCAATCAAAAAGAAGGAAATCTTGCCATTTGCAACGACGTGGATGGAACTGGAGGGTATTATGCTGAGTGAAATTAGTCAGAGAAAGACAAAAACCCTAGGACTTCACTCCTATGAGGATTTGAAGAGACAAAACAGATGAACATAAGGGAAGGGAAACAAAAATAATATAAAAACAGGGAGGGGGACACAACAGAATAGAGTCATAAATATGGAGAACAAACTGAGGGTTATGGGAGGGGTTGTGGGAGGGGGGAATGGGCTAATTGGGTCAGGGGCACTAAGGAATCTAATCCTGAAATCATTGTTGAACTAGATGCTAACTAATTTGGATGTAAATTTTACAAAATAAAAAATACAATTAAAAAACAAACAAACAAAACAAGGAATATCACGAAAAGGCAAAGTCCATAGAGACAAAGCAGATGAGCGGTTACCAGGGGGCTGGGAAAGACGAGTTTGGGGAACTATTGCTTAATGGGTCCAGAGTTTCTTTCTTTGTTCTTTTAAGTTTACTTATTTATTTGAGAGAGACAGAGGGCACGAGCAGGGGAAGGGCAGGGAGGGAGGGAGACGCTCAAGCAGGCTCCACACTGTGAACGTAGAGGCCAACTCGGGGCTCGAACTCGCGAAATCGTGAGATCATGACCCGAGCCCAAATCAAGAGTGGCACGCTTAACCACCCGAGCCGCCCAGGTGCCCCGGGGACAGAGTTTCTCTTTGGAACAATGAAAACATTTTGGAAACAGTGGTAACGGTGGCACTGACACCGTGAATATCATTCGTGGACTGAATCCCACATTTCAAAGTCTTAAAAAAGCAAATGAAAGAAGCCACTACTGCAGATTCCTCCTTAATGCCTTACACCTAAATATATGTCGCTTCTTCAACCCGCACAGAGATTTGTGGACCACTTACCACGGACCCCAGACCGCCCACCGCCCACCCACTCCGATAGAGAACCACGGATACACATCATTCAAGTTAGCACAAAAGTTACCCCTCCAGTGTCTGGATGACGGTCACCATTGTTCACTTGGGGGTGAGACTTAGCCATTAGAGTTTCTTACACGTCTTTGCACATGGCAAATATTTGCTAAACGCTTCTTCGACAAACGGGTTTCTTTAGGACGATATCCGAGCACCAGCTTCATAAGAAGCCAATTAGAGACGCAGTGAATAAATGAGCGCGCGCGCGTGTGTGTGTGTGCGCGCACGCACGCGCCACACGGGTTCCTGCAGGTGCAAAGGGGAATCTGAGAGAAAACAAAGAAGGTCCGCTCTTAATGTCTGTAGGGCTCACCGCTGCTGGCAGTAAATACGAGGCATCGGGAGAAACAGAGCCCATATTCCAAAGTTTACACAAAACTGAACAAGATGGGGAGACAGGCGGGGGCGGTTGGAGATGTTACAGAACAAAAAGGGAGAGCGAGCATCCTTTCAAAATATATCGACAGCTCCTACCACTCATCATTCATTAAGAGTTAATGAATCTAAATGCTGCCGCCCCGCCGGCACAAGCCGAACCAAACATTACTACAAAATGGTTTCTTTCCTCTTCGCTCTTTAAAAATTAAGCAAAATCATGAGCTGATTTCTTTGGCCTCAATGGGTTTGCTTTTTCCTCTGAAACGTACATGAGAAAATGTATTCAGCTAAAGATGTCAGCGATCAATTAAAGTTAAAAGTTGCCTCAAGTTGCTTTCAGTGGCCATACTTTCAAGTAATCACGGGGAGAATTCTGGTCACATTCATTTCATTCTGGGATCTCAATAAAGCTTAAGCTGGTAATAAATGAAGTGCATTTCTTTATAGTTAGAGAAAAATCTGCCAACGCATAAAACTCGATTAAGTGACACCTACCTTTTCCCTCATTTATATTATAGGAGTGGAGACATGTTTTACTTGGGGGGAAATTGAATCTTCTATAAAATCAAATTGCCCTCGATAATACCACAATCCTTTAAAAAGAAACACACTCATTTCTACATATGTCCGTGTGTGTGCATAAAGAAAGTTCTGAAAGAATATACACCCCCAACTTGTACCGTGGTTACTTCTGGGGCTGTGGGATGGGAGAGAGGTCACAGTGAAATGTGAACAGGGAATTTCACTGTTCGTATGTTCTGTATTCCTTGGTTTTTTTTCCATAATGAGTATATGATTATTTTCACAATTAATGATTGAAAAATAAAGATAAATGGGGTGCCTGGGTGGCTGAGTCGGTTGGGCGTCCAAGTCTTGGTTTCTACTCAGGTTGTGATGTCACAGTTTTGTGAGATCGAGCCCCGCGTCGGGCTCTGTGCTGACAGCTTGGAGCCTGCTTGGGATTCTCGCTCTCCCTCTTTCTCTGCCCCTCCCCCGCTCATGCTGTCTCTGTCTCTCTCAAAAATAAATACATAAACTTAAAAAAAAAAAAAAAAAAGACAGGGGCGCCTGGGTGGCTGAGTGGTTGAGTGTCAGATTTCGGCTCAGGTCATGGTCTCACAGTTCGTGAGTTCAAACCCCACATCGGGCCCGTTGCTGTCAGCACAGAGTCTGCTTCAGCTCCTCTGTCCCCCTCTCTGCTCTTCCCCTGCTTTCTCTCTCTCTCTCTCTCTCAAAAATAAACATTAAAAAAAATGAAGACAAATAAATTTCCATGGATTAAAACATCATGTAGGCTATGCAAAATAGTTTACTTTTTCCCTTTCTTATAAAATATTAGAGAGAATAGTACCATGAGCCCCAATGTATTCATCACTCAGCTTCCACACTGATCAATTTCTGCCTGATGTTCTTTCATTCATTCTCCCTCACACACTTAAACACACACACAGCTACATTTGTTAAAGCAAACCCCAAACATTGTATCGTTTTACCTGTAAATGCTTTACACATTTTAGCCGAAACTACAGAACAGTACCAGCAACTTTTCAGGATCATATCGACTTCCTCCACAAGATGTGTTTTCAAACAGGAAGGGAAGGCAGGTTTTACAAGGATGGAATGTGGTTTTCTGAGAATCAACATGACCCTCTCATTCACACAGCAGATCATCCAAATCTATGCCCACCCAATCAGTGACTAAGAAAATGCTGTCAAATAGGGAATCGCAGGTAAGTTAGAAAAATGAGTTCAAGAAGATACATCTCTCCATCTGGCACTTCTGAGCCGTAAAGCAAAGCGTGCAAACACTTTCTTGCCAGTTAATTCTTCGCAGCTAGGTCTCAGCCTTGGAGAGAGAGAGAGGGAAATAGTTGCCACAACCTGACAAAATGGCTAATGAATTATTCATGTAGTCACTGAACTAAAATCTGCGAGCTATGGCTACCCCGAGCTTCCTCATGACAGGTGACCGCAGCACCAGGCATGCTTTCAAATTTAGGCCAGGGCTTACACCAGGCACCTTGCACTGCCCATCTTACTGGGACTAGAAGCTTTATGGTCCCTCCCCCCAAAGCTGAGCAGTGGCCTTGGGTAGATGCCCAGGTCCCCTCCCATCCTGCACTCCCACTTCTGTTCACATTCCTTTCTGGAGGGTGGGGAAACAGGCAAAAGGGGTAAAGGGGATTAAGAGGTACACACTTCCAGTTATAAAATAAATAAGTCTCGGGAACGCAAAGTACAGCTTTGGGAATAGAGTCAATAATATTTCAATTACTTTGTAGGGTGACAGATGGTGACCACACTTCTCACCACGAGTCACTATGTGGTACACCTGAAACTAATATAATATGCCAACTGTACGTCAGTTAAAAATAAAATTAGAAAAAGAGTGGGGGCACCTGGGTGGTTCAGTCGGTTAAGCGTCCGACTCTTGATCTCGGCTCAGGTCATGATCTCACGGTTTGTGGGTTCGAGCCCCGTGTTGGGCTCTGCGCTGACAGTGGGGAGCCTCTTTGAGTTTCTCTCTCTCTCCCTCTCTCTCTGCTCCTCCCCTGCTCAAGCTCGCTCACTCTCTCTCTCTCTCTCTCTCTCCCTCAAAATAAGTAAATAAACAATTAAGAAACATTTCTGACTCATGGCTATTGACTGTAAGAAGACCACCCCTTCCGGGGTGGCTGGCGGGCTGGCTCAACCGGTAGAGCATGCGAGTCTTGATCTCAGGGTTGTAAGTTCGAGCCCCATGCTGGGTGTAGAGATTACTTACACATAACATCCTTAAAAAATGGAGAAAGATTTTAAAAAAATTTGAGGGGGGGGGGTTTCTCTCAGGCTCAGGAAGCTGGTTGAGAAACAATTAACCTTACCATCATCCCCGATGTGTATCAAACCAACAACCTTCAGCAACCCTAACAACGGTCTGGTAAGTGGCCCGATGTCAAACTCTTTGACCATCCATTCCATTCACACAAATCTGGGGCACCATCATGGTAGACATTCTTATCTCCAGCCCACAGATGTGCAAGCAGAAGCCCACAGAGATTAAGCAATTTGTCAAAGATCCCACAGCCATAGGGGATAATCGGGTTTGCACCCAGGCGTCCTGATTATTAGTCTATTGCCCTTTCTACTAAACCAGAGACTGACGATCTTCAGGCCCAACCCAGCCTCTGCTCATGTGTGGCCAACATCTGAAAATTGAAAAGGTTTTGGGGGGGGGGGGATTGGATTTCCAGTTTCTTTTGAAAAATGACAGGATCATAGCCACACGGGGCCAACATTCCCAAAGGGCAACCATTTGGCTGGGGCTGAAGAATTTCTGGCCTCTGAGGACGGAACCCACCGTTTCCCCTCTGCCTCAGTCTCCCCTCGGCCCGCGTTTCTCACTTCTGTTGGTGGCCTGGTCCCCACAGGCCTTTGAGATCCTGGCTTAAAACCGAGCTTCCTGCCAAACGTGTAGAATTTGGTTTTGGAAACTCGCGTGCTAAAAATATGAAATGGCTGTATTGCTCAATCTGCCTTCATTTTCTCCTTTTTGCAGCATATAAGCAAATAACAAGCCCCAAATCACATGAATTTAGACCCTTAGGCTATGAGCACATCCTAAGTGCCACATTACAGACTCAGCTCCCGCAGTGACTACGATGATTGCAGCAGTTTGGATACTTAGGGAATCTCAATTTGTCCTCGTTAACTCTGTAAGTTGTATGCTCTTGAAAGTAGACTTTGCTGTGGCTTGGTCATTAGAATACTTTTTGATGAGGAGGATGATTTTCCGCAAGTTTGATCATCAGTGATACCTAGCAATGGACCCAACAGAAACAGATGCCCAATCAACAGGTTAGGAAATGCAGGGAGACAATGTAGACTCAGAACCTATAGCTGACTAGCCAAACTGGATACATACACACAGGTTTTGCACCCCAGGTTGGCCATCGTGCCGCCATCTTGCTTCCAATGCAGCAGAGGTTCTTGGGCAATGCACTCCGCACTCCATCAAGAAGTGGGTCCAGGGAAGGAAACGGGGTGTTGGCAGGCCTGCCTCCCATGCTCTCCTCTTCAGGGAAGAAGTCCTAACTAGTGGTATCTCTGTGCCTGCATACATCAGCTGGTTCCTTTGGTGGCGCACGCAATCCCTGTCCCCTCCCCATTTCTTTCTCGGGCTTCGTGACCACAGCGGAGATGGGATCGGCATTTTGTTGTCAGAACTTGTCAGGTCATCCAAAATGATATGAGTTTGACACTATTGTGCTACGCGCGCCATGGCTCTGGTCCTTGATTTCTCCAGGATGCTATTTGTTCCAGTGGTGAAAATCATGTAACGATGAAGGCATGTGAAGGTGTTCTAGGGCCAGGCTGACATTCAAGGGATCATTTTACGTGGATGCTTTAACGGGACCAAAAGCAACAACTTAGGTAAGTAGGGAGTCATTTTCAGTCCTCACACCCCTGGGCCATATAACGTAGTGACTTTATTGTGGACCAATAAATAAAAGATAATTGTCCTCAAGAGTCAATGTCAAGGTGCACCTCTGCCACTCTACAGTGGCCACACTCACGGTATACCTCTATGGGTCACCAGAACCTACAGGTACATAATTCAAATATCCCTTCTTCCGGAAGTTGAGCACAAGAGCCTAAGTTCCGTCCCCGGTATTTAGAGAAATACCTAGTTTGCTTTCATTGAAACTGAGAAGGCCACGCATCAAGCAAAATGGAGCCGTAGAACTTGGGCATGGATAGGCCCAAGGATTTCCACTGATGATTTGTATCTATTAACTTATTTAGGCCCTGGTACATTCTATCACTCTCGAGTATTCAATGGCTGAAGTGAGGTAAAAATGGATTCATTTAAGTTGGGTTTTCGTGATGGTTAATTTTATGTATCAACTTGACTGGGCCAAGGGGTGCCCAGATATGTGGCCAAACACTATTCTGGATGAGATTAACATTTGAATCGGTAGACTGAGTAAAGCAGATTGCCCTCCCCAATGTGGGTGACCCTTATCCAATCAGGTAAAGGCCTGATTAGGAAAAAAAAAAAAAAAGCTGAGTAAGAGAGAATTCCTTCTGCCTGACCGCCTTCCAGCCCGGACATTGTTGCATTTTTGTTTTGTTTTCTGCATTTGGACTTGAACTGAAACATCAACTCCTCTGGCTCTCGAGCCTGCTGGCTACTAGACAGAAACTACACCATCGACTCTGCTGGGTCTCCAGCTTGCCTCCATAATCACATGAGACAATTCCTCATAATAAATCAATTTCCTGCTCTCTATCCCCTGCCCCCCCCCAACACCCTATTGTTTCTCTTTCCCTGGAGAATCCTCGCTAATCCAGGCTTGGTGTAGCTGAAACATTCATGAACTACAGAAGATTTATACATTTGGAAATAGATTGATACATTTATATTTATTTATCATGTGTCTGCCACGTGCTAGGCACTGAGCAAACTCCTATGGGATAAATAAGGATGATCGCAACATTGGCCCTGGCCCTCAAGAAACGTACGGTCTAGGGGCACCCGGGTGGCTCAGTAGGTTGAGCGTCCAGCTTCAACTCAGGTCATGATTTCATGGTTCGTGGGTCTGAGTCCCGCATGGGGCTCTCCGCTGTCAGTGCAGAGCCCGCTTGGGATCCTCTGCCCCTCCCCCACTCTCAATCTCTCTCTCTCTCTCTCTCTCTCTCTCTCTCTCTCTCTTTCCCTCTCTCAAAAATAACTAAGCATTAAAAAAGAAGGAAGCATACAGTCTACTCAGATATTTGTGTCAACTTCATATCATATAGATACATGTACCATAAAATACATTCAAAGTATTCCGATGACAGGGAGATGACTTCTGGCTGGAAAGAGTCAAGGGAGTCTTGGTGGAGGAAATGGCATTTGAGCCGGCTCTTAAAATATGAAGAGCCCAACACACGCAGTGATAAAAGAAAAGTCCCTTTCAGGAGGAGGAACTAGCATTTGCAAAGGCAGAGCTATGGAAACACATCAGCCTTTCACAGGGAGAATCGGGCAATTAGCCCAGCTGGATTTTCAGGTCTATAGAGAAGAAACAAGTCTGGAGAGGTTGGCGAGGGCCGGATTTTAGGGCAACGCAAATGCTACACCACGCTAAGCAGTTCAGGCTTCCCTGGTTAAATACTGAGCAGACCCTGAAGGGCGGGATCAGAACTGTGGTCAGGATCATCAGTGTCGCAGAGAGGTAACAAAGTTCTGCACATAATTCGAACCGATCTGCCAAGGAGTCAGATGTGTGAAATGAGGAAGAGAGAAGAAAGAAGGATGGCTCAGAACTCTTAAGGTGCGGAACTCGGAGGCTGAAAACGGTGCTTTGCCCACAAAGCGCACAAGTCAGTCAAGGTTCCTGATCTCGCGGAACTTAAAGTCTGGCTGGAAAGGCACATTGCGAATAGGAAACTTATAAGAGGGTTTACAAGAAACTCGCAAGTGGAGCTTGGTTATAAACTTCTCCCAGGTTTTGAATGTTGGAAGCTTTTCACGATAGCAAAAGTTTTGTTTTGTTTTGTTTTTTTTCACTTGAGATACAACTGACATATAACATTGTGTAAGTTTAAGGTGCGCAATGAGATGATTTGATACATTTGTATATTGCAATTTGATTACCACCACAGTGTTAGCTAACACCTCCATCACCTCACTTAATTATCATTTCTTTTTGTGTTGAGAACAATTGAAATCTAGTCTCTTAGCAACTTTGCAGTTTAGAATACAATATTGTTGAGTATAATCACTATGCTTAGCATTACATCTCCAGAATTTATTCATCTACTAGTTGCATCATCCCAAGTCCCACCCCCTCCCCCCACCCCCGGAACCGCCAGTCTACTCTCTGTTTTTAAAGACTTTGGCTTTCTCAGATTTCGTAAGTGAAATCATACGGTATTTGCCTTTCTCTGCTTTATCTCGCTTAGCAAACTGCCCTCAAGGTACCTCCACGTTGTCATAAATGGCAAGATTTCCTTCTCACAGCTGAATAGTATTCCATCATATATTTGTATGGATGTATATTCCATCATATGTATGTATGTGTATATATTCACATCTTCTTTTTCCATTCATCCATCCATGGACACTTAGGTTGTTTCCATATCTTGGCTATTGTGAATAATGCTACAAGAATCATGGGAGTACAGATATCTCTTCAAGATCTGGTTTCCGGGGCACCTGGGTGGCTCAGTCAGTTGAGCGTCTGGCTTCAGCTCAGGTCATGATCTCACGGTTTGTGAGTTTGAGCCCCACGTCGGGCTCCGTGCCGACTGCAGGCCCGGAGCCTGCTTCAGATTCTGTGTCTCCCTCTCTCTCTGCCCCTCCCCCGCTCATACTCTCTCTCTCTCTCTCTCTCTCTCTCTCTCTCTCTCTCAAAATAAATGAACATAAAAAAAAAAAAGATCCTGTTTCCATTTCCTTTTGGGTATATACCCAGAGGTGGCATTGCTAGATTTCAAAAACAGACGTTTTAAAGAAGGGACGCTATAGGAATGTATAAGAGGGGATTTAACCTCAATCTCAGGGAACCTCTCAGGGAAGATTTCCTTGATGAAGAGAACTTTAAGCTGGGCCCTGAAGGGGGATGGGGCGGTGGGGAGACTGTTTTACGGTGGGAATGACAAATGGAAAGACTCCGTGGCCAGAAAAAGTTGTCTCACTAGCAGTTGGAAATGCAGTCATTAGTTTAACCAGATTCTCAATACAGGAGGCATTAGGACTACCCCCGGTAAGAGAAAGCAGGGAGAGATAAAAAGAGACAGAGACACAAAAAGAGAGATATAGAGACACAGACAGAACCTATGGTCAAATGTATTTCTTTTTTTTTTTATTTTTTTAATGTTTTTATCTATTTTTGAGACAGAGAGAGACAGAGCATGAGCAGGGAGGGGCAGAGAGAGAGAGAGGGAGACACAGAATCCAAAGCAGGCTCCGGGCTCTGAGCTGTCAGCACAGAGCCCAATGCGGGGCTTGAACTCACGAACTTCGAGATCATGACCTGAGTCGAAGTCGGACGCCTAACCGACTGAGCCACCCAGGCACCCCAAATACATTTCTATTTATATATTTATCAAATATATATTAACATATAACATATTATAGTTATGTCAGATAAATATATGCAGTTTCATTTTATGTTATGTAATATATTATTATGTAATACACACACACACACACACACACACACACACACACACACATGCACACACAGGCCAGAAGTTCCCATAATTTCTCTAAGGGTCACATTTTAGATTAGAGGAAATACACAGTTTTGCACAAACATTTTTGAAAAGACTAGAGTTACAGGTTGTCATCCACAAATTCCAGCCACATGTCAATGTAGCATTGAAAAGTACTCAACAAGGGGCGCCTGGGTGGCTCAGTCAGTTAAGCGGCCGATTTCGGCTCAGGTCATGATCTCGCGGTCCGTGAGTTCGAGCCCCGCGTCGGGTTCCGGGCTGACAGCTCAGAGCCTGGAGCCTGTTTCAGATTCTGTGTCTCCCTCTCTCTGACCCTCCCCTGTTCACACTCTGTCTCTCTCTGTCTCAAAAATAAATAAACGTTAAAAAAAAATTAAAAACAAAAAAAGAAAAGAAAGAAAAGTACTCAACAAACTTCCTGGATTTTCCAGCTATTGGACGCAGGCTATTAGGATCTCAACCAGTCAACAGTGATATGGAATGTTGGAGAAGATCCAAAGCTCCTTCCTGTAACAACTCCTGCTTCTGCTTGTGAATGCTCACTGCTCTGCCCACCCCACTGTGGAACTCGCGTCTCTTCTCACCAAGTGGGAACACAAGGCTGTGGTGAAACTTTCCCAATAGAGTGATGGCTTCGTCCCCATCACACGTGGAATGTCATGAGCGCCACTCTGGAACTAGTCAAACACAAAAGTCATGCTCCCTGCAGATGCTCAATTCTGAATTGGCCACTCCCTAGCACCTTCAGTAAGTAAACCGGCTCCGTGTAATCATTATTAATCTCTACCTCTTATAAAGACTGGCCAGGAGAACGAAAAAATATCTAGATATCATTTGAATCCCTTTGAGGAATCTCTACAGTGTTGTGCAATTTAACATTATACTTTCGATCTTGTAGTTGATGGAAAAACCACGTCTTTACATAGAGTTGCTGTACCTTCTACGAGACTCATTTTTTTCTTCTTTTTAAGTTTTTATTTAAATTCCAGTTCATTTAACTGTGCAAAATTGGTTTCAGGTGTAGAATTTAGGGACTCATCCCTTACATGTAACACCCAGTGCTCATCACAAGTGCCCTACTTAATACCCATCATTGAAGATACTGTTGTTATTCAAAATGGTTTACAAAAGAGCTAGCAAAGTAAATTCCCTTGAGCTTAATCTCAGGAAGACCAAAAGCCTGTGTGTGCCCATACATTTGTAAAATGGCTCTTCTCAGATAAGGAAAACGGTAGAACCCAGTCTCTTGCCTTTGCTGCTGGGAAACAGCTCAATTCACATACCTGTTAGCATCTACTCTAATGTCTGTAAGACACATCTATTTAGTTTAAACCTTAGTTCTCTTATTTTGTTTATGTACAACACTGTAAATTGCATCAGGTCCTAGAAATAGTATATGTCTTAAATAAGATACCTCTTCAATTTGAAGCTATAAATACATTAGGCTTGACCTGCCCAGGAATCGACAGAAATGAGCTCTTAAGAACTAACTCGATACAAATGACTGAGATCAAGTTTAGGAAACATATTTCTCATTAAATGGAGAGCAGAGGAAATTTTAACTTTGACAATAATTTCTTAATTACCCACACACTGATTATACGGAGAAGAGGAAAAGAAAACACAAAGCAACAGATCATCCCAAATTGGTTTAGTTTAATTTTGCAATCAACCAATGTATATTTCTTGAACCTCTGCCGTGAGCTCAATCCAAGATTTCACTGGCTAATTTAAGAGACAACAATGAGCAAATTTAGCAGCAAGTCCGCCACATTGAATAAATACTATCAGTCAGACTCTATCCATTTATCCATTGATGGAAATGGATGGGGGTTCTAATTCCTCCATAACCTCTCCCACGCGTGTTATTTTCCATTATTTAAAAATTTTTTAATGTTTATTATTATTTTTTTTTTAATTTTTTTAACATTTATTTATTTTTGAGACAGAGAGAGACAGAGTATGAATGGGGGAGGGGCAGAGAGAGAGGGAGACACAGAATCCGAAAGAGGCTCCGGGCTCCGAGCTGTCAGCACAGAGCCCGACGCGGGTCTTGAACTCACAGACTGCGAGATTGTGACCTGAGCCGAAGTCGGACACTCCACCGACTGAGCCACCCAGGCGCCCCTAATGTTTATTATTTTTGAGAGAGAGAGAGACAGAGAGACAGAGAGCAAGCAGGGGAGGGGCACAGAGAGAGGGAGACACAGAATCGCAAGCAGGCTCCAGGCTTCGAGCTGCCAGCACAGAGCCCGACACGGGGCTCAAACCCATGAATGGTGAGATCGTGACGTGAGCTGAAGTCGGCTGCTTAACCGACTGAGCCACCCAGGCGCCCCTCCGTTGTTTTACTAACAGCCAACCTAATGGATGGGAAGTGGTATCCATTGTGGTATTGCTTTACATTTCTTTAATGACTAATGATGTTAAACATTTCTGCATGTGTGTATTGGCCATTTGTGTATCTTCACTGGGGGAGTGTCTATTCAGGTCCTTTGACCACTTTTGAACTGGGTTGTTTGGTCTTTGTTGTTGAGTTGTAGCGGTTCTTTACAGGCTCTGGACATTCATCCCTTATCGTATACATGACTTACAAATGTTTTCTCCCTATTTTGTGGGTTGTCTATTCACTGCGCTGACAGTGTTCTCCGATGAACAAAAATACTTAATTCTGATGATATCCAACATATCTGCTTTTTCCTCTGTGGTTCGTACTTTTGGTGCCATATCTAAGAATCAGTTGGCACATCTAAGTACATGAAGAATTACCTCTATGTTTTCTTCTAAACATTTATAGTTTTAGCTTTTACGTTTAGGCCATTGACCCATTTTGAGTTAATTTTTGCATATGGTGTGAGGTAGGGGTCCAAATTTACTCTTTCACAAGTGGGCATCCAGTCTTCCCAGCATCGTTAGCTGAAAAGACTATCCTTTCCCCCCATTGAATGGCCTTGACAACGCTGTCAAAATTCTATTGACCACGTAGGGGAGGGGCTTATTTCTGGGCTCTCTATTCTATTCCATTGCTTTGTGTATCTGTGCTTATGCCGGTCCCACCCGGTTTTGTTTACTGTTGCTTTGTAGTAAGCTTTGAAATCAGGAAGTGCTAGTCCTCTAACTTCGTTCTTCTTTTTCAAGATTGTTTTGGCTGTTCAGAGTCCGTTGAAATTCTAGATGAATTTTAGGATGGGTTTTTCTATTTCTTTAAAAAGCTGCTAGAATTTTGACAGGGATAATCGTCAATCTGTAGACCACTTTGGTGGCCCTGTCATCCAAACACATAGTCTTCCAGTCCATGAACACAGGGAATGTTTCCATTCACGTAGGTTTGCTTTAGTTATTTTCAGCAATGTTTTGTAGTTCTCGAGTCTTCTTTGGTTCAATTTATTCCCCAGCACTTTATTATTTTTGATATTATGATTATAATGGATTTTTTTTTCTTAATTTCTTTCTCGGATTATTCATTGTTAGTGTATAGAAATGCAATCGCCTTTTGTCACTGCTCTATTTTACCAAAAACCATAATATGGCTGTTCAGCATTCTAATTCATTTTACCGGTCACCTATTTTTATGAGTGACCATATACTTTACCATACAACCATGACACCTTATACAGAGAAAGGGGACACTATCATATAGGGGAAGCATGTGCTAATTTGAATTTTCCAGGGAGAGCCAGGATGTATGGTCACTCTATTTACTGAAGGATACGTAGATGGTTTCAATTTGTTTTTGTAACTCTCCTACATCACTTAACTACTTTTACCTTAGTGCTACAATAATTAAAAGAAGCAAACAAACATGTTTTATATCCTGAACTGGTCTGCCAGCTCCTTGAAAATAAAAACAACTTCCCACTGCCTTTGTGTACCTTAGCGTCTAGCACAGTGCCTTAAATGTAGTAAATACCCAAGTAAATCAAATGTAAAAATACCCAAGTAAATACCCATTCATCGCTGGATGAACAATGACCCTCGTCTGTCTCCACAGAAATCCTTGGTCTTCTACCCATACCATCCTTCTGATTGACAACTTCCCATGCACAACTGCTACTAGTAAAGAAAGGGGAAGTGACCTATGACCTAAGGTAAATAAAACACTTAATCATAGGATTTAAAAGATCATCTTCAAGTAAGCTACGGAACTCAGCCAACCATACAATGGGATCCATCAAGATGGCAAAGTCATTACTAATTTGCACAAAGATTACAGAATGATATTGTTTTTGATAAATGATAGATTTTTGAACAAATGGCTGGTTAAGATACACACACTCTCATGCCATTTCCAATAGCAACAGTTTATTTGGGAATTTGGGGATAACCGGTGATGTCTACAGAGGATATGATGTGCCCTTGGGCATTTTAAAACATAACCAGGAATTATCCTAAAGGGTAACCCGATTAATATACTTCACTGTTCTATTTGATCCCAGGTGATATACTATATATGTTTTTAGGTGCCTGAGTGGCTCAGTCGGTTAAGCATCTGACTTCGGCTCAGGTCATGATCTCGCAGTTTGTGGGTTCGAGCCCCACGTCAGGCTCTGTGCTGACAGCTCAGAGCCTGGAGTCTGCTTCGGATTCTGTGTCTCCCTCTCTCTCTCTGCCCTTCCTCTGCTCAATCTCTCTCTCTCTCTCTCTCTCTCTCTCTCTCAAAAATTAAATATATATGTTTTTATCCTTTTGATGAGGAATGCAAAAGAATCAAATTGGGGCACCTGGCTGCCTCAGTCAGTAGAGCATGTGACTCCTGATCTCAGGGTCATGGGTTCGAGCCCCACATTGGGGGTAGGGTTTACTGAAAAAAAAAAAAAGAATCAAGTTGAACCCCTACCTCACACCATATACAAAAATTAACTCAAATGGATCAACAACCAAAATGTAAGAGATAAAGCTCTTAGAAGAAAACATAGGGTAAGTCTTCATAGCCTGGAATTTGGCATATCCATGATTGGTTGATGGGAAAGTAAAATGTTGCAGCCACTTGAAGAAGAGCATTACCTCCAGCTCCAAGTGTGATGCCCACCCATGATCACAATTTTCCTGGATGAGTTCCAGTTTTTCTTTATAGATCTTAGTAGTAATAATTCTGGTTTTTTTTTTTCCATCTATTCAGTGTACGACACCTGTTAAGTGAGATGCTTCTTCCCAATTCCTGATTGCTTTCTTCCATAGGAAGGAATTCAATGAGTGTGACATTCCTAGATTCTTTCCACCTCTTCACAGACCAAATTACATGATAGGTGGAGTGGCTTATTTGTTTAATGAATCTGGTGAGAATACACTAGGCATGCCAGGCCCACAGCCTTGTTCCTTTTCCTTTTGGGGCCAATCTTCTGATAGAGTGCTGTCTTATACTGTAAATTTTCTCTGGGCAGGCACACTGACCTTGGTCCGTTGTTGCATGAATGAGCAGGTAAGTATTTCAGTTGGCTTTTACCATAGAACAAATCAATCCCCAATTTAATGGCTGTATTATGTTCCTGGGCCTGTTGTCACATAGTACCACAAACTGGGCAGCTTAAAACAACAGACATCTATTATCTCACAGTTCTGGAGGTTAGAAGTCTGAAATCAAGGTATCAGCAAGGCCACACTCCCTCTGAAGACTCTAGGGGGTGAATCTAGGGTTGTATGCCTATCTCTTAGTTTTTGGTGATGGCCAGGAATCCTTGGCATTCCTTGGTTTATAAAAGCATCACTCCAGTCTCTGTCTCCATACTCACATGGCATTCTCACTGTGTGTCTGTCTTAGTGTTTCTTCTCTTCTTCTTATAGGAACACCAATCATATTGGATCAAGGGCCTACCCTACCCCAGTATGACCTCATTGTAACGTACATCTTAATTATGTTTACAAAACTCTATTTTCCAGAGAGGTCACATTCACAGGGACCAGGGGTTAGGACTTCAATATATTGTTTTAGGGGACATAATTCAATCCACAACAGTGACTGAAAACAGCCAACATTATTCCTCATGATTCTGTTGGTGAGCTGGACAGGATCTTCTGATCTAGGCTGACTCAGTTGGGGCTAGATGGTCTAACATAGCCTTACTCACATTCTGAGGTCTCACCTGGGACAGCTGAGATGACTGTACAGCCAGAGCCTCTGTCCACATGCCATTTTATGCTTTGGGAATCTAGCACAAAATTGCTCCCACGTTGGAGCTCCTGGGTGGCTCAGTAGGTTACGTGTCTGAGTCTTGATTTTGACTCAGGCCATGATCTCATGGTGCGTGGGATTGAGCCGCATGCCGCGTTCTGCACTGATAGTGTGGAGCCTGCTTGGGACTCTTCTGTCTCCCTGTCTCCCTGCCCCTACCTTGCTCTCTCTGTCTCTCTCTCAAAATAAATAAATACACTTAAAAAAAAAAAGAAAACAAAGTTGCTCTCATGTTGATGAAAGGTTTCCAGCAGTAAGAGAAAGAAAGCTTGTGCAAGAATGTTTCCAAATATCTACTTGTGTTTATTTTCTAATGTTCCACTGGCCAAAGAAAGTCACATGGCTGAGCCCAGAATAAGTGTGGGAGGGGACAGACCAGAGAGGTATGAACAAATTGGGGCCATTAGTGCAACAGTCTAGCACTAGCACATGAAGTATACCTAGTTCTGAGGCTCAGCACTCATCGTTTTCTTACCACTTCTAAGAAGTGATAGCATCGTTCATTCATTCAGCGAGCATTTATCATAAATCTATGGTGCGGCAAGCACAGGACAGATGGTGGTGAACCAGTAAGATCGTCTGTCCCAGGCCAAAGCTTACATTGCACCTCCCAGTTTAGAGGTCAGGTGATCGGGAAACCAGGCAGCAGGTGGGGGTGGAGAGAAGCCTCATCTCCCTCCTGTAATCTCTGAAAGCCAGCCTCCCCTCCGTGCCACCACAAGGAAACACAGACTGTACGAAGAAACTTCGCGTGCCCTGTAAATGCAGCCTCCAAACAAATAGCCTAGCTCCTTCCAACAGTAGCCCTTCCTGGAGCCATTTCTACACAGAAATTCTAGAATGGTCTCTACATTCAGTATCTCTAGCCTGACGTGGGAGTGGAACTCACAAACTGTGAGCTCATGATGTGAGGTGAAGTCGGACGACCGAGCCACCCAGGCGCTGGCTGGGCAATTCTTAGAAATGGAAGAATATAATATGTGACCTTTTAGGACTGGATTCTTTCACTTGGCGTGAAGTTTTCACAGACCATCCGTATTTTTGCAGAACGAATTGGTACTCGATCCCTTTTTATCACTGAATAAGTATCTCCTACGTAGATACACAGGTTCTCCTCTACCGTCCAAAAGTACAGCGGCCCTGTGAAACCTTCCGTAAACTGAAATGCTGTGAAATGAAGAAGTGTGGAAACCACTGTGGGAAGCAGGTCTGGGGTAGGAAAATGCGAAACATACGTGATAGATCACCGCAGGCTCTGTGTGGACCACTCTAAGAGCTAACAAATCCAAGGGGACCCAGTGATGGTGGGGCGGGGGCGAAACGTACGTGATAGATCACCACAGGCTCTGTGTGGACCACTCTAAGAGCTAACAAATCCAAGGGGACCCAGTGATGGTGGGGCGGGGGCTGCCATAGTTTTGTGAGATTTACCTCCAGAAGCTGGACGAGGTTCTCCTGGTATATATTAGGGGCAAACCCCCTCATACTTTTTGCAGGGAGTGAAAAATAATGAACCATTTTGAGATACACCAGGGTAGCAGAGGCCTGTTCTTACGAGAAACGGGTCAACCAGAGCCTAATCTGCTGGAGTGTTATCAGAGCCCAACTGATCTGGGGGAAGGGAAATATTCAACTCCAGCGGGCTCCAGCCTTCCAGGTGGGAGAAGGTATATACTCCATTCTAGCCCTCTTTAGCCATTCTATTCCACCTAACAGGGAAGAAAAAGACTCAGACTCTCTGGTGAAATTCACCATCAAGAGGCGTAGGCTCACGAAAAGACTGAGGTCTAATCATAGGACAGTAGAATGGTTCTTTTCCCCCACCCCCACCCCTCATCACCGCATTAGCGGCCTATTTAAAGCAATCCCACTTACCCGGCACATCATGTCTGGCTATCAGGAAGAAATTACAAGGCATACCAAAAGGCAAAGAAACACAATTTGCTGAGACAAAGCGAGCATAAGAGCCAGACACGGCAGGGACCGTTGGAATTATCAGACCAGGAATTTAAAACGACGACGATTAATATGCTAAGGGCTCCAGCGGATAAAGTAGACATCGTGCAAGAACAGACAAGGCATGCAAGCAGAGAGATCCAAATAGTAAGAAAGAACCAAAAAGAACTCAAGAGAACAATACACTAACAGAATGAAGAATACACTTCATGAGCTTAGGGGGAGATGGGACACAGCTAAGGAAAGAATCTCTGAGCCTGAGATTCTCTGAGCCTGAGGTTCTCAGTAGAACCTCCCAAACTGAAAAGCAAACAGAACAAAGACTGAAAAAAAAACAAACAAACCAGAACAGAAAATCCAAGGACTGTGGGACAAGTACATGGGGTGCCTGGGTGGCTCAGTTAAGCATCTGACTCTTGGTTTCAGCTTAAGTCACGATCTCTAGGCTCTTGAGTTTGAGCCCCACATTGGGCTGTAGGGCGGAGTCTGCTTGGGATTCTCTCTCTCCCTCTCTCTCTGCCCCTCCCCTGCTCTCTCTCTCTCTCTCTCTCTCTCAAAATAAATCAATAAATTTTAGGGAAAAAAAAGGTGTAAAGTACATGTAATAAGAATATCAGAAGAAGAAAGAGACAAAGGAACAGAAGGAAATATTTGAAACAATAATGATTAGATGAATTCCCCCAAATTGTCAGACACCAAATCACAGATCCGGGAAGCTCAGAGAATAAGCAGGATAAATGCCAAAGAAACCCCACACCCAGGCATATCGTTTCCAAATGACAGAAAATCAAACGTCAGGAAAAATTCCTGCAAGGAGTCAGAGGAAAACAAAACAAAACAAAACAAAAAAAACCTCATCTGTAGAGAAACAAAGGTAAGAATTATATCTGTCTTCTCCTCAGAAACCGTGCAAACACAAAAAGAGTGAAATGAAATATTTAAAGTCCTGAGAGAAAAAAATCACCAACCTAGATTTCTGCACCCTGCAAATTTATCCTTCAACGGTGAAGGAGAAATCAAGACTTTCTTAGACAAACCAAAAATGAGGGAATTAGTTGCCAGAACATCTGCCTTTCAAGTAAGCTTAGAAGAAGTTCTTTAGGCATAAAGAAAATAATACAGGTCAGAAACTTAGATGTGCATAAAGAAGAAAAGTGTGGAAGAAGGATTCAGTGAAAAGGAAATAAAAAAATTGTTTTTCTTATTCTCAGTTGATTAATAGATAACTGTTCAAAATAATAATGGCAACAATATATTCAGCTACTTATGTGAAAGTGAACTTGGATTAGTTGTAAATGTATATTGCAAATTCTAGGGCAATCCGTAAAAAAGTTAAAAATTTTAAAAAATTGCTTAATGTTTATTTACTTTTGAGAGAGACAGCGTGAGCGGGGAGGGACAGAGAGAGAGAGAGAGAGAGAGAGAGAGAGGGAGACACAGAATCCGAAGCAGGCTCCGGGCCCCGTGCTGTCGGCACGGAGCCTGACGCGGGGCTCGCACCCACGAACCGCGAGATCGTGACCTGAGCCGAAGTCGGACGCTTAACCCACTGAGCCACCCAGGCGCCCCAAAAGTGAAAAATTCTTTCAAGTGTAACTGATAGGCCAAGAAAGGAGAGAAAATGGAATCATGCAAAATGCTCAGTTAAGAGCACAAAAGGCAGAAAAAGAGTGGGAGTGGATAAAAATCAAAACCCACTACCCAGCTCTCCGCTGTCTACAAAGAAGGCCACTCCAAATATATAGACACACATAGATTAAGACTAAATGGATGGAGGGGAAATATATCACGTTGACACCAATCAAAAGAAAGCAGGAGGGGCACGTGGCTGGCTCGGTAGGTGAAGCATGTGACTCTTGACGGGGTCATGAATTCAAGCCTCATACCGAGCGTCGAGATTACTTAACAATAAAATCCTTTGCAGAAAGAAAAAAAGAAAGCAGGAGTGGCTCCAATAATTTCAGACAGAGCAGAACATCGCGTAATGACCAAAGAGCTAGTTCTCCAAGAAGATAAGCGGCTGAGAGACGCCAAGGCTCCTCTCTCACGAGTGCACGGATCCGGCAGGTGGAAAATCAGTAAGGACGCCGTGGAACCCAACAACACCATCGATCGCCTGTGGCTGGTGGACATCTGCGGACTTCTTCATCCAACACCCCCAGCTACGGTCTGGGTCAGAAAACACACGTGGCCAAAGTTAAAAGATGCCCTCCTCAGGCTCCTTTGTCACTAGCATTCTGCACGCAAACCAGGCTCTGGCGATCTGATACGCTCGCGTGAGATTTGAAAGGCAGAATAAACGTGGCGAACATCCTCCTGGTACCACAGGCGCGTTCGTGGGCCCGTGAGTTTTTCCGGCAAACTGCCCTCCAGTATCTAGCCTCTGCTTTCGTTTGTATCCAGAGGTAGCTACTGCACAGGCACTGGCAAGATTCAGCCGTCCCCTCTCCGGTGGCCAACGTCACAGGGGTTGAGAGACAGCAGGCACAGCGGTAAAAGCTTCACGACCAAGACTTTCTGTTCTCAGGGCGTCGGAGCGGCGGGGGCCCAATCGGTTAAGTGTGCCTGACCTGGCCTCACGCCATGATCCTGCCGTTCATGGGTTCGTTCCCCACGTCGGGCTCTGAGCTGACAGCGCAGAGCCTGCCTGGGATCCTCTCTCGCGCTCCCTCCCTCTCTGCCCCTCCCCCACTTGCACTTTCTGCCTCTCTCTCTCTCTCTCTCTCTCAAAATAAATAAATAAACTTCCAACAAAAAAGACTTTCTGTTCTCTATATCACAACGGGAGCAGTGACTTGACGAACTCCGTACTTACAGTGGGAGCCCCCGTTCTTTCCAAGCTCTTGACTGTGGTAGAGGTGGGGTCTCCCCAGAGACCAGATAGTTTATTTATCTATTTTTGAGAGAGAAAGAGGCTGAGCGGGGGAGGGGCAGAGGGAGAGGGAGAGAGAGGATCCCAAGCAGGCTCCGTGCTGTCAGCACAAAGCCCGACCCAGGGCTCGAACCCACAAACCGTGAGATCATGACCTGAGCCGAAACCAAGAGTCAGACGCTTGACTGACTGAGCCTCCCAAGAGGAAGAAAACTGGGAAACAGCCTACCTGTTCTTTGGCGGAGGGACAGAAAAGGAAACTGTGGTTTGTCCAACCTCCACGGTCTTGTGGGGACACACATGTGCACAGAATGATGCACATGGATTGGATGTGGGGGTTACCTCTGCGGAGGGAGAAGGAAGGGAAAGACATCCGTGCCGTTCTGCTTCTTTTCAAAAACCGATCTCAAGCAAATATGATACAATATCGACGTCTGTTTAACCCTGGGGAGCGCATGGGTGTCCCGCATATTATATTTCACTTGAATGTCGGGAGTGTGTTCTAATTACAAATAAAATTTTTAAATGTTTATTTATTTTTGAGATCAAGAGAGAGAGAGTGAGTGAGTGAGTGAGAGCGGGGCAGGGGCAGAGAGACAGAATCCCAAGCAGGCGCCACACGGTCAGCACAGAGCCCAATGTGGGACGCAGGCCTCGAACCCGTGATCCATGAGATCACGACCTAAGCCGAAGTCGGACATTTAACCGACTGTGCCACCCGGGCGCCCCACAAATAACATTTTAAGAACCTGATGAAAAAGTTCATGCAGAAACATTCACAGGACCCAGCAAAAATTGGAATAAAAACATATGAAATGAAATTGAAAAGTGCCGGGCTCGGGGCACCTGGGTGTCTCAGTCGGTGGAGCATCCGACTTCGGCCCAGGTCATGATCTCACAGTTTTGTGAGTTCGAGCCCCGCGTCGGGCTGGCCGCTGTCAGCGCAGAGCCTGCTTGCTTTGGAGCCTCTGTCCACCTCTCTCTCTGCCCCTCCCCTGCTCGTGCTCTCTCTGTCTCTCTCCAAAGAAATAAATAAACTTAAAAACGAAAAACAAAAGCTGAAGGGTAAGTTTTGCTCATTCGGTACATTCCACAGCTCAACCAAGTCCGTCTGGGAAGTTGCACCCTTATTCCAACTATAAATCCATTAGTTTGAACCTTTGAAAAAATGTTTCTTTCGGAATTAATGCTCTTTCCTCCCAAGAAAGTTCATGACTTTCTATTTTCCTTTTTAATTCCTCTCAACGGTTAGCATTCACGCCTTGGAAGCGGTTGTCATTTCTAGAAATAGTCAAACCCATTCCAAACACCAGGAGATAAGGCTGGGTGACATTGTTGGGGGTCCAAATGAAATGTGTCCCAAAAAATGACAACACTGGTTTTTTCCCTCCTGTGACTTGTAAGCTTGCTGAGAAGAGGAAAAAGGCTGAAAGGGCGATATTACGTGATGGTCCAAAATATATGAGCTCCCAAGTAATCGGGACTTGGCCATTCTTGCTTTTGGAGTTCAGCTCTCCACCAAGTAGCCACATTATAGGTGGTTTTTATTTTCGTATTAAGAGACGCTGGGATTTCCGAGTTTTTCCATAATTACCATGCGTTACTTTCATAATAGGGGGAAGTTGATTCAAGTCGTAACATAATAATTTTCTCGCTGCGTTGGATTTTCCCTTTCCCACTCACCACAATAAGTTAAACATGAAAAATTCAGATGATAAAAGAGCGTTTAAACATGGTTGCAACGGTGTAGAAACTTACGCATATGAATAAAAAGTCTCCAAAGAGAGCAAAGATTAAAATATTTAGTCATAGGTTGCGGGCTGACTTTTCTTCTGCCGAAATTGCCCCAAATATTTTTATATCATCGTCTCACTTATAAATATTCTGAATGTAAAAGGGAGATACCTGGGTTCATTATATTTATTCTAGTTACCCCAAAGAAGCATGTTTGCAGTTTAAAAAAATGCACAGTGACTGACGACCCCATAGTACATTAAGTAACACACGTGGTGATTTTATAGACTCATCTTATGCAGAAATCATAATCAGTTAGCGAAATGTAATGTCTTATCCCGTGCAACTGTCCATTTTACCTTCTACGGAAAACCATATTTTCTTTGTTTTCGGTATACTTGGATAGGGGCTGACTGTGGAGAAACCTCACGTTTATGAATATGTGAAAACCAAATTAAGTGATTGGCAACAAAGTTGCAAGGCTTTTGCCTAATTTTTTTGCTCTTGTGTTCCCCTTGAGGACTTTAAATACTCTGAAAAATCCACCTGGAAAAACACAACGGACTCGGAAAAAATCAAAACCCAAATCAAATTACTATTTGTTCTCAACATTATCAGAGGTGTGATTTAATTGCAAGTGAAGAAAGACGATGACTTATGAGCCCCATTTTCCAAATTATCACTAGCTTTTGTCTTGTCTCTGTGATCTTAGAATAATGCAAAAACTTGGGGGGGGGGGCTTTATTTTTCTCTCCCGAGACTGCAAATAACTAGAAATGGATGTCCTTTTAGTGTAATTTACTATTTGGAAAGAGTCAGACAGTAATATCTCTATTAACAAGGAAGCTATGTGCCAGACCTGCATTTTGCTGCCAGAAACCTCATTATCAAAGGTAGAGATAATATCCAGGATGAGAGAAAATCATTGCCCACTTCTCAGCTAACTCAGACTATAGCTCCTTAGTCTCTTAACAAGGTAGGGAGGCGACAATGACTACTTTGGCACATTTCCCCAGCCAGCAGAGGCCTCAAGCCCAGACTCCCTTTTCCCCTACTTGCCACCACCCTGACTCAGTTGCAAATTTCTCCCAATGCCCGCTGTGCCCAGGGAGGCTGAGTACAAATGTTTTATTCACATGTGCCATGTTATCAGATGTGGATCCAGGTTTTCTAGGTCTTACATTATATACAATTCATAGGACTATCTTTAAGAAAAAGAAGACCAAAAAAATGTAAACACAAATTAGGTAACAAGATGAATATTTACTTAGAATTTAGATATCTCTGGGGCGCCAGGGTGGCTCTGTCGGTGAGGCGTCCGACTTCGGCTCAGGTCACGATCTCACGGTCCATGAGTTCGGGCCCAAGTCGGGCTCTGCGCTGACAGCTCGGAGCCTGGAGCCTGCTTCACCCCAGAGGATGGTGAAGGTCAGCAAATTGGCAAAGTGGCCCAGGTTCACGGGAAGAAATCCATCATCTGCACTGAATGAGTACGGCGGGAGAAGGTGACTGGGAGAAGGTGCTGGGGCATCCACCCCAGCTAGGTGGTTATCACTAGACCAAAACGGGACAAAGGCCACAAAAAGATCCTTGAACGCAAAGCCAAATCTCGCCAAGTAGGAAAGGAAAAGGGCAAACAGAAGGAAGAAACAATCGAGAAGATGCGGGAATAAAGTAATCTTAAGTACGACTTTAAATAAAAACTGTTCAAATGAAAAAAAAAACCTGGACTAGCACAAACATTAGAAAATGCATAAAAATAACATAATGTTGACGCGTAGTGCGCCATTTTCTCACTTTTTAAGCTGCATGCTCTTTGTCTCTTCATACGACAGTGGTTTTGTAACATACACGTCCATACAGAAAAGAGATAGCCTTTCTTCTAGCATGACCGATCAAAATTTGTTTTCACTATTATTGATAGTTCAGCAAAGTTTCTTTCACCGTCACCAGTCTTCATTACTGACATCAGATAAACTTCAAGTTTTTAAATGAAAAGAGGATATGACTTCTGGCCTACATTTCCATGTTAGGCGTCAGATGAGAAGGCACAGTAAAGAGGCAGTGTAAGCCATTCCTACCCCCTGACAGGTATCGATAACATAATTATACCCCCAGGTAACTGCAAACAGCATAAATATATTCCATTAACCCCCAGCTAAATGTATCTCCACTTCTACAAAGTTTCAATCATACAAACAGACCGCAGAGATTACTCTACAGCTTAGTGTCTGCAGTTAACAAAACTGTATTATACACTGAAACATTTGCTATGGTAGATGTTAAGTGTTTTTTGTAATAATTTTTTTAAAGTTTTTTTTATTGTGAAAGAGACAGATAGAGTGAGCGGGGGAGGGGCAGAGAGAGACTGGGAGAGAAAATCCCGAGCAGGCTCCACACTGCCAGCGGCAGAGCCTGACGTGGGTCTCAAACTCACAAACTACGAGAGCGTGACCTGAACTGAAACCAAAACGCAGACACTTAACCAAGTGAGCTACCCAGGTGCCCCATGTTAAGTGTTTTTGTCATAATAATAATAAGAAGAAGAAGAAGAATAAGAAGGAAGAGGAGAAGATGAAGAAGAAGGAGGAGGAGGAGGAGGAGGAGGAGGAGGAAGAGGAAGAGGAGGAAATAGAAGCAGAAGAAGAAAGAGGGAGGAAACTTTCGGAAGTGATGAATATGTTTATGGCATAGACTGTGGTGATGGTGTCACAGGCATGAACTTATCTCCAAACTCATCAACTTATACACATTAACTATGTATAATTTTTCATATGACAATAAAGTGGTTTTTATAAAATGTATCCCCGATTCTACTTTCCCTTAGCCTAATGCCCCAAATGTCTGAATCCACTCAGATGCCATCTACAAGAAGAAAAGTATGATGGAGATGTAGTCAAGATGGAAAGAGACAGTGGTCTTAACCCTTCTCAAATCTCGCAAAGACATAAGACCACGTGAACACATTGCCTTAGAAGGGACCATGTAAATGAGCCCTGAAGCTTATTCCTAATGTGCTTTACAGTAAATCCATAGTGATTCTTGTACACGGAAAATTTCCTATCTCAGGGCACCTGGGTGGCTCAGCGGGTTAAGCGTCCGACTTCGGCTCAGGTCACGATCTCGCGGTCCGTGAGTTCGAGCCCCGCGCCGGGCTCCGTGCTGACGGCTCAGAGCCTGGAGCCTGCTTCGCATTCTGGGTCACCCTCTCTCTCTGCCTCTCTCCTGTTCACGCTGTCTCTCTCTGTCTCTCTCAAAAAGAAATAAACATTAAAAAGTTTGAAAAAGTTTTCCTATCTCTGTCCACTGAGAGGGTCTAGAAACATTAACTTCCCAGCAGCAGTTACCACACCTTGTTCCCAGGTCTTGGTGCTTTAACTAGCATTCTCTAATAAATGGAGAGAACTGGCTATAGAGGTGGGAAAGGAAAAGCACAAGACAAGTCTGGGATATTCTGTTTTGCCAGAAAGTAAGAAAGTGCCCCCTAAAATGACGTGGGCATGTCACAAGGACGCAGAAGCCAACTTCAAGGGGCTCCCATTAAACAACCTGAGAAAATCTGACCGTCGAGATACATCATGACAGTAACGTATTATATAAATAAGGACAGTAACATATTATTGAACTCATTTTATAAAACGGAAATTCATGAGACCATATTTTTATAAATAAATAGGGAAAAAAGAAAAGCTGTCTCCTGTAGAACGCCAACTCGTAAATACAGAAAGAACGGCAGAATCAGAAAATCACCATTGGAATGGCACCTGGGTGGCTCAGTCAATTAAACATCCAACTTCAGCTCAGGTCATGATCTCTCGGTCTGTGAGTTGGAGCCCCGCATCGGGATCACTGCTGTCTGTGCAGAGCCCGCCTCAGATCCTCTGTCTCCCTCTCTCTTGGCCCCTCCCCATGTGCTCTCTTGCTCTCTCTGTCTCTCAAAAAGTAAATAAATAAACATAAAAAAAAGTTAATAGGGGCTCCCTGGTGGCTAAGTCGGTTGAGGGTCCGACTGTTGATTTCAGCTCAGGTCATGACCTCGTGGTTTGTGGGTTCAAGCCCCACATTGGGCTCTGCACTGGCAGTGTGGAGCCTGCTTGGGATTCTCTCTCCTTCTCTCTCTCTCTCTCTGCCCATCCCCTACTCACTCACTCTATCTCTCTCTGAAAATAAACTTTAAAAATTTAATTAAAAAAAGAAAAGAAAATCACCATTGGAACAGGATATTTGTATAGTTTTAAAGTATCTCCCCACAAAATATTTATTTACACCAAAGTAAGTAAATATCAGACAGACACAAACTGAGGGACAGTCTACAAAACAACTGAACTGTCCTCTAAAATGTGTAGGTCATAAAAGACAAGCAAAAATGGAGGAACGGTTCCAGATTGAAGAAAATTAAAGAGATGTGACAGCTAGTTATGACACACGATCCTGGATTGGATCCAGGACCACAAGAAAAAATATATTTTATTCATTGACCACTTAAGCTATACAGGACATTATTGGGCCATTGGTGAAATTCTAATGGAGTCTTGGGATTAGACGGTATAAATGTTAATTTCCTGATTTTGATGGTAGGGCTATGATTATATTGAGGAGAGTACCCTTGTCTTTTAGGAAATACATGCTGAAATATTTAGGGGCAGTGGGCATGATGGTTGCAACTTACTCTCCTTTGGTTGGAAAATTTATTTTGGAAAAATAATAAAATGTATGCCTATTTAAGGAGCTACTGATAAAGCAAAAGGGAATAATTGGGGAATCTGAGTGAAAAGTACTCTTTCAACTTTCCCATGAGTGTGAAATTATTTCAGGAAGTTAACTTAAGAAGAAAAAAAGCTGGATGCACATTGCAGAATACTGTATTAAGGAGGGGGTTGTCTACTTAGAGTGATCTACTTTCTCTATTTTAAGTTTATTTCTTTATTTGGAGGGAGGGGAGGGGCAGAGAGGGAGAGAGAGAATCCCAAGCAGGCTCCGTGCTGTCCGCACAGAGCCCTATGTAGGGCTCGATCTCATGAATCGTGAGATCATGACCTGAGCCGAAATCCAGAGTCGGATGCTTCACCGACTGAGCCACCCAGGTGCCCAAACTGGTCTACGTTAAACACTGCCACGTTTAGCTCATTTAATACTTTGAGTGGTGAGAGACCTCAAGGAAAACTAGTCATGGCATAAAGGATCTTAGCATAATTATAAGGGTCAGCGTGAAATATTGTTCCCCTCTTGACCAATTCTTAATCGTACATAACTTCTAAGAACACTCTTAGGGTGTGAAGTGAGCTATAGCTATTTTTGCAAATCAGACATGTCAACTAGCCCTGAGCTCATCGTACTAGATTCATGAAGTGAACAATGGAGGAACAGTGAAGATATTAATTTAAAAAATAGAGAATGTGATTGTAACAGTAGCCGTTGGCATTCACTTCCAATGTCCGTCGACAAGAATCTTCAAAATGAAGTCAAGGGGCGCCTGGGTGGCTCACTCGGTTGAGCGTCCGACTCGGGCTCGGGTCGTGATCTCACGGTTCGTGAGTTCGAGTCCCGCGTCGGGCTCTGTGCCGAAAGCTCAGAGCCTGGAGCCTGCTTCGGATTCTGTGTGTCCCTCTTTTTCTGCCCCTCCCCACTCTCACTCTGTCTCTCTCTCTCTCTGAAAAATAAATATTAAAAAGAAACGAGGTCAAGGAGGGGCGCCTGGGTGGCTCGGTCGGTTAAGCATCCACCTCTTGATCTCAGCTCAGGTCATGATCTCACCGTTGACGGGTTCGAGACCCGAGTCGGGCTCTGTGCTGGCAGCGTGGAGCCTGCCTGGAATTCTCTCTCTCTCCTTCTCCCTCTCTCTGCCCCTCCCCCAACTTGTGTGCTCTCTCTGTCAAAATTAATGAAGCCAAAGAGTCTCTGTTAAATACATAAATGCATCAACATGGATCTAAAGGGCTGCTGAGAAGACTCCAGTATGTAGGAGAAAAGGGCTACAAGGTACCAACTAGCGATCTGGTTACCATCGTCGTTCTGCTCATGAAGGATTTCCTCAAGGACATGCGTGCATTACCTCTGCAGTGGGTCTCAGTGGAGTGGGGCAAGGAGGACAAGAAAAATCTCTTTAGGGATTTCTGTCTGGGTTAGGGGAGCAAAAACCTAAGATGAGACAGCCCTTTGGGACCTTCCATCAACGCTTGGTAAGACGCCTGACTTGTAAGGATACTGGGGACAGAAGGGCTGGGAGGGTCCCGCCTGAGAGTTAGGGCTTCAAACACAGTCCTTCCCGAATTCGAATCTAGTCCCCTTTCCATCATGCCGCTCTGCCTTTCTTTCTTTCTTTTTTTCCTTTCCTTTTCTTTTTAAGTTTATTTTATTTTGAGAGAGAGAGAGAGAAAGAGAGAGACTCCCAGGCAGGCTCTGCACCACTGTCAGCTCGGAGCCCGATGTGGGGCTCGAACCCATAAACCTCGAGATGGTGACCTGAGCCGAAACCAAGAGTCCAACGCCCAACCGACAGAGCCCCCCCAGGCGCCCCCACCCTGCCTTTCTGGTACAAATGAATTCTTTTCACAAATCAAAGGGTTCCTTTAGAAAGTTGTGGCACCTACGGAGAAATGTCAAGTTCCCGCGCCACGTGTAGGAAGAAAATGTTTATGCCACTTCTTTCCTACCTCACTGAATGTTTACTCCCCAGATTTCAATGAAACAAAACTAAACGGAACCACCACCCATTTCCGGGATTCGAGCTAGAAGGGTTATTACCCATGGGCAACATCAACAGAAGCCCCAAGATCCTCTTTGAACACATCATTCCTCCAAGCCATATTGCGAGGAAAATCAGAGTCCTTTGTATAGGAGAAAAATCTCTGTGAGAAATATGCAGAGGAATCATTTCATTTCTTTGCATCTGCCCTCCTGGTGGGAGGTATCGGGCTTTGGGTAGCCCAAGAAGCTATAGGAAGCATATTACAGAGAGTTTAATTTATTCCGAGAAAATCAGAATCAACTAATCAGAAGGAAGGGAAAAATGCATTAATTAAACAGCTTTACTCATGCAGAAAAGCTGCCAGCATGAGCATTTCAAATTACCTGGGCACACCTAATGCATTTGCATTTGCTCGGGAGAAATGCGTTCTGCCCTACAAAGCCACGAACATTTCATAATTCCGTTTGAGCGAATAACAAAAGGGAATTGACAGCTAAGAACCACCTTCCACACTTGGGGGCTATAGCCTTTTCCTAGGAATTTTTAGCTCATGTAGAAATTCTCTTCTTGACTAGATGTGGAGAGAGGAAGTGTAAAGTCTTCTGTAGAGTAAAAGGCTAAAAAAGAACCCCCTCCCCTCCCCCCTCCCCAACAAAGGAGGTGGGGCCTTTACTAGCAGGAGGCTAACGGCGTTCTTTTGTTAGATATTAACATAAAATAAGGCAATGGAAATGGATGTCCATCAACAGAATTAGAAAGGGACTAAGTAAGTTTTAAGAACAAAAGGTTTACTTCTTTAAATTACAAGAGTCGAGAAACAGCTGGAGGGAAAAAAACTACAAAAAACGGTTGAATGGGATTATGTTGCAATATAATTTTATTATTGCAGATTGAATGTGTATAATCATTGTAACTCAAATAACCCTATAGGCGATACTTAAACACGTATATTTGTAGGTCTTATCTTAACTGTTTTCAACGCAGCTTATCCATCAAATGGCGCGATGTTTTTATTTTGGTATTTACTCCTGAGACAGCTTTTTTTTTTTTTTAATGTTTGGATATATATTCATCAATGGGATCTACCTTTAAATTCTTTTAAAGATGCATCAGGCCCGCTGTTGCTCTACCTTTTTTTTTTTTTTTTTAATCACATTTCCCCACTCTGTCTGGCACAAGAAAATATGCTACAATTACGAGTCGGGTTTATTATTCTGGAGTTTTCCAGGAGAGACAGATGGAAATGACCATTAGAAAACTTCCCCGCAGCTTCCTTTCTACTTCCGAAAGGAAAACGTGAATTTGACATCCAAAAGAACCGTAATGAAGCATGAGAGACACCCAACTTAATACGTGACATTTATCCCAATTCGGTCTAATTTAAGGCACCATGCATGTGGTTTTATGCTCGAAGAGAGAAAACCTGTATTTGTTGTCAATACAAGAGGCATGTGAAGTGAAAACCAGGCTGAAATGCCTTATCTGTGCTAATTTGGGATCAAGCTTCTAACCAGATTGATGGTGTCAGATCTGCCCGTAAAAGCACAGGTTAAAGTGGTCAGGGCTGAACCGCCAGTCCATCCACATGACAGGGCATTTCCTCCGGCTCAAAAAGACTAGCAGAAGTTAGGCAGAAAGTAGGTATATTAGAGGGGCCCGAGAAAACCCTCCCCGAGTGGGAATGTTTTCCAAGACTCGGCTGTTTTCTTTTCACACGGTCTGATCGCATTTTGTGACATCCCTTCAGGCAACCTCACCCCTCTTGTTAAAACAAACTGCTTTTGCGGAATATCTATCCCCGAAGTCCTTTGAATGCGTGCATCATTTGTGGGAGAAAACAGACAGTAATTTCAACCGCCGCAGGGCTTAAAGCAGAGGGCTGACCTTCTAGGCTTGGGCTCCGATGCGTTTAGGGTCTCCGCTGGGAAAATAACCTTTGGCGGTTAAATATACCAGGGTCTAAATGTACTGGTGAGACAGGTTTGTGAAATTGACATGAAGGTTTGAATATTCAGTTTTAAATATCCTGATGAAAGAAACTACACAGACATGCCACTGATCTAATTAATACTTGTTGGCACATTCCTTAGAGCTGCTTGAAGTATAATAGGATTTCTAGGGGCCAAAACAACAAAAGATGTAAACTGCCTTTTCAATTGCAAACTTTGTTCGTTTATTTCATTGGTAAAAGAATGCAAATCTTAAGTCATTTTCTGCTAACGGACAGCAACTCTTTCCCACTGAATGTTTTTCCGGAGACCAGGGTAAAGCTCAGAGTGAAGTCAAGCATCCTCCCTTGAAAAAAAAAAGGCAGTTTAAAGAAATTTCACTGAATCGTCCCTGTCAGTTAGGACCTGACGTTTAAGTTAACTCTTGTGCTGGAGGTATGGCCGCTTAAGTCTCAACAGTATTTTCTATAAATGTTTGTAATGCAAATATAAATCAAATGGTGGCAACATCTTTCGTGAGTTTGCACAAACCGAAATATCCATATACCTTGGTTTAATTCCCTAGTAAACATTTGCTTCAAATATAATGAGACAATTACGAGAGTTCACTCACTGTTAGCATGATTTCTGAAGGACCGAGCAAGGGCTAAATAGTAGGTGCTCAATAAAATTTGAATAAATGGTCAAAAGGTCAACATAAAGAAGAAAGGAAGAGAGGAGATTCAGCAGACAGAGAAATGAGGAAAGGCAAAAGTGGAAAAGAGGCAGAGAAGAGGAAGAGAAAGAATATGTGTAACCACAGGTTTGGTCATTTCCACTGTTTCAAAATATTATTTCAGGCAAAACAGCAATCTGATTTTATTCGTGTTGTGCTCAATCCCTAATTTATACATATACGTCATCTTAAAATGTACTACAGAGGTCCCAAGAGTCACTATTAGTAACAAAGTTAACTGATTTTTACTTGCATAGACTGTACCCGATTCTACACGCTATTAGTATAGATTCTTCCTACTTACCTGCCCTCCAGGGTCTTATCTGTAACTACCTCTAAGCCTCAAGTCACACTCCCTTAGTTAATCCAGAAGTTAATGTATCTGCCTCAGATAGGAGACTGAGGAAACATGACGGTGTCAAGGAGGAAAAGCTTCCCTACAACCTCTTATGTTCAGTCCTTGGGGCTTGTAAATTAAATTAACAAAACACAGAGTAAGAAGAAAAAAGTCATACGATTGTTTATTAATATTTTACATGCCTGCGAGTTCACAGAAAAGAAGCAAAACTCAAAGAAGTGGTTAGACTCTGGGCGTTACATGCCCTTTTTAACAATGGCAAGGGGGGTTGAGCTTCCAGTGCCTGGGAAAATTGTGGGGAAATGCCTAGGAAATATATGGGGAAACTAACAGAAGATAAAGGTTATTTGAGTAAGGTTTGTTAATGTAGACTCATCTCTGTGCCAACGTTCTGTCTCTGGTGATGAGTCACTCCCCTCTTACTGACACAAGACAGGGGGACATCTTCCCAAAGGGAAATGTTTGCCCCGCTTTCAGGCAAGTAAAGGGAGGACAGAGAACCCTTCCTGCATTTGTTGATTCTCAGTTGCCTTCGGATCGAAATGATCCTTATGCCAAAGTAGCATAATCTGGGCTGGCATATCCTGATTCCCCTTCAACAGCCAAATGCGGTGTGGCCTCCAAAATTGGATTCTGGCCCAGAAAAAGGACATTAGTGAGACCACTGGCAGAACTGGAACGTCTACGTCTTCACTGCACAAGACACTCGTCACTGGCCGCACGTGGCTGCCAAGCACTTGAAGTGTGGATGGTCCAGGCTGCGTGTAGATTACACACTGGACTTGGAAGACACGGCATAAAAATAAAAATAAAAAAAGAACAGAATGCACACTATTAACGCTAATTTCATCTGTTTCTTTTTATGGTTTAAAATATGGCTGCTAGGAATTGTCAAGTTAACATGCAGTTTGCCTCATATTCCCATGGGACGGGGCTGGTCTAGAAGTTCAAGCGAAGGAATTCGTAGGTAGGTCCTGGAGCAGGAATCTGAGATTGGTGTTTTTTGGAGAGTGGTCTGGCTGTAGCCCGGTGGAGTCCAGGACGGAAGTGACACAGTTCTGGACTAAGGTCAGACTCGTGGGGATAGAGAAGAAAGACATAATTCAAGAGACTCTCAGCTCCTCCCACACCCCTGTTCCCTTTAAGAAAAGGGAAGACCGATCCCAAAGGCGATCCAGAGATCAACAGGACGGCCATTCCCAGCACAGGCCAGGGAACTGGACTAGTTCCTCCTAGGTTTCAAAGGGTAGGGCCTCCTCTCCGGATTGGCAGGCCACAACGACTCCGCCCACGACCGCAGGCGTACAAGGCCCCTGTAGAGAGCCTCAGGGTGGGCACTGCCCCACTGCACCATGGGAGTGATGTTGCCTCCCCATGGTCTTGGAGGGCAGAGCACTGGACCCAAGAAGATAATTCTCGAGCCTTAAGATCTCGTGCAATTTGCCTTACTCGGTTTTGGACTTGCCCGGAACCTAGCGCCCCCTTCTTCCTTTCCATTCCTCCCTTCCGGAATGTGGATGTCTATCCCATGTCCGTGCCAGCACTGTATTGTGGAAGTGCGTGACTTGTCCGGTGTCACAGGCTTGTGACGGGAGAGGAATGTTGTCTCGGGATGAATACAACCTTGAGTCTCCCTCACATCTGATTTAGATGACATTTACGTGGTATTCTGGACTTCAGACGTCAGGGCTGATGCTGGAATGAGTTAAGATTTGGGGGGAATTTTGCTTGCAAGAAGGACATGGATTTTGTGGGTCCAGGGATAGAATGTTATGGGCTAAATGTCTGTGCCTCCCTGAAATTCATATGTTAAAGCCTCAGCCCCCTGTGTGAGGTGTTTGGAGGTGGGCCCTTGGGGAGGTAATTAGATTTAGATGTGGTCAAGACAGCAGGACCCTTTTGATCTGATTTGTGCTCTTACAAGAAGAGGGAAAGACAGACAGACAGAGAGATCCACGAACGTGCAGCAAACAAAGGCCATGGGAGCACACAGTGAGAAGGCAGCCGTCTGCAAATTAGAAAGAGGGCTCTCAGGAGACACCAAATCTGCCAGCACCTTGATCTTGGACTTCCCAGGCTCCAGAACCATGAGAAATCAATTGCCGTGTAAGCCACCTAGTCTACGACGTTTTGTTTACCAGCCCGAGCACGGTAAGAGACCAGCTAAACTATGAACTCCTTGAGGATAGACACTATACCTCCTTCTAGATTCACATAGATCCAACAAAAGTGCTGGGCATAAAGTAAATGTTCCCCCAAAACGTCTTGGCTGATCAAATAGTTATAACAGGGACACCTGGGTGGCTCAGTCCATTAAGCGGCCGACTCTTGATTTCAGCTCCGGTCGTGATCTTGTGGCTCGTGGGTTCGAGCCCCGCACGGGGCTCCACGCTGACAGCGCAGAGCCTGCTTGGGATTCTCTGTCTCCCTCTCTCTGCCCCTTCTCACTGTGCACACACTCACTCCGTCTCTCTCTCTCAAAATAAATAAATAAACTTAAAAAAAAAAAGAAAGAAATACAGATATCTTAAAACCCAAGAACCAGTTATAACACGCATCGTCTTCTATAAATTCGGGTGTGAGACCTTCATCAAATTTCTTACCTGGCCTGTACCTCAGTTTACTCGTTTGCAAAAAAAGGCACAATAACGTCTCCGTCTCCGTCTCCGTGCTCTAGTGACTTGAGATATGACGCAGAGTGGCTTGGGGACTGTGAGGACCTTAGCACATCGCCAGAAATTCTACTATTTGCTCAGTAAGCGATGGGTATTAAGAATGTGGTGAGCATGTGATTATTATGCGTGATTTCTCGATGCAAAATTGGTTGATGTGGAAGAAAATGACGAACTCTTCTGGGCACATGACATCATCGACTCCTTTCCGCTGAATGCTTCCATGTTAAAGTTTGTAAGCATTTATAGGATTGGAACACCCTTGATGGTTATTTGTAAAGATTATTTCACTTGGAACTTGGCGAATCAAATAAAATTGCTTTTCGAGATTGCTTGTGGGTCTTTATAGCTTTAACGAAAGGCTTTAAATCGATTCCAAGAAGGAGTATGATTTAAAGTGAGCAATTGAACCCTGTGTTTGTAGTCTGGGAAGGATTTTCTCTGTGACCCTAACTCATCGCGTCACAGAAGAATGGAATGGATTAGTTGCAAGGCCTCTAAGGGATCATCTGCCAAACTCCTCGTTTTATAGAGGGGGAAATCGTGGCCCAGAGAAAAGAAATACCGTGAGGCTACTCAGTTTATGAAAAGCACTGGGACCACAACCCTCATCTCCTGATTGTTAAGACTGTCTTCTTTCTATTGGACTCTACCTCCTGCTGCAAAAGACCCCATTCTTTCTTCAGGGTGATAGATGACACACGTGATTGAAGGAAAGAATCCCTAAATGGGTAGCTTGATCTTGAACACACCCAGAAAAATCCCAATTCTTGAGCCAGATCCCATAGGCTCATGAGAAGTCATTGGACCAAATCTATAGGAAGGAAATAACACACACACGCACACGTACATCTCTCTCTCACCTGAATTACGTAACATGGTATGCAGGTCTTGTAACAAACTTATCCCGCATCATGTGTATTAGCTGTCGAATCCACACAATGGTGATCGATCTATGGCCTTTAGAGGATTGACCATCAACCGTCCTAGCACGGAGACAGCCTTCAGTTTTCTTATCATTAAACCAGTAATAACGTCAGTCAGCTACCTACATGTACGGTATCCGGTCCATCCACCTCTGTTTCACTTGAACGCAAGGCCCACGAGAGCAGAGGGCTTTGTCCATTTCGGTTGCTGCCGCATCGCCTGGATCTTATGAAAAGAGCAGGTGGTATTTGGGGCGCCGGTTCTGATGTTTAGATTTCCTTCTTTTTAAATTTTTTTTAATGTTTATTGATTTTTGAGAGAGACAGAGAGAGAGCGCGCACGAGCCCGAGCAAGAGCAGGGGAGGAGCAGAGAGGGAGGGAGACCCAGAATCCGAAGCAGGCTCCAGGCTCCCAGCTGTCAGCACGGAGCCCGACGCGGGGCTCGAACCCACGGACCGTGAGATCATGGCCCGAGCCGAAGTCGGACGCTTAATGGACTGAGCCACCCAGGCGCCCTGAGACTTCCTTCCTATCATGACTTCATGCAACGATGTTGAAAATCGGGCTATGCTGTAACCGTTGCATAAAAATTAGCCCAGTATCCAAAATGGCACCATAGCCTAGAGACTTTAAAACACGAAAACTAGTAATGAGGTCAACTGTCTAATCGTGCCTTTTATATGGCACTTTACAGTAAACCGATGAGAAGCGCCCGAATGCAGATATTCTTGGTAAATAAGGATTTCAGTCCTCTCCTCTGTTTTCCCGGCACCCGATATAACGGATGTGACCAATCGCACGTAACCCCCTCGGATTTAAAGTCGAAGCCTCGCGTAGTCGGAACAAAGGAAACGCTACGAAATAAGGGGACGGGGCCGGACTAGGAAGGGGCTGCAAGTCGCTCATAAATAACAGACCGCATCCTGCCTGACAACCTAGAAGAATCAAAGGGGTACATTTTGTTACTGTTTAGAAACGGCATGAACATTTCAAACGTTTCCAATGAGCCCGGCTTTTGTCTCTTCCTGTTGCCTTGAACGGTGATCCGCAATGCATGATCAGCCAAGTGGCATCAGCTCTAATGCTATCGTCGTGTGCCAGCCAGAGGGGGCGCGAAGGGGGAAATCGGATTTGCCACTGCCGAGTGCCACCTAGATTAATAAAATGAACCCTCCTTTCGAGCCCGGTGTGTTTCCCGGGAGCTGACAAGCAGATCAAACCTCCCCAAGCAAGGGTCAGGTTAATCACGGTTTCAAGCAGCGATCTCGAAATGCATCCTAACATGCCTTTGCAAAGGTATAATTCAAATGGTTACCTCATGTGTTCCCAAGGGGAATCGCGTGGTGTCCTGTTTCCACGGCACTCAATTTCACAACGTTTTGCGAAACTGCTCTGTGTGATGTCTTCCTTCGAGAGTCGCAATAGCACAGCCCTCACTTTCTAAATCTGGGTCTGCAGTAATGACAGACTTTGAACGAATGCCTTCCTCCAGCACGAGAAGGAAGCACAAGTTCAAAACATTCGATCTTGCCCAGCGTGAAGCCCTAAGCTTTGGCTTGTTTTTGAAGCTCTCCAAACCCAAATCTCCTGATCTGCTAATAAAAAGATCTCTGAGGGCTTCTCCAGCTTCGACAGAAAGAAAAGAAAAAAACAAAAGGTAGTAAAGAACTTCTGAGTATCCAGATGTACTTGAACCTGAAATTTAAACACATGTGATATTGTGTGTTTGTCTGTTATTTAGGAATGAAAATTGTCTCATAATCAGTTACTTCAAAAACGTATCCCAATTCAGGTTCATGATCAATTAATACCGAGTTGTTGAGTTTTCCCTATTCTTTTTCTCTCATTCTGTCTACGATGGTTAAATTAAAAAGAATCTCATTCAAATCAATTATTTCTACTCATAAATTATGCAGATGTGTTTTTTTCCCCCATCAGATTATTTTCCAATACTTTGTAATTAGAAATTGTATTGTGTTAGGGACACCTGAGTGGCTGACACCTGAGTTGCTTAAGCCACTGAGCCTCTTGGTTTCGGCTCAGGTCATGATCTCATGGTTTTGTGAGTTCAAGCCCCACATCAGGCTGTGTGTGAACAGTGCGGAGCCTGCTTGGGATTCTCTCTCTCCCTCCCTCTCTACCCCTCCCCCACTCACTCTGTCTCTGTCTCGCTCAAAATAAATAAACTTTAAAAAAAATGTAAAAACAGAAATTGTATTGTGTTAGAAAAAAAAAAAGCTCAGCTACACGAGGAAGCAGAATATTATGATCCTTAAATATTTTAGGTGACAGTAAAACTCCATTCTGGTCAATGTGTCCTCTTACGTTCCACAAGGCTATTTGCCTTTAGTTCTCTGTCTGGTGTCTGGGAACGATAGCCAGGAGAGCTAACCAGGTGTTGATTACAGCCAATACGTTCCAAGAAAATAAAGGAAAAGTAACTTTCCAAACACTATCCCTTAACCTAACCAAACGGTGAAGACACGTCTATAATCACATAACAGGCAAAATGCGCCTGGCCTGGATGATTTTTATTCTCGTGCATATAAATAGCAGCAGTTACTAAAACCAAGTGAAGCTTACCATCCAGGAAACTCCACTCTTTAAAGTTTAGATGGCATGAAATGCGTCAGACTATCATACAAGTCTCAAACAAGAGCCAACCCCATTACTTTGTTTGATTGAAAGTCTGGCGTATTTGTTTCTAACATTTGACCCACGGCGACTACAGTGTTGAATCAACCCTTGATGCCTCCCTGCAGGTAAAGAAACAGCACACGCGGGGCACTTGGGTGGCTTAGTCGGTGAAGTGTCCGGCTTCGGCTCAGGTCATGATCTCCCGGCTTGTGGGTTTGAGTCCCGCGTCGGGCTCTGTGCTGACAGCTCGGAGCCTGGAGCCTGCTCCACATTCTGTGTGTGTGTCTCTCTCTGCCCCTCCCCTGCTCTCTCTCTCTTTCTTTCTCTCTCTCAAAATTAAATCAACATTAAAAAAAAAAAAAAGACACAGCATATGCAAGTGTCCTGTGGCTGGGCCAAACCTCTCCATTATAGAATCTCAACGTATCCTGTTGTAGCGCTTGTCACAGTTGAAGTTTTATATTTAAGTGTGTGATTGTTTAATTAATGTCTATATCTCAGAAGAATGCCATTGAGGGTCTTTAACCACATCAGAAGGATTTTGTTCTTTGTCCTAAAGATGAGAACCCACTGAAGGGTTTTAAGTGTTTTGTTGAGGAGGAGGTGATAGGATTGGATATACCCTTCGGAAAGATCACCCTAACTTCCATGTGGGGAATGGACTGTGACTCTCACATTTACGGTCATTCGATTTCTGCCAAGGGTGCCGAGGGAATCAACGGGGAAAGAATCGTCTTTTAGAAAAATGGTGCCGGGACAACCGGACATCCACGCGTGAGAGAACAAAGCGGATTCCTATCTCACCTCATCCAAGTATCAATCCCAAATGAACCAAAGATCCAAATATAACAGCTAAGACTATAAAACACCTCAAAGAAGACAGGCAAAAGTTTCTTAGATGTGACACCAAAAGCAAAAGCATTCAAAGAAAAACTAGATAAGTTGGACACCATCAAGATTACAAAGATTTGTGCTTTGAATGACGCTGTAAAGAAAATGAGAAGATGACCCCAAGAATGGGAAAAAATTATTTGTACATCATACATCTTGCAAGAGACTTGTATCCAGAATAGACAAAGGACTCTTACCACTCGATTAAGAAAAGACAAATAACTCGATTTTTAAAATGGGAAAAGGAACTGTATGGACATTTCTCCAAAAGAGATTCACAAATGGCCAACAAGTACATGAATATATGTTCAACATAATCAGTCATTAAGAAAATGCAAATCAGGGGTGCATGGCTGGCTCAGTCGGTTAAGCGTCTGACCCTTGGTTTCGGCCGTGGTCGTGAGTTCGAGCCCCACGTCGGGCTCTGCGCTGGCAGCATGGGGGCTGCTGGGGATTCTCTCTGTCTCCGTCTCTCTCTGCCCCTCCCCTGCCCATGTGCACACGTGCTCTCTGTCTCTCAAAAACAAATAAGTGAACATCTAAAAAAATTGCAAATCAAAACAAATGAGCTACGGCTTTACAGCCACTAGGGTGGTTTGAATCAAAGTCAGGTAACAAGTATTGGCAAAAGGATGTGGAGAAATTGAAACCATACACTGCTGGTGGGAACATGAAATCATGCAGCCAGTTGAGAAAAGAGTCTGCCAGTTCCTCCAAAAGTTAAACATAAAGTTACCATATGACCTGGCAATCCCATTCCTAGGTATATCCCCAAGAGAAAACGAAAGTATATACCCGCACAAAAACTAGCAGGTGAATGTTCATGGCAGCGTTATTCATAACAGCCCAAACGGAAACAGCCCAAGTGTCCATCAACCGATGAAGGGATAAACAAAATGTGGTCTATCCCCACATGGATGGATCTGGAAACGTTATGCCAGGTGAAAGAAGCCAATCGTGAAAGATTGCATATTACGTGACACCATTAAATGTAATACGCATAACAGGCAAATCTATAGAGACAGAAAGTGGATTAATGGTTGCCTAGGACTGGCCATGAGATGGGCAGGGAGGAGCGAGAACTGACAACTATAAGGTGACAGGGTGTTATGGAATTGCTGGGGATGTTCTAAAATTAGATGGTGGCGATGACTGCGCAATGATACAGATGCCAAAACTTTATGGTACGTGAATTGTATCTCAATAAAACGAATACCAACAGGAGTCTACTGCAATGGCCTGACTAAAGGTGGTATTCATCGAGATGGAGCCAAGTGGATGAATTTGAGAGATATTTCAGAAGCAAACCCAACAGGACAGGCTGATGAATTCGATGGAGACACTGGAAATGTCGAGGAGGCCTCGGGTTTTTTGCTTGCACAGTGGAGTAGATGGTTTTGCCACTCACTGTGACACCGAACGCTAGGAGGGGAGGCAAGTTGAATTCGAGGTAGCCAAGCAGAGACGTTGAGTTGCACAAAGGGGTCTAGAGCTCACAGGAGAAACCTGAGTTGGGGTTATAAATCCTGTGATCTACATCACGAAGATGGTATCTTAAGCCATGTAAATAGATTAAATCACCCAGGTAAACAGTATGGATCGACGTGGTAAGGAGCATCTAGAACACTTCCGAACTTCAGTGCTTCATAGTCGGGTACAGGAGGAGAAACCTGCAGAGGAGACCCAAAAAGGAGCCAGATAAAACTGGGAGACTGTAGTTTCATAGAAGGCAGGGCATTTCTGTATTTTAGGAAGGAAGGAATGATGGTCAGTATCAAACGCTGCTGAGAAGTTGAATATAAGGAAGACTAGAAAGTCTATTAGCTTTGCGGAGGTTCCTCAAAAAGTTGAAAATAGAACGACCTTATGATCCGGCAATTGTACGACTAGGTATTTACCCAAGGGATTAAAAAAAAAATACTAATTGTAAGGGATACATGCACCCTGATGTTTAGAGCAGCATCATCAACAATAGCCGAAGTATGGAGACAGCCCAAGTGTCCATCAACTGATGAACGGATAAAGAAGATGTGCTGTGTATGTGTGTGTGTGTGTGTGTGTGTGTGTGTGTGTGTGTGTGTAGATAGATAGATAGATCACTCAGCTGTCAAAAAGAATGAAATCTTGCCACTTTCAGCAACATGGGTGGAGCTAGAGTGTATTATGCTGAGTAAGTCAGAGAAACACAAATACCGTATGATTTCACTCATATGTGGAATTTAGGAAACAAAACGGATGGCCATACGGGAAGGGAAAAGAGAGAGAGAGGAAAGCAAACCATCACAGACTCTTTTTTCTATTTTAAGCTCAACGTGGGGCTTGAACTCACAGCCCTGAGATCAAGACCTGAGCTAAGACCAAGAGTTGGACACTCAACTGACTGAGCCACCCAGGCGCCCCGAGAGGCTCTTGACAATAGAGAACAAACTGAGGGTTGATGGAGGGAGGGAGGTGGGGGATGAGCTAAACGAGTGATGGGTACTAAGGAGGGCACTTGTTATGATGAGCACTGGGTGTTATAGGTAAATGATGTAGCACTACGTTTTACTCCTAAAACCAATATTACACTACACGTTAGCTAACTAGAATTTAAATAAAAATTTGGGAAAAGGGTAAAAAAGTATGTCAGCTTTAATGACCTGACAATCACTGACGACCTTCATGAAAGCTGTCGTAGCACAGTGGCATGAGTGTGAAGTTCAAGGGCCATATAGTCAAAGGACACACCATTGGGTTAGTACCAGGGGCTGAGGAATGAATCAGCCATCAATACCTAGGAAGAACATGACACTGTGGAAAAAACATCAATGAGTTATTGAAATAGGTTTAGAGAATTTCAAAAGCAGGGTCTTCATATCAAAACATGGTATTTGTTGGGGTTCCTGGTAGAGCATGCAACTCTTGATCTCAGGGTTGTGAGTTTGAGCTCCACGTTGGGTATAGAGACTACTTAAAAAATAAATCAAAATTAAAAAAAAAACAAACATGGTATTTGTATGCCTTGTTGGGCTTATCATATCAGAAATGCTGTTCTAGGGGAGCCTGGGTGGCTCAGTCGGTTAAGCGTCTGACTCTTGATTTCGGCTCAGGTCATGATCTCGTGGTTCATGAGTTTAAGCCCCGTGTTGACCTCTGCGCTGACAGAAGGGAGCCTGCTTGGGATGCTCTGTCTCCCTCTGTCTCTGCCCCTCCCCTGCTCTCTCTCTCTCAAAAATTAATAAATAATCATTAAAAAAAAGAGAGAAATGCTGTTCTATGAAATGGCCCACAGACTGCTTTGGGAGAACATCATAGACCCTTCGTGTGCTTCCAGAACACTCTGAGAAACACGGATCTGTATATCAAAATAACTGCTTGAAAAAGAAAAGAAATTTAGTTTTGAGGCCCAAGGAGAAAAATTAATCTTTTCTTTCAGTCTCGGAATCTTCAATTGTAAGATGATAAACATAGGCTAGCTTATTGACGCCCCTTCCTGTGTTCCCATTCTAGCAACTCTATCTACATTTATTAAACTTGCAAATCAGCACCCCCATACCCTCAGTGCTTTCACAGAATACCTCCCACCTCCTGCCCTAACAACGACCTGGTTCTCTAGAAAGACAAGGAGCCTCACCATGAAGCTCACGGCAACCAAAGTTGCTTGAGCTCGAAACATCCAAATTCGGAATGGACTGGAGAGGGCGGGATAGACTAGGGCACCAGCACCCTTCTGCCTCCCCATTGTCTTATCCGACCCTTGCTCCAACTTTGTGAAAAGCCTCCCTGCCTCTAATGTTCACACCATCTGGAGATACCAGCTTCTACGCCTCCCTGGTGTGATTAGTTGCCCCTCTCCCAGGCATCCCCCTTCCTTCACTGAGGACTCTGGCATCTGGCTCACGGGTATTCTCTCTACCTCAATTCCCGGCACCACCGGCCAGTCAGAAAAGCCATCCCACACCCTAGACTCACATTTGTTGCTTACTCAGCTCTCACGGTCACATCGTGAATATCGCCAGCTTCTAGAACGCCTTCACCTCATAATCATAAATTTGTATAGCCTACTTGCTGACCAGGAACACCCATCTTCTAGACTAGGCCTTCCCCCTAGTCAAGCTCCAACTCTGGGCTTCCATCCTTCTCTGCTCCTGGTTTTATCTTATCACTTGCCAGATCACGCTGAAACTCTTTGGTAACACGTCTGTCTCCCACGAAGACCTCAAGGGCAGGAACCGTTTCCCTCACTCTGAGAACCCATCGTGTGGCACACGGTAGGCACAGATGGACGTTTCCGCGTGACTTCTACATTCGAAGCACCGTGCTCGGTATTTGAGGACCACCCAAGGCTGAGTGAAAATGTTTCTGCTTCCAGGAAATTTAGAGGCTCGTGGAAGGCGTAAGAGGAATCCATTAAACACGAATGTCAAGGTGGAACGTGAGAGGCGCGTCAAAGAATATAAAAGCAAAATGCTAGGGGATCGCTAAGGTCATGGCGGTGGGGGACGGAGAGAGGGAAGAGCGCGATGGTTTCCGCGAGGAGGTCAGAGAAGGCTTCGCAGAGGCTGTGACATGTGAGCTCTTCCGGAGGAATGGGTGGGAATTTGGGTATGCGAGGACAGAGGAAGAGAGAACTCTGGGAAGAGGGGCCAGGAGGAGCAAAGGCAGCAAGTCAGGAAAACGCAACGCATGTCTGAGGAGTAACTGACTCAAGTGGGAGCCAAAGGGTCCACAAAGGAGAAAGTGAAAGCAAGTGCATTCGACCTCATTTGAGAGCAGCGGAACCACCAGGTTCGACGTTCTTTTGGCAATGGGTAGACGTAGGTACGATTCCTTGGTGTCTGATTTATCAATTAACCCTTAAGCCACATTGCTTTTCTTCAAAAGATTATTTCAAACACATTTTTACAAAGGCTTTCATCCGAGATGGTAGTTATTTATTATTTCTACCTAGGCTTACCTTTTTTTTTTTTTTTTTTTATCAACACAATCATTGTTTCCTATGGCAAAGTGATAAACAGGTTTGTTTGTTTTTTAAAGGAAGGTAAGGCCAAACAACAAAGATGGGAATCGTTTTCAATTCTTTAAATTCTTCAGATGATATTTTATTTCCATGAACATATTTTCCTGTTATTGTAAATTTATACTAAGTAAATAATGATGGCATTAACTGGCATTCTTGGTGTGCTTTTGATCATCTATCTCAAAAAAAAAAAAAAAAAAAAAAAGCGACCGCCAAGAGAATTTCCTAACAAACATCACTTAACCACTACGTGGCCGTGAGTGTTTAAGGCAATTAGGCAATGATTACTTCAGAAGTGCAATGTAAATTACCCACTTCCTCTGTTTAACGATTTGAAATATACACACCCAGACAACAGAGTCCTTGAGACGCATTTCTCTACAGTAGCTCGTTTTAGAAGCCGTTCAGGTCTTCATCCTCAAGAGTTGGTGGCCCTGGCTTTTGGAAGAGCCCTCCTCAGGCCAGGAACTGACTTTCGGGACTCTGGCTGTGCCGCTTACTGGCTGTGTGACCTTGGGCAATTTACTTCACCCCTCTGAGCCTGTTTCCACGTCGGTAAAAAGTGTGGCTTTGTACCTACAGGTAAAAACACCTCTCTTTACGTGAAACTGAACTTCTCTTAGTATTAGGCTCCGGTACATTTTCTGTCCCTTTCCACCACCGCACAGCTGAACGTTGCCAGATTTGGGGACAATCGCCGTCCGGGGTTTGTTTGGAACAACCCTAGTTTTAAACAATCCTTCGTGTTACTAAACCCAGCCTGGATGGATCACCTGTTGTTCTGTTAACAGCACATCAAGTTCGAATTTTTTCCAATGCATTCTTTGCCTTGTAATCTTATGAAACAGGCACCTTCCTTCCCCTCGTTTCAATTCAGTGTCAAAACAAAATGGCATTTACCAGTCTCTGATCTGATCCACATGCTAGACTGGCGAGTCTAGACCTAAGTATACAGGCGAAAGCCGCCGAGCTGTTTCCAACCACTGGCATGTGCCCCAATTCCCAGCGAGAGTATACAGTTCTTCCTGACTACCTGAATAGGGACTATGTTAAGGCACTGATGAGACTGGCAAAGTATAAATTATCCAGCTCCCCCTTGCCTCCCTTGCTTTTAAGAAAATACTACCTATTTTCATAAAGTAAATGTATCACTGAATAAGCAGAGAGGGTAGTTGGTAATATTTCCCTTCCTCCATCAGCCATAAGACAGAAAGCTCATGGCCGTTCCCTTCCGCCCACCCCAAACATACTTGTGGACCCCACTGAAACAACATCTGCTCCCCCCCCCCCCCTCCCGCAAAAGAGTTACGTAGAAATTTTGAGTAGCCCTGTCTGGATGGAATGGGACCAATCACCTATCTTAGGCTTTAGAAACAGAGCCAATTATTTATTGAGCATCTTCTCTATAAAGCTGTTTTGTGCTTTAAACTGAGGGGACTATAAGGCTACGTGAGATATGGTCTCAGGGGCACCTGGCTGGCGCAGTCAGAAGAACATGCGACTCTTGACCTCGGGGTCGTGAGTTTGAGCCCCACGTTGGGTGTGGAGTTTACTTAAAAATAAAATCTTTTTTTTTTTTAAAAAAAGATATGATCTCTACCTTCGAGAAATACGACAGACGCATTTGTGCAGCATAAGGGGGGATTACCAATGAGGAAGCTAACCTTCAGAGGCAACATACAGTAGTAAGCAGGGCCCTGGGATAAGGCAGAGCTGGGTTCAAATCCCAGCCATATGGCTTACTAGCGGTGTAACCTTAAGCAAATGACTCAACCTCTCTGAACCTGTTTTCTTTCTTTGACACGGTAATACTATTAATAGGATGACCCGTTTCCCAAGATTGTGGTGAGGCTTAAGTGAAATAAGTCAGATAAAGCACAGTCATAAGTACTTAAAAGTATGAACTATTATAATTAAGGCTTGAGGGCTTCCTGGAGAAGAGGACGCACCACTTAAAAGCTCACGTCAGCGGCTCCTGGGGGGGCTCGGTAGGTTCGGCGACCAACTCTTGGTTTCGGCTCAGGTCATGATCTCATGGTCTGTGAGATCGAGTCCCGTGTCGGGCTCTGTGCCGACAGCTCAAAGCCTGCTTGGGGTTCTGTCTCTCTCCCTCTCTCTCTGCCCCTCCCCCTCTCAAAATAAATAAACTTAAAAGATAAAAAAAAAAAAAGCTCACTTCAGCAAAAGAACAGACTTGTTTCTGAGACACCCGTATCAGTAAGAAGCCAAGAGAGTCTTACCCAGGGTTCGGAGGGAGCGCCACATGAAAAAGTGAGGCCCAGAAAGACCAAAGACGAAGGCCCTGGGTTTTTAACCTCTTAAGTAGAGGTGCCTCCAAGATTCCGTCCCAGGACAGGACTCCCCAGCCCTCACAACCTAAACACATCATAGCTTCATAAGGATTCCAACCACTTGGCCCAAGTTATCACCCCTAAAGCATCTACAATGTGGATTATGTCACCAAAACGTTTTCTCTTCTCCACCTGCGTTGCTAGCTTGGGGTTTCATCCCTTCATTGACATCATCAAGACCCCCACACACCCCCTCCACCCCCTGCTCCCCCCACATACACACACTGAGGTTCTGTCGCTGTGCTGGGTAGTCCACATCCAACTGACTCAAGAGTCCTGTCCAGTCTGCAAGACAGGATATGCCCCGCAAACAATAGCTCGGATGAAGTTCGAGCGGCCTTGAAGCCGGTGAACAGCACGGAAGGTGTCTGCGGGGCTCCAGGGGAGACAGAGACTGAAACACTCCCCCGGCTCAGCTACCGGCCCCCCAACAGCTCCCCACGTCACTTAGAGTAAACTCCGACGTCTTCACCGGGGCTTGCCAGGCTCTGTGTAAGCTGGCTCCTTCTCAGCTTTCAGACTTCATCTCCTCCACTCCCCGCCCCCGACTCTGCCCCAGCCACCATGGCCTCCTTGCTTTCTCCCCAACGGGCCGGGCACGCCGGAGCCAGGCCCCCTTCCAGCGGCCATCTTTCCGTCTGGAGATTTCTCACCGAGAAGCGGAAGCCTGAAGAAGAGGCTAGCACGACTGTGCCGTTAACCGTGAGGCCCACACCTTCTGCCTGCCTCTCGGAGCCTTTCACAACCTGGACGCCCCCTCAGCCAGCCAATCCTTTGCTCATTCACCACCACCCCCACCCCCCACCCCGGGTCCCATGCTGCACTCGGGTCAGGACTGTGTGTCCCACACACTCCCACTCGGAACGTCTTCCACGCTGACTTGCCACGATACGGGTACTGTCATTATACCTATTTCACAGGTGAGGAGACTGAGGTCCAGAGAGGTTACATAACTCGTGACTTCTCCAAGGCCCCAGAGTTTCTAGGGGGCAAAGCCGGAGTTCAAACCCTGATCAACTTGATTCCGAAGCCTACGTGATCTTTTTTTAATGTTAATTTACTTTTGAGAGAGAGAGAGAGAGACACACAGACCGTAAGTGGGGTAGAAGCAGAGAGGGAGACACAGACTCCGAAGCAGGCCCCAGGCTCCGAGCTGTCAGCACAGAGCCCGATGCGGGGCTCGAACCCATGAACCGAGAGATCGTGACCTGAGCCGAAGTCGGATGCTCAACCGACTGAGCCACCCGGGTGCCCCCCAAAGCCTACGTGTTTAACGACAACGCTCACCTCCTCCCTTCTCTGCTGCTTTGCCACATGACTGCATCCAACAGTCCAAATCATCACAGAAAACACCCAATATTTGCCAGACAAAAGGAATATGAAAGGCAGCGACTTTTCTAAAAGCCTCACCCAAGCACCCCTTTTACGGATACATTAAAATTTCCACGAACAAAGGATGGTAAATACTAACACGCACACCCCCCCCATCTAAAGTCGCAGAAATGCAGCTAATAAAAACCCCCAAAGCCCACAATGACAGGGTGCAGTTGGGGAGCGAGCGAGGCACAAATCCCCGTGGTGCCCCCATTCCTGCGAACGGCCGCTGCGTTCAGGTTCACCCATACACCTGTGCTCGCAGCGCTGGGCCAGGCACCGAGGATGCAGAGACGAGAAAGGACAGTCCCCATGCTCTAGTCCCCAGTCCTTGGGTTCGGCGGGGTGGCGGGGGAGGGAGAGAGAAAGTGCCAGGCGGGCTTCACGTTGACAGCAGCCAGCCCGATGCGGGGTTCGAACCCATGAACCGAGAGATCGTGACCTGAGCCGAAGTCGGATGCTCAACCGACTGAGCCACCCGGGCGCCCCCCCACCCCCACCTCGCGCTCCTCCATTTAAACAGCCGAGTAAGCTTGGAGAAATCGTTTAAGCCCCCATGACCTCAGTGTCCTCACCTTGACGATGGGATTTACATCAGTCTCACAGAGCTGTTGGAAGGAGTCGGTTGGCACGAGACCTGGCACATAGTAGGTACTCACTAAGAGGCACCGCGTATTCTTCTTAGGAATACGCCTCACCTCCTGCAGTAGAGGGTGTGCTCCTTGTACTTCATGTCCGTGTCCACAGATTATGGAACACGTGGCCTCGCACATGAGGGACTATTGGAAATAGCTACATAAAGAACGAAAGAGGGGCGCCTGGGTGGCTCAGTCGGTTGAGCGTCCGACTTCGGCTCAGGTCACGATCTGGTTCTGTGAGTTTGAGCCCCGCGTCGGGCTCCGTGCTGACAGCTCAACGCCTGGAGCCTGCTTCGGATTCTGGGTCTCCCTCTGTCTCTGCCCCTCCCCGACTCACGCTCTGTCTCTCTCTCTGTGTCAAAAATAAATAAACATTAAGAAAAATTATTTTAAAAAGAATGAAAGAATGAACAAATCATGATAATGGGTGACCAAAAGAATTACAAACGGGGTGCCTGGGTGGCTCAGTTGGTTAAGCGTCCGTATGTTGACTTCGGCTCCGGTCATGCCCTCCTGGTTCGTGAGTTCGAGCCCCGCGTCGGGCTCTGTGCTGGCAGCGTGGAGCCTGCTCCGGATTCTGTCTCTCTCTCTCTCTCTCTCTCTCTCTCTCTCTCTGCTCCTTCCCTGATCGCGCTGTCTCTTTCTCAAAAGAAATAAATAAACTTTAAAAAAAATGACAAGGTGCTTCAGGGATTCAAAGGGCCGTAATGCGTCTCATTGTTGAGGGCAGGAGAGAAAAAAGAGGGGTCAGGAAAAGCTTTAACGAGGAGATAGATATTGGTACAGAGTAATGACGTTCCCGCCAAGGGGGCTTGAACCCATGTCCAGTCTGGCTTCCGTGTGCCCCTCTTTCCAAGCTTATGCCAGACCATAACTGCCATTGCGATCCTTCCCGTGGTGTAAGAGGAACGTCATGGCGTAGGAAAAAGCCAAGAAACCCAAGTCCTACCCGGTCTGCTGAAAACTGGCTGTATTGTCTTGCGCCTGGCAGGGCACCTCCCTAAACGTCAGCTTCCTCCCCCAACAACAAAGATCTATCGCCCAGAGCGGCCGAGAGACACGTGTTCAACAAACGGCGGCCACAGTCTCTGCTCTGTCACCTGACTTCTAGGCATGCTGAGCTAGCCAGGCACCCCGGCTGCCGGGAATATGAGATTTGGCACGAAGCCTTGCACGTCACTTTTTAGCCTTAGTCGTAACAAGTGCCACCCCATCCGGCACATGTCGAGGTGCCTGGGTGGCTCAGTCGGTTAAGCCTGCAGCTGTTGATTTTGGCTCAGGTTATGATCTCACAGTTTGTGAGATCGAGCCCCGGGTCTGGCTCTGTGCTGACAGCGGGGAGCCTGCTTGGGATTCTTTCTCTCTCTCTCTCTCTGCTCCTCCCACATGCATTCTCTCTCTCTCCAAGTCAAAGAAAGAAAGAAAAAGAAAGAAGGAAAGAAGGAAAGAAGGAAAGAAAGAAAAAGAAAGAAAGAAAGAAAGAGAAAGAAAGAAAGAAAGAAAGAAAGAAAGAAAGAAAGAAAGAAAGAAAGAAAGAAAGAAAGAAAACTTAAAAAAAAAAGATCTGGAACACCTTAACTCTTTGGGCATATGTCAGCTTGGGTAAAATGGGATTGCTAGAGAATTTTGTAAGACGTTAGGATCATTAAAAGCTTTGGAAAACCTTCCCAGCAGAGGAAAAGAAAACGACCTAAAAGCTGGCTAAAACGCTGATTCGGTGTGCAGAAAGAAGCCGTCCCGAGTACGGAGCCAGGCCCACAAGGCGAGGACACAGGGGCATCGATGGGGAGCTTTGCCTGTACGGTTTTATATCGGACATTTTTGGTGTAAAGGTAAATAAAGCCATAGACTATATCAGACCAAAAGGAGGGAACTTCCAGAGCCATGATGATATATTAAATTCCATCCCAGGCTCAATAAACTATGACTTATAAGGCTTGTAAAATCTTTACGGGGCTCCTGACAGCTGCTAAATCACGCACCTTGGCTAGAATTTCTCTGTCTGTCCATGATGACAAAATACAGAGGGAGCGAAGTGCACTGAGGTTTGAGGGAGTGGATGTGGGTGTTTTTGCACAATACAGGGGCTGCTTGCTTCATTTTTTTTAAGTGTATTTGTTTTCAGAGAGAGAGAGAGAAGCTGGGGGGGTAGGCAGCAGAGAGAGAGGGAGAGAGGGAGAGGGCGAGAGAGGGAGAGAGGGAGAGGGAGAGACAGAGAAAGAGAGGGAGTGAGAGAGAATCCCAAGCAGGCAGGCACCACACGGTGAGTGCAGAGCCCAACTCGGGGCTGGATCTCCCAAACCTGAGATCGTGACCTGAGCCGAAATCAAGAGTCAGACACTTAACCGCCTGAGCCACCCAGGCGCCCCTCGGGGCTGCTTATTTAAAGTGGCACTTTGTCATAGCTTCCATCTGTAAGACGCATTTCTGACCCTATTGGATGAAAGCTGCTCTCTCCTCACTTTAACCATGCCTGAGCAACACGACTTTGTCACGTATTGAATCACCCTGAGGGTCTACTAGAAGGACACAAAGCTTCTGGTGACTTCTGACAAACATGAGCTTGAGTAGATTATGCCCAGCAGGCCCAAAAGAGTTTCCTAGTCATTGAAACCGGAGTTCATGCACAGATGGGAAGGAACGGACTCTCGGGGACAAGCTAGTGGTTTTTCATTGTCCAGGAAATGTGCAAATCAGAGCGACCAGAACTTTTGCAAACGACGCTGAGTTTCGCCTCAGAACTCAAGTGCCTGTGGAGTGAGAACATGGAGAGACGGGCTGATAAAAAGGGGCTTTCCTCTTTCCCCTTTCAAGGCTGTGTTTCGGATGTTTGACGTTTTAAATAGCGTACTGCTCAGATGATGGCAATGTGAACAAGGAAACGGAGGGAAAACGCTCTTTTTCCATCCATTCTGTCCGCGTCGGCGAACGAACTGGCTCTCTCGGTGGCCTCCAAGGACTCTGCCACGCGGGAGAAGACACGCACCCGGTGGGGGCACCCGGGGCTACCGTCAAGACCCTTTGCCACTCCGATCTCGAGCCACACCTTTGGGGTTGAGCCCGGCCAGGTGACGATGGGGCCACTTGGCAAAGGCCCACTGGATTTGGTTAGTTGCTCACTTTCTAAAACGATCGGGATGGGAGAAGGTGGTTTTTACTGCGTCTGCTTACGACCACCCGGGGCAGCTTCCGCGGACCCCCGTCTCGGGAGGGTGCTTCTAAGTGGAGAACGGCCCGTCGTAACATCCGCTGGCCATCCGTGTGCCGGGTACATGCTTGGTATGAGCATGGAGACGCGGCAGGAAAGAAGGCAGGCGCGGTCCTCATGGAGTTGAGTAACATGGACAGACAAGCAACCAGACGAGCGTGAGGCGTGGGGGGCGTCGCTGGGGGAGGGGTGCAAAGGTCGAGCGAATACGGCCTGTGCTCACGGGGAGCCCGGGCCCCGGCGGGAGAGACACGACAGCAAGTGAGGCGTCCCAACACCGAGCGATCGCCAACGGGAGGACACTCAGGACCGCGGGAGCACGGCCGAGGGAAGGGCCCACGCGTCTGCCCGGGGAAGGTGGGGAGGGGCTTCGCAGAGGGCGACCAGGAAGCCAGGTCCCCAGGGATGAAATGAATGGCTGAGGGACGAGGTGGTCTGGGACTCCGGGGCGCTGGCCGTCACTATTCCCCCTGCAAGTGACTACGACCTTTGAGTCCAGACTGATGGCCTCACTCCGTGAGCACTAAAGAGTTAAGCCTCACTTCTGCCAGTCCTTTTAAGGTTCTCGAAATCCCAGGGGAGGAAGAACCCGCAGGCTGCCTCATAGCAGTAGTAGGAATGCTTTCAAGGGAGGAAACCAGGAAACATCAAAGACAGGGTGTTTCTGGCTGAGTGGGAAGAGCCCTGGGTTTGAGTCCCGTCTCTACCACTAACTAACTGACTACGTAAATAAATAACGAACTAACTCTTTGATCTTCCAGGACGCTTACCGTTTTCTCCGAGCCTCAGTTTCTCGGTCTAGAAAATGGCAGTCAGGCCTGCCTCCCAGTGTGCTTAGAAGGGTCAAGTCCAGCGACAGAGGGAAGGGGCTTTGTAAAGTATAAAGCCCACTACGAATGTCAGCTATTGTTTCCCGGCAGGGGAGGGACGGAGCATTTGGGGGTTTATTCCTGGTGTCCTCGGCCAGGAAGCCAGTCCTTTCCCGACACAACGAGCAGGCTTCCTGAGGGAGATGCACAGCCCTTTGCATCGTCCACGCGGACAAGCAGGAGGAAAATCAGTAACGTGTCCGACCGGGCAGCCCGGGTGGGCGCCTTTGTGGTGTAAGGGGTTCAGTGAGGCGCGCTGCGGTGGTCTGGGTGGAGAGCAGAAAGGACGAGGAAATCCACACAGCACGGTGACGACGGGGACCGTGCTACAAGCCGCTCCGTAGCTGGACAGGTAACAAAGAGCGCCGTCAAGTGAGCTTGGAGAAGAAAGCCCTTCTAGAAAGTGGAGGCAGCACAGCACAGTGGTTAAGAGCACCGGCTCCGGAGCAAGCGCCCTGGACCTCCAGTCCCATGATGCAATCTTAGGTAAAATGGGAAATCGGATTACCAGCTTACTGATTTATAGCGATTTGTTCCCTCCCTGCGCATGGCTTCCCTAGGGGCAGGGTACACGCTCCTATCCCATTGACTTTGACTTTGGACTCGGCCGCGTAAACGGTTTTGGCAAACGCGTTGTGAGTGGGCACGACGTGTGCGGCGCGTAAGCACAAGCAGGCTTCAAACGGGCTCCTGTGACTTGGCCCGGTCCCTCATGCTCCTGCCCTATAGGAACCACATGCCCCGCGTCACGGCTGTGCGTTCCCCCTGGGTCCCGGAAGGAGAACTTGGAACCAAGTCCCGCAAGCTGGTAGAGCCCCACAGCGCGACAGCTGACCGGGAGCCTTCCCACAATATGAACGAGGGATAAAAGGGTGTTCGAGTCCAGGGTCCCCAAGCTGCAGCCATGGCCAAGTCCGGCCTTGCGGACCACAGGTGAGCTAAAAAGGGCTCTTACACCCCTACGTGATTACAAACACTTTCAAAGATTATTGCACGACGTGTGAAAGGTGTATGAAATTCAAATTGCTGGGTCCATCCACAAAGTTCTTTCGGAACGCAGCCAGGCACGTCTACCCGTCCACACGGTTTACCGGCCACCGTGGGGCCACGATGGCAGAGTTGAGTAGCCGTCACAGAGACCGTATCGCCCCCAGAGCTTACAACGTTTACCATCTGGCCCTTTACAGGCAAAGCGTGCCAAACTCTGGTTAAAGCCCCCAAATACTAGGGTTATTTGCAACTTTGGCAACCCATGACTGATACAGGGAAGCACTTAGGGTCACAAAGCCTCAGTTTCCTCATCTGCTGAGGGGAAAGGAGAGCAGGACAATGTTCGTTGCGTTTTTAAAAGATTAAATCAAAGAGCACACGTAAAGCATTTAGATTGCAACCAGGCACACCGCAAGCATTCACAGTTGTTACCGAGGAGCCGGAAGATTCCTGCAGGAGGGGCGCCTGGGTGGCTCAGTTGGCTAAGGGTCCAGCTCTCGATTTTGGCTCGGGCCATGATCTTGCAGTTTGTGAGTTCGAGCCTCGAGTCAGGCTCTGCGCTGACAGTGCGGAGCCTGCTTGGGATTCTCTCTCTCCCACTCTCTGTGCCCTCCCTTGCTTGTGCGTGCGCTCTCTCTCTCGCTTTCTCTCAAAATAAATAAAAAAGTAAAAAAAAAAAAAAGATTCCTGCAGCCAACACAAGAAGGTCGAGAGGCGCCTGGGTGGCTCAGTCACTGATGTGTCCAACTCCAGCTCAGGTCATGATCTCGCGGTTAGTGAGTTCGAGCCCCACATGCGGCTCACTACTGTCAGCCTGTCAGCACAGAGCCTGCTTCAGATCCTCTGTCCCCCTCTCTCTGCCCCTGCCCGGCTTGCGCTCTCCCCAAAAAATAAATAAACATTTTTCAAAAATACCCTGAAAACAGGATGGTCGCGATGAGCCGCATTCCACGTTGACTAAGGGTTGGTTGAGCACCTGACCCCCCAGTGGTCAGCAAATTGCATATAAATGGTTTCAATACGGTTTCTTCCCTTGACTCCAGTACTCATATATATCAATATAGTCATCAATATAAATCATTGGTGCAGCGCGTTTATTCGTTGCGATCTCCATTCCCTGGACGCCCAGAGGAGGAAAGCAGGTAAGATTAAAAGGGTGATTTTCAAAAAGGGCTTCAGAAGGCATTCCAGAGCTCCTTTGGATGCTCAGAAGGGGACATAAATTAAAATCCTTCAGGAAAGAACAAAAATGCTGGTCCCTTCTGCTCGACTCCTTCTGGAGCCCTGGGAGGCCCTTCCTAAAATTAAATTAATTCCCTTTCTCTCCGAAAGCAGATTCGGTGGCAAGCCTCTCTGCCTGAGCCACCTGATTCAACTCCACGTTCTCCCCGGTGTAATCCACACTAGGCAGAATATTGAAAAGTATTCCCAAAGTAGGTAGACTTTGAATTAATTACTTACTTTATTTAACTTCTGCGGTTCTAAAACTGAAGCGTCTCGTAGGTGATCTTTCGAAGGCTGGATGATGTGGAAATACCTGAGTCATTGGCCAAATATTTCGTTCTTTTCTCCCTTTCCAGATGTGAAATCCATTACTTGCTAAAGCTGCCTCTGTGTTGCTGCAAAATGGGAACCAGAATGCTTTTCGCAGAAATATTAGATACTCCAAAAGTTTCTTTGGAAGCTCACCATTCAGATCGTCTGTAACATAAGGCTGGTAACTCAAAGGTACCTCTCCCTTGATACTTGCTGGGAGGAATTTATCAGGCTGTTCTGAATCTGCTAAATCATCCTGACAGCTGGCTGCAGCGTTTCCAAAAACACATGCGCCATTTTGTCATGGAGATCACCTTTTTATTTTTTTGTGATGGTCCAAACAAGCCAAAGAGCTTCCAAGTAATTTGGGGCTAAGGAGAAACACATTGCAGAAAGGTCCCCGAGTGGCACCACTCCTGACGCTCCAGGACTGGCTCCCCCACCCCTCCACCCCCCCTCACCCCCCCCAGCCCCCCCCCCGCCCCCCCATGTCCCCCACCCCCGCCCGGGCAGGCCTCGAGCCCCTCCCTCTCCCCTCAGAGGCTCCATCATACTTTGTAACCCAGGCTTTCCCGCCTTCAATTTCCTTTTCTGTCCGCCCCGGCTTCTTCGGGGGAACCCCTAAGACTTTCCTGTGTCTTTCCTACTTTTCTCGATGAATAAATCATGCAAAAATCTGCCACCATCCCTCACTTTTCCTGTCACTTAATCTGAGCTCATCTGTTTCTTGCCCCATCAGCATTTCCCCCTCGCTCCCCACAGCGTCCGTGCGAGTCAAAGAGTTCACATTCTCTTATTTATCTGTGTCCCACTGGACTAGGCGCCCCCCTTACAAACGGAGGCCACGGCTTATTCCTCTCTGTGTCTCCGGGACATCAGATTGCCTGGCACATGGCAGATACCTAATATATATATTACATATATATAATAATATATAATAATATATAATATAATATAATATAATATAATATAATATAATATAATATAGAATATATATATATTTGTTCAGTTATTCTGATATATATACAATATATCGGTTATTCTAAAAGTAAAATGAAACTTCAACTATCCAGGACCTGTGGGAGAAGTGTCTGAGTGTTCTTTGCGGGGATTGGTAAACCCTTCCAGGGCTCTTCGGAGCCTTTGTTAAATTCCTGGTTCTCCGTGATGATCCCGGCAAGCAGCGAGGGCGTTGGGGTTATGGGTATGCAACCCGTTCCTCCCTTCTCTGAGCAAGTGCAATTCTGTGAAGACACACCGCGGGGTTCTGTGGCTGAAGGAACATAGGAGGTGCGTTCCTGCCTCTGTTGGGTTTGTGAAGTCACGTCTTCCTGCCCTACTCGTGCTGGCCCTACAGAAGACCCTATGCTGGAGTCTTTTGTCCCCGAGAAACCTAATGACGTCACCTTCTTGGTCTCTCCGTCACCCGCTCGTGTTCTGTTCTGTATCGGCACGGGAGGTGATGGTCATTCATAGTGGCGATGGCGGTGGTGGTGATGGAGGACCCGGAAATGAGTTCCGGGTGGTCCCAATGGATCTTCTGATGGAAATTTAATTATGCTCTGGTTTCTACCCGAGGTCATACCAATCAGCTCTGACAATATGGGTACACCTTAAGGCAGCCCTTCCTTTTGAAGGAAAGTCTGTCTCTTATGGATGACCTCGATCCTAACCCACTGCGTTGGATTCTGATTTTATTTAATGTCGTCGATCCCAAAGATTGATTACTCAAACCGTGGATGATCTACAACAAGCTGAAACTCTAAGCTGGCTTTCTGCTCGCCCTCCCAACTTTCCGCCCACCTTCACCTTCACGCAGACACACATCTGACCTGTTTCCTCTGCGTTGGTATGACCTCAAGCAACAAAACCCAATCTTGGCGTCAACCTAAGAAAAAAATACGTGGATGTCACATCTATTGCCCCAAACGTGTACAATCCAATCAAGCATTTGACTCGGGACTGTTTGGCTTGTACGTGAGGTGATGAGAACAAAATGGGTTTGGGGAGGCCCTTCGGGAGTTGTTTTAAATTTCTGAAGCCAATAAGGTACCGCTCTATAAATTACTACTGTAGTACGCGAAACAGAGCCCGGGTAGATTTAATGAAGAAATGTTTCTCTAAGTGCCCCTTTGCTCTGAGGAATAACTCCCCCCGTTTGACAACAATTAGCATGCGCTCCCTTCTACAGGTGAGGAATATTTTATACTATATTAGGTCCATTGTTTAATTGGCTGGATGCTATTACGAAGCTGTTGAAAAGAAAGAAGTTTGCCATTATTGTTGACTCTCAGTCTCAACGATTTATGTTAATAATTTGGGCCCGACTGCGTGTTCAAACGTCAACAGTGAGAGCAAAGTATTGGTGTAACAGATGAGGTTCGATATTCAAGAAAGAACATTTAGTAAAAGGGCAAGATACGCGGCGCCTGGGTGGCTCAGTCAGTCAAGCCCCTGACTTGATTTCGGCTCAGGTCGTGATCTCCAGGTTCGTGAGGTCGAGCCCCACGTCGGGCTCCGTGCTGACAGTGCGGAGCCTGCTTGGGATTCTCTCTGTCTCTGTCTCTCTGTCTCTCTCTCAAAATAAATAACTAAACTTGAAAAAAAGGACAAGAGAGCTTGAAGTGATTACTCAGAGTGGATAATAATATGAACTCCTTCCAGAGGCAAATGAAGGGTTGGAACACACCCCTCGATCAATCAGGGAACCTGCCTAGCTGTCAACTCCCAGTTCAAATGCTGAGTTTACAAAGCCTCCCTGGATCTCCCAGCAGGGACATCCAGGAAGCAGGAACAGAACAGACAAATGCTCAGCTCCAGGGAAGTGTATGGCTGGTTCTAGGAACTGAGACAAGAAAGGTCGCTAATGCTGGAAAACAGGACTGGCAGAGTCATGGAGGCATTCTTTTTTCTACGGGCATCAGAAAGCAACTGAAAAAAATTACACTGGGGGCGGACGTGGGGGTGGACTGGGGCGGGCAATGTGATCTCATTGGCTTTCTCAAAAGACCACTCCTGCTGCCGTTCAGAGTACAGACAAGCGGGAGATAATAATAGTGGAAACAAGACCAGTTAGTTGGCCTATTGAGGTGCCCAGCAAGAGAAGACGGTAGTTCAGACCAGTGTCGTGGCGCCACAGGCGGTGGAAAGGAAACAGATTGACTACATTTTGGAGATAAGAGTGTCAGGGATTGTCGGATCAATAGGCTGCAAGGGCTGAAGTTTGAAAAGGAAGCATCAAGGCTCTCTTCCAGGGCACGGGCTTCAGTAGCCAGTTGGTGATCATGACAAGGAGCTAGGGAACCATGGGGACCCAAAGTAGCACTGTGGGGCACTCAGTGAAGGGATGTTTGTAGACTGGGGGGACGGGCCGGGGCGGGGGGGGGGGGGCGCGGCTATGGAATCTCCTCTCCGTGCTAAAGCATCTAGGATTATTTTCAGTCCAACTAGCTTGTCTCAGCCTTCTTGGTCAATGTGTCGGCAGCGGATTCATTAAGAAATATTGATAAAAGGTCTACTGTGTGGCCAGCACTGCTCACGATCGACCCGGGGCCAAAATAGAACTCGGACAAAGTAAACTAGAGCTTTTCCATGCGGCCATCTGAGAATTTCCACTGGCGGTACACAAAGGGAAAGAACAAGTCAGTCCCCAGTTAGAAGCAGTAATCTGGATCAAGCAACATAGTTCTCGATGAGAGAAAAACAATCTTTTCAAAATAATATGGAAATTAGGCAGATATTTCAGCCGATGCAAAACTAAGTTAGATGCGGGGTTGAACGTCAGCAATTAGGAAGAAGTTGAAATAACACGGCATGTAAAACAGACGAGGTAGTTTATGTTCAAGGCACTAAACATAAACCAAAGAGGGCGGCTGGGTGGCTCAGCCAGTTCAGTGGCCACCTCTTGATTTCGGCTCCCGTCATGATCTCACGGTTTGCCGGTTCAAGCCCCACGTTGGGCTCTCAGCTGATGGCACGGAGCCGGCTTGGGATTCTCTCCCTGTGTCTGTCTGTCCCACCCTACTCATGCTCTCTCTGTCTCTCTCTTTCTGTCTCAAAAATAAATAAGTAAACATTTTTTTTTTTTTTTTTTTTAGAAAAGGCACTAAAGGAAGCGTCACTTACAGTCCCAATTCTGCCGCGAAATCACTTTTTGACCTTAGGCAAAAGTCCCTTTGTTTTCTGGGCCATAGTTTCCCCACGTACACAAGGCAAGCGTTGGACTAAATGGTCTCTGAGACCTTTTTGACTCTAACACACTGTGAGTCTAGACCGCAGAAAGCCTAGCCGCGCGTCTCACGGCCAGGGATTGAGTTGGGGTTCTATAACAAGCTTTTCCTGAGACAATAAGCAGATGAAATACACCCCCATAAAATGATTTCTTAAAATTATATCTTGTCAGGGCACCAAAGAGTCAGAGATATGGAAATTATAAGTGGTAGAATTGACATGTAATCCAGAAAAAAGGCATTTATAGTATAAGAGGATAAGAATTGCTTAGTATTTTTACAGCATAATCAGGAGAGACAGAAACGTACCAGGAAGGAAGAACTTGGAGTCTTCGAGACCCCAGAGCCTGACAGGAACCTCTTAGAAACTCGATTTTGCTCTCCCTTCACTGTGATTCCTTGCTCAAGAAGCTTCTGAGCGGTGGACCGCACGGCCAAGTGGGGTGCCTATCACACAACTGGCCCCAGGGATCAGCCTGGGGGCCCCCCCTCTCGCGGTAAACGCATTGCCCAACTTTCCGATTTCCATTTGGTCTCTAACACGTTTTTCCTCGAAGAATGAATTCCTTCACTGCAAGCAGAACACCCCTTGGGGAAGAGGGTTAAACACCAAACACCAAAACACGCAGCCCCCGGAGCGGACGTGGTCTGAAAAGCATAGGAACCGGGAAGGAAGTAAACGTGCCCCTGGCGTCAGAGTTGTGTTGTATTTCGCTTGAGACGCCGCCTGGTTATGGGGCGATCGTTCCTGTGGCTACAGACCGACAGACTGAGTGCGTCTGCCCCTCGGACTGTGAGAAGAACACGCGCTCTGAGAGTAAAAGCCAACAGACAATTTCATCCTCGAGATGGAAAAAGCACTTGGCAGGCGTCGTTAATTTCGTGCGCGCCACATTCCGATGAGCTAAGCACCACACTCCTCGCCTACACGGTAAACCAGAACTTGTCTTACAGGAGGAAAGTCTTAGTGGGTTGAACCGATCTCACACACATCCTTCTTTCTTCCTGAAATGTCCTCCTTCTTATTAGAAAGCAGCTGAACTCTCCGAAGGCTTTTTCATGTGTACGACCGGTTTACGTGGGCATAACGTGATTTCCCCCCGTTTGCCAGCTAAGCAGAGTGGCTGTTAAACAACACAAATAGGTGTGGAGCCTCTGCGATGTAAAATTCTCAGATGTGTGGGGAGCAACTCTGGGAAGGACCCTACAGCCTCTGCAAACTGCCTGCGACGACATTATTAGGAACACAATTCTAGAATAGTGCTTCAGCGCGTCTGTATGAGGCCGGCTTCAGAATTCCGGGGAAACGCGACGTTTTATTATCAGCAGCGGAAGGATTTGGTTCAGTTGCAGCAAAAAGTGACAAAGTGGGAACCCATTAAATACCGTGGGGGAGGGGCCGTCTGGAAACATCTTGTTCAAATTGTGCAGTAAACATGTGGTTTCTAATTCTCTTGGTTACTGTGCTTCCTCTAAAAGGATGAGAAGCCCTTGTTCCCCAGGTCCCCGGTCCCCTCCACAATTTTGGTTCCATTTCGGGAGCCGGCTGGAGCCCGGATTCTTTTACCCAAAGAAGAAAATAAAAGACAAAGAAAGAAAGAAAAAAAAAATTCTTGGGATTTGGTTTGCTTTTCCTTTTTTAAATGTGAATGCAGAGAGGTACACACAAAGGAAAACAAACTATCTGATAATTTGATGTCTGAGCTCTGGGAGCGAGGGTTTTAAATTGGGTGAACCGGCCTGGAAGTACATGGCTAATGAAAGGTGGCCAATCCCAGAAAAAGCCAAACCAGAAGTTGAGCCCTGGGGAGTAATTAAACCGGGAAAAGACCCAAAATACTTGTCCTGGAAAGAAATGGAAACACAAAAGTATAATCTCTCTCCAAACAGACCGGCCAACTATCTTGATTGGTGAGCGCCCTTTATGATAATGCAGTGTTCTCTCCCCAGCACTTTGCCTCAGCTCATTTTAAATAAAAAGTTCAAAGTCTACATTCTGTTGCTGTCAGACCTACTTCTCACACCTTGAAGGAAGGGAATTCAAAATTGGTTTTGAAGTGTCTTCCAGACGGAGACCTTTTTTTTTTCTTCTTCTTCTTCTTTTTTTTTTTTTTTAACTGCTTTAGTCTGTTCCTTTTAACAATTAGCCACTTATTTAGGAGTGGGGGGTGGGGGGCGGGAGGACGGTACCCCCCACGGAAAATAAAATTGCGCTTTCCACTTTTGAGGTTTTTAAGCTACGCGGGACCCTACTTCAATAAGCATGTCAAAAGACCTATTTGAAAGAATAGATTTTCTGTGCCCCAGGCCAAATCCCCTTTAGCAATTAAATACACTCTGGATTGGAAATATACAACATACGGACACATGTAAAGTCGCCAAGGTATAGTTTCTCATGAATTCCTCCTCAACCCATGGCTATCCCCTTTGCAGAACTTCTTAACGATTTCCTACAAGGAACTGATTTCATCAGAATGTGTCTCCAGATAATGAAATAAAGGGAACGAGGCAGAATAGCTGCAGATTTCGGCATGCGCTTCAGATGTTCAGTAGATTGTGGCCAGGTATAGAACCCTCGAAGTTGTCAAGGAAACAGAGTGGCTTTGTGTGTCTGGTAGGGCTTTTCTTCTGCCTCTGCCTCCACGCTTCTTCATTTACACTAACTGAAGCAGTAACGTCTGTGCCTTCTGAATGTTCCAAGTCACATGACGCACTTGTTCGGAAATACACTGCAGGAAGACGAGATTCTTAAATACCGAGACGTTCCTAGGGAAGGCCTAATTGCAAATGTGCCCTTCATTCTGCAATGTTCTTCACAGATTGCATTTTCCTTAAACCAAGAGTCTCTTGAATTTAATCCCTGGAAGAGAGACTGTCGAGTAATCACGGGGAAACTTCCCAGTATTAGTCTTCAATTCCCTCAGCACTTTGGTCTTAGAGCAAAGATAAAACGTGATAATCCTCTCTAATCATCACAAAGTTACCTACTTAATCAAAAACCCACTGATGGGCCTTCGACTCCCAAATGGATAAGCGAACTGTGGTACATCCATAAAAGGGAATACTATTCAGCAGGAAAAAGGGAAGCGATGTAAATGACTCTTGCTCAAAGCATTATCCCACGTGACAAAAGCTAGGCTCAAATGGCTACATATTTTGAGATTACGTTATAGGTCATTTGAAAAAAAGGCAAAAACCTACAGGGTAGAAAGCAGATCAGTGGATGCCAGAGGTTGGTGGGGAGGGTGGTTGACTCCACAGGAGTATGGGGGATATTCTGGGAGGTAATGATTTGGATGGTAATTAGACATTTGTCAAAACTCATAGAAGTATACACCAAAAATGGTAAAGTTTACTATGTCAGTTATGCTTCAGTAAACCTGACCTTTAAAAAAACTTGTTTTTTTAAAAGGTTACTTATTTATGTTAAGAGAGAGAACACAAGCAGGGGAGGAACGGAGAGGGAGAGAGAGAGAATGCCAAGCAGGCTCCACACTGTCAGCACAGAGCTCAACGCAGGGCTTGAACTCACGACCAGAACCGTGAGATCACGACCTGAGCCGAAATCAGGAGTCTGATACTTAAACGACTGAGCCACCCAGGTGCCCCCCAAAAACCTTGTTTTTACTCCCTCCCTCTAAACAAACCCACACTGGTGGTAATTTAAGCTTATTATGTACAAGTTCTCAGTATAGTCATACAACAAATCACATGTACTATCATTATGTGAAACCAGACCACAGATTGGAATTATTCTAAGACAAGGGGCTATGAAGCAAAATTTCATTCCAAGATTCTTTATAATATGTTTTCACCAAGAAATGTTTCAAAGCCCCAGTGGCAATATCATAATGCTACAAGTTTCACTTGTACATTGCAGGTAAGAATGACCCAAGGTTATCGAAAGATGAACTATAAAGATGAAACATTTTTTATAATATGGTGTTTACATATATATCTCTCCAAACTTAGGTGAATTAAGTTTGCCTATTTATCATATACTGAACCATCAATAAGGTGACACTTGGAAGCTTATCATATTATACTTCTGGTAAACCAATATTTTCTTCTACTTTTTAATTAGTATTCTGATTATTATATTACTAACTGTAAAAATTATGCTAATATGGGGCGCCTGGGTGGCTCAGTCGGTGGAGCGTCCGACTTCGGCTCAGGTCACGATCTCGAGGTCCGTGAGTTCGAGCCCGCGTCGGGCTCTGGGCTGACAGCTGGGAGCCTGGAGCCTGCTGCGGATTCTGTGTCTCCCTCTCTCTGCCCTCCCCCACTCATACTCTGTCTCTCTCTCTCTCTCTCTCTCTGTCAAAAATAAATAAACTTAAGGCAATTATGCTAATAGAGTTAATATAAAGGGGACCAACACTTATGGTACACCTATTGTGTGTCAGACGCTATACTTCCTCTTTCTTATCACATTTAATTTAAAATTTTTGTGACGCATGTAGGACTGTCTCTGTGGGGTTTCTTTGTTTTGTTCTTGAGAGAGAGAGCGAGCACGGGCGTGCGCACGTACGCACACGCACGCACACGCACATGGGAGTGGGGGAGGGGCAGAGGGGGGAGAGAGAATCCCAAGCAGGCTCCACGGTCAGCGCGGCGCCCGACTCGGGGCGCGATCTCACAACCGTGAGATCCCGACCTGAGCGAGAATCAAGAGTCGGTTGCTCAACCGAGCGAGCCACCCAGGTGCCCCTGTTTTATTGATGAGGAAGGCAAGGTTGAGAGAGACTAAGCGACTTGTCCCAAATCAGCCAGCCAGCTCGTGGTACGATCTGGATCCCAACCCAGGTCTGGTGGCTCAGAAGTTGAAGAGCTGCGACTTTCAGGTGACTGAGGTCCACTGGGTGCTGAAATAGGCCTGAGACGATTCAAGGTCTCCACAATAGAGTTGGAACCCCCGTACTTGATTCAAAAGAGCGCCAAAGCACTTTTCATTAGCTCAAGACATCTTATTTAAGGGTTTTTCGTGGGTCTGACTGGCCTAACGTCATCCATTTTTTTTTTTTTTTCCATCTCAAATTGATTCCCTACATTTCACGGGGTCTTAGAAAAAGGTCTTTAATCTTCCAAGCCTGCAGACACAGTCAGGCATTTGAATGTTATTTAACGATGTGTTTGTAAAGGAAAAAGCCAGTGACAAAGTGGGGAAAAGGCAACACTTGCAAAAAGTCCCAAGCGCGTCTGTTCTTCTAGAACGTAGCTACACACAAAACACACATTACAGTCTGAAAAAGACAACACTATCTCCAATTGCTTCCTTCTCCTCAGATGATTAAAAGATTAAAGAGAACATGACCGCCTTTTTCCGGTACTACGAACTCCTTTGCAGAGAAGCACGGCCTGGCTAACTTCTTAAATTATCCAGTAGTTGGAAACGACAAAACCCTTCCACAGTGAAGGATCTTTAGCTCAGCTGTGTGGCCTGAGAACCTTGAGGCATTTTATCTCTGGCTAGTACTAAAATCCCTAGCAACTGAAAATCAAGTGAAATTCCCAAACTTTGTCATTTAAAGGAGTGACGACTTTCCAAACTAAATGATCGGTTTCATCTGATAAATGCCTGTTGGCATCGTGTCGGGAAAACATACCCCAAGAGCCGGCCAACATAAAACCCAGCACACGCTGGCCCTTAATATCCCTCTTTTGGAATACAAACCCCATCGTTGCTAAACAAAATGTTTATGTAAGACCCATCAGAACTAATGACTCCTCTCCAGATGAAACGCCAAGGGAAAAGCGAATGAAAACCCCTGAAGAAATGCCTTGGAAACGAAAACAGAAGCATCATGCGTGGTTACGTCTACTTGGAGTTTTCTCGCATGGGTCCGGGGAGCAGTGTTATTGGGCTCGTAATTACATTCAGCACGCAGGCCTCTTTCAAAGCAACCGAATTTTTAGCCCCGCCACTCCTACGCGGCAGCTTGCAAAGTATTTCCTTGCTAAAACTCCGAGATAAGAAAACAGCCAAATTCACACCGCGTTTTGAAACTTCCTGACTTACGTGTTTCCGAATGCTCTTTTAACACTGTTTTGAACCCGTTTTTATTTAGTTTGCCCTCAAAGGTGTCTTGTTTTTTCAATTTGAAAAGAAAATTTTAAAAGCCAGTTAGCTGTGAAGTCCCTCCCACAGGCACATTTAATTACCTGACAAATGCTTCCCGTACTGCTCATACTTCCCAAGCAAGAGCCAGCTCCCCTCGAGAGAGGAGTGACTAAGTACTGAGTGAGCGCGTTGTGTTTCAGGCAGAGAGGAAACCCACTTCCTTGATGTAGACAACCCACCTAGGGCGCGCAACAAGAAATCCGTTTAAGTTGGTCAGATACAAAAATCGCTAATCAATTATTGTTTTCAGCACTTTGCAGTTTCAAGGACCTAACTCAAATATCCATTTGCTTCAGGGCATTTGCGTCTGCTAAAACCCTCTCTGGTAACCAGATGTCATATTCCAGTCTTTCGAAATCTCGTTAGGTGGCCTCGTTCTCATCTCCACTGGAGACTCAGGAGAAGGCCAGATGTTCAGAGAAGATCCAACGGGTGACGTAATGAGACTTGTTTCTTATAAAACGACACTGGACAATTAGCTTGCTACAAAATGTGATTTAAAAGGCCATGCATGGGGGGGGGGGGGGCGCCGGGATGGCTCAGCGGGTTAAGAGGGAACCTGCTTGCGATTCTCTCCCTCCCTCCCTCCCTCTCTGCCCCTCCCCCTCTTGCACGCTCTCAAAACGAATACAGTTTAGAAATAAAAAATCAAAACGTACACATTGGCCACACAAAGCACGTTCCGCAGAACAAGACAGCAAATACACCACACACACATACAAGAAACGAGAAATCGATATCGCAGTGCTCAAGTTGGGACTACGGAAGATACTTTCTTCCTCTGTTTCAACCTTCCTTTCCTGGGTTTTGTTTTTTTTGTTTTTTTTTAATTTAAATTTTTTAAGTAGGCTCCGTGCTGGGCACGGAGCCCAATGTGGGGCTTGAACTCACGACCCTGAGATCAAGACCTGAGCCGAGATCAAGAGTCAGACGCTTCACCGACTGAGCCACCCACGCGCCTCTCAACATTCCCTTTCTAATTTTCTTTCAGGAGTATGCATTTTCTCGAAAGGGAAAATTAAATCCTAAAAAGATTATTTCTTTAATCGTAGAGAAAACAGCTTTGTATTTATGGCCAGGTCATTTTGTTTTCACAAACAATCGTCACGGGTGCCTCCGTGGACACCCTCTGGTTTTGCTGACAGGTAGTAGTGAGTTAGGGTTTCAAGTCTCTTCAGATTCAGAGCCTATTTATTCCATAACTGTAACTCCTCGCTTACAACAATCTGGAGGCTAGAAATTCATTCTATCAATAGAGCTAAAAAGAATCATTTCCGTCATCAACACATTTTCACGGAGGACCCCCAAGGTAGAGATTAGGGGTCTCTACCTCCTTTGCATTTCTGTGGAACTTCTTGTCCCTACAGCTTATGTGGCATTTAGCATTATTGCTGACTTATATTCGATCACGTTTTCACGTACTCATGTGTCGTCTACCAGGTACGTAATAAACCCCTTGAGCGAGCAGTGATGCTTTTGGTCCACAGCGTCGCAATATGGCGCCTTGGAAGTAAGAGTCACTCAGCATCTGTGATGATGTATCAGCCTCACGCACACACCTAGACCAACCCATGGGGTGTTGGGGACAGAATGAGCATGATAGATTAAGACTGGTCATGAGCCACCCCCTTGGAGCTGAGAAACGCGTCACTCTTCCTGAACACTGGGGAAAGAGAACACCAAAACGACACAGGGCATCCACCAACAAGGAGAAAGGGGCTGAGGGAGTCAGGAGTGGCTTTACCTGCAGCAGATGATGATGATGATGATGATGATGATGATGATGATGATGGTGCTGTTGATACTGGGTCAGTGTTGAACACTTCAACCTCGAGAAGCTCAATTGATTGGACCCTGGGATCTGGAACATGCAGAGAAAATGGGTGAATACAGTCGCGACGATATCATTCCGTAGAATTTCTCGTACTATATGCATACAATACAGATCACATAAGCCCATATTGGTATCTACAATAAACACCCACAACGTACGAAATAGAATCAGTTACGGTTTAATTATGCTGCGCTATTAAAAGCGCCTGCGCCAGAAACGTATTGTTTTAGACAATCATTTTATTTCTCATGTGTGGAAAACACAAGTGACAGATAAATAAGGAGAAGACTCCTGGTGTAAGTTTGACAATTATGGTTTGATATGCCCAAGAATATAAGTTGATTCATAAGATAGATTCCGTTGATGTGCTGCAGTACATTCTCGTCTGTTTGTAAAAACGCGGATTGTTTGGTTTTCGCCTTGTTTTTGCATCTTCCTTGAGGCTTACCCAGGCCTTTGCACTGATAAATACTGTAGCAATATCTGATGAACGAGTAAATGAGTGAGTGATTAACAAATTGTGAAAGCAGAGAACATAATACTCATGCTATCCCTAGTATGAACATCATGGCCCCTGCCGACACGTAATATTATTTTGCCATCATTTTGATCTCTGAAAAATACACCCAGTTTCAGGGCAGATGTGACACCGTACAACGGAGGTGGGAGTCGATCTAGAGTTGAGTCAGCGTTTTTCGTCCCTCTTCCAAGAAGAGTAATCGAAAAGCATGTACTTCAGAAAGCTAGTTTTGGATGTTGAAAGGCTTTTTCCAACCAACTCTAAGCAATGCTCAGGTTGACTGACTAATCGTCAACAGCTCCTTCACAGAAAATACACACACACACACACACACACACACACACACAAGACAGTTCAGACAAACATTTATGTTATGCCTCTGTACCTTTCCAGGACAAGAGAGTGGACAGGAAAAGCGATTCAGGGAATTTCAGCAGAGCACGTGCACAAGAAGATAGAACTTTCAAGTAATTTTACTAAAATATATCCATTACCCAGGAGAGAAAGCCCCGGCCCCTCCAAAGTCCCCAGGGCCATTGTATAAGAAAGAGCCAAGTAATTGAACATGTATATGCAGCTGCGTGAGCTCTCAAAAGATTAAGTGATGAAATATTTTTCTTTGGAAACTGCTAGGGAATTGTGCATTTCCCCGAAATTGACATTAAACACAAACAAGATTCCTGATAACGATGCGTAGATAAGAATGCTTTCATTCGGAAAGAAGCAGTGTGGAAGAGGTCGTGGCACTCTGTACAAATACGGAAAATGACAGCAAATGTGACCTGATGAGAAAGCAACAAGACTACCTCCTTTAAGCCACATTTATAGACGGCATCTTGAGACTGTGGTCATAACCCATCTAGTCAACTCTTAAGGGAGTTCAGAATTGGGCTTTTAGCAGACAGCAGCGGAAGGCTGTGTCAGGCATGTTATCAATTAACCACGCAGGCCATTCGTTTTACAAACTTTTGGCAAACTTTCCCTAAGCATGAAATGGGAATGAAGAAACGTCTCCGTGGAAAAGATGGGAATAAAGGAAATAATATCAATGAAAGGCTTAAGCCTTGAAAAGAGATGAACAGTAGAAACAAAGGGCAGGAAAATGCAGTAGTAAGAAAGCAGGATTCCAGAAGCCGATTGCCCACATTCAAACCACGTCTCCACCAGCCACGACCTGGGCAAGTTCCTCAAACTCTGGGACTCAGTTAGCTCATCTCTAAAATGAGACATACGGTAAACACTTCACTGAGTTACTGGGAGGACTCGGACACCGAGCCCAGTGCGTGGCCCAGAGGATACGTGATAAATGTTAGGTTTTTCTTTCTGCTCCTATGTTCGTGAATAATAAAAATGCTGATGAGGGGCTGCTGTATTAGTATACAGACTGCAAGGAGATAGGGCTTCTTCCCACATATTAAAATCAGCTTCTTTCATATGTGAATAAACCGGTCCAAATTACTCCATATGTTTCAGCGGAATAAAGATGACTTTTTTTTTCAATCTAAATAACCATCCCCCTTTTTAAATGTAGCTTTTTAATGTTTATTTTTGAGAGAGAGAGACAAGAGTGCGAGCGCGGAAAGGGCAGAGAGAGAGAGGGAGACACAGAATCCGCAGCAGGCTCCAGGCTGCGAGCTGTCAGCAGCGAGCCCGACGCGGGGCTCGAACTCACGGACCGCGAGATCATGACCTGAGCCGAAGTTGGACGCTCCACCGACTGAGCCACCCAGGTGCCCCAAGATAATGGCTTTTTGTTGAAGTGGCACTTCTATGGAAGTTAGGAATCGCCCTACAACAAATAAATCTCTGTGGACTGGTGAGTTGTTTCACACAGAACTCCCTTTGTATCAGAGGCAAAATATCAATATTCCCGTTTGTTGGCAACAGGAGCTGATTCTGATCATGGAGGGGACTAAAACAGAATTCGCGGGGACAAAGAGAATGGTACCAGCATCAGTGACATTTGTTCAGGTCCCACGCGGGACCCTCACAATGACACTGCTGAAGAGAAGGGCCAAAAACGAGCAATGGAAAGGCCAGATGTAGGCACAAGAGAGGAGAAGGAGAAGCAAGAACGAGCATAGTAAGTTTCTTGCATGGGCATACTTACCAAAGGCCGTCCTTCCCTTACCCTGCAATATACATGTGCAAGCGCACACACATGCACGTGTGTGTACGTGTGCGTGTGTGTGAGTGCGCATACACAGGCACGCACACTTCTGTTCACCACTCATCCCTAGACTTGGATAATAGACGAATCTTTTGCAAGATGCAGTTCCCCTCTCCCAATATTCACTCACTTCATTTATGACAAATCGTTACCTGCAAGATAAAAAAAAAAAAAAAAAAAAAAATACAAGTAGATCGCTGTTCCTGGAAATGAGAAGGGACAGCCAGAGAAAAAGTGTCATCTGGTAGTGCCTCGGTCCTCTTGGCATTTAGCGATCTTTTTTATAGATGACTTGAGTCAGAAAACCTTTTGAGAAGATAGAACAAATGAGGAGCTAATAAAGCCTAGTGGTTGATGTGGAGGTAATAACACATAGTGGTTAAGTTAGAGCCAGTGTTGTGCTGCTAAAGGGCAGGGGTTGGGCCGGGAGCCCTGATATGTACAATTTGCCAATTTCTAGGACGTGAATACACCCACCATGACGATCTCAAGTTTCCAACAGACGTGGCCAATCACACGAGCTTCCTGAAAATACAACAACGGGTTCCCACAAGCTAGTGCAAGCTAGCTCCCGCGCACCGCTGATTATAACTATATGACCGTAGGGCTAGTCGCTTAATCTCTCTGACTTTCACGTTCCTCTACTGTAAATCAAAATCACCATTATTATTATAATATATCTGTCACAATCCTCACCATCATCATTGTTTCAATCGCACTTATAGCCAGAGCTTCTGTGTTTCATGTCAAAAGCACCTTCGATCACATTCCAAAGTCTCTCATGATTAGCCAACTTAGCGTGGTCCAATGTCGAAATCCAAGACCATAGTGCTTATGGCAGAGCATCTCCCCAAATGCCCCCTCAGTGATAGAGTTTATCTCTAATTAGAGAGAAGGGAGGAAGGGACAGGAAAGAAAGGCCATCCTTATTTTCCTGACTATTTTCTGCTTATACCCATCTACCCATCCATCATCCCTCTGTCTATTAAATTAGCATTAACCGAGTACCTACTATGTGTGAGGCACTGAAGATCCAACGATGGGCAGAACAGGCAAAGTTACTGTCCTCAAGGAACCTACTGCTCTCATCGGGGAAACGGACACTGAACAGTCACCAAACGGACATGAGAGCTTTGAAGGAAAGGAGTGAAATATATGAAAATGTATGGCAAAGGAGCCTGACCTAGGGCAGGGACAGGGAAAGGGTAGAAATGTGCCAGAGAAGGCTTCCCTTAGGAAGTGGTGATGAAGCTGTGATCTGAAGGATAGGCGGCAGTTGACAATGTACAGATGGACACACAGAAGGCTGGTAGATAAGCAATTGGCTCTTTGGGTCTGGACCTTTGAGGAGAGGTCTGGACTATGGATACAATTTAAGAGTCAGGGGTATAAAGATGGAAACTGAACCCCAGAGGCTAGATAAGATTGCTCAGAGAAAGGGTAAAAATAAGAAGGTGACCTAGGACCGAGCCTTGATGGACTCCAACATCTAGTGGTTACGAGTTCGACACCCGCATTCTCTACTAATTGGGACCCACTCCTAGCCATGTTAATAAGCACCTGGAGAGACTACATGTGTAGGGATTAAGAAAAGGAACTTCATATGGTAATTCTACTTTTCATTTTTTAAGGAACCTCCATCTTGGGTATTTACCCAAAGAAAATGAAAACACTAATTCGAAACGATATACGCACCCCCATGTTTATTGCAGCATTGTTTACGATAGCCAAGATATGGAAGCAACCCAAGCGTCCACCCACAGATGAATGGATAAAGAAGAGGTCGAATAGATATACGATGGGATATTACTCAGCCATGAAAAATGAAATCTTGCCATTTGCAACCATATGGACGGAGCTAGAGGGTATAATGTTGTGAAATAAGTCAGTCAGAGGAAGACAAATACCGTAAGATTTCACTCATATGTGGAGTTTAACAACCAAAACAAATGAACAAAGGAAAAAAGAGACAAAAAAAGAGACTCTCAAGGATAAGAACAGGGGCTCCTGGGTGGCTCAGTCGGTGGGGCGTCCGACTTCGACTCAGGCCATGATCTCGTGGCTCGTGGGTTCGAGCCCTGTGTCGGGCTCTGGGCTGACAGCTCGGAGCCTGGAGCCTGCTTCGGATTCTGTGTCCCCCTCTCTCTCCGCCCCACCCCTGCTTGTGCTCTCTTGCTGTCTTTCAAAAATAAGTAAACATAAAAATTTTTTTTTAAGTATAAGAACAAGCTGGTGGTTGCCAGAAGGGAGGGAGGAGGCGGGATGGGTGAAATAGGTGAAGGGGGCTAAGAATACACTTACCATGATGACCACTGAGAAATGTATAGAATTGTCATGTCACTATATTGTACACCTGAAGTGTATGTTAACTACACCGGAATTTAAAAGGTAAACACATCAATAGTTTAAAAAAAAAATTTTAATGTTTATCTGTTTTTGAGAGAGAGAGAGAGAGAGAGAAAGCACGTAAAGAGAGAGGGAGACAGAGGATCCAAAGCTGGCTCTACGTCACCAGCAGAGAGCCCCGTGGGGGCTCGAACTCACGAGCTGCGAGACCATGACCTGAGCCGAAGTCGGTCGCTTAACCGACCCGATACATAAATATTTTTTTTAAAAAAAAGCAAAGGAAAGGGAGTTCAGTGTCAAACTGAGCTGGGCTGGAATCCGAGATTTGCTTCTTTCCACCTTCAACAAATTATTGTAACTCTCGTTGCCTCAAATGTGCCATCTATAAATGAGATCGTTACAGTACCTGTCACACAGCTGCGGTGAGGATAAAAGAACATAACACACATGAAGCACTTAGCACGGTGTCTGGCAAGTAGGAATCGCTCAATCAGCGGAAGTGAAGTCAAGAACCCACTGTCACAAGTGCCCTCCCTAACCCCGTGCTGGTGAGTAGGCACGAGCCCAACTAAGCTAACGCCGTGTCTTTCTTCTGTTGGCCTAACTGGAATCTAGCCGCTCTTCGGGTACCATTTATGAGCCCACCCGGCCGCAGAGTACGCCAGTGCTTGGCGATGCGGCACGTGGTTCAATTTTGTCATCAGAACTTGGCTTGTCGCTAAGCGAAATTAGTCGGAGAAAGACAAAAATCGTGCGAGCTCACTCATAGGAGGACTCGAAGAGACAAAACAGATGAACAGAAGGGAAGGGAAAGAAACTCAGTGGAGCTGGCGTGCACCTACATATGCCAACGTAACTTCTTCTCTTCCCCTGTGCGCGTCCTACCTCGTCATCTTCAAAACTGGTTCCCGTACACTTTCCTCTCCTTTCAACTCTCTCCACGATCCTCAGCTTTGTCCAAGGCCTCCCACTCCAGCTTGTCCTACTACTGAAATAGTCTTCTGACAGGTATCTCCTGCCATCTATGATGTTTCTCGAGGCCCGGTTAACCTTCCCAACACTGTTCCTGGCATTGCCCTACTTACTGAGCCGGACATGCATTCATTCTCATCGTCAACACGTATTGAACTCTAACTACCTGCAGGTAGTGTGCTAAGTTCTAGAGACGGAGGGTGAAAAACCAAAGTCCCCAGTGGGGGTAAAGACTGCGGCCAGAGTCTAAACATCACGATAAAGGTACTTGGCCCAAAAGAATCAGCGTGACTGAAAAATCATCTAACCACCAGCCACTATGTTTTTCAAGAAATGTGCTGTAACTGAAGCATGAGGGACAAAAGAAGTTCAAGAAACGTTACGAAGCTGGGGAATTTCCTCTGGAGGTGTATTTAAGAGCTATCCATGTCTAGGGTCTAGATTAAGTATCAACAAGGTTTTGGTTAATTCCTCCATGAAAGTTGGGGGTGGGGGATGGGCCATGACGACATGAAGAAATCTCTTCCAGAATGGTATGATTCTGAAACTCCTTAAGCAAAGCAAAAGCAAATCAAAGGCCGATTTGGACAGCTACTGGCAATTCATTAAAAAAACCTTGAAGCTTTCTTAATTGTAGAATGGGGGGCCAGACTGTATTTCTGAACAAACTATAGAAATTCCCCTGGAAACATAACATAAGCCATTTTATTTTTTCAATGTTTATTTATTTTGAGAGAGAGAGCACGTGCACAAACACCCCCCCCCCACACACACACACACGTGTGCACGAGCAGGGAAGGGGGAGAGAGAGAGAGAGAGAGAGAGAGAGAGAGAGAGAGAGAGAGAGAGAAACTTAAGCAGGCTCCATGCTCAGTTGGAGCCTGATGCAGGGCTCGATCCCATGACCCTGGGATCATGACCTGAGCCGAATCAAGAATGGGATGCTCAGCCAGTGGAGCCACCCAGAAGCCCCTGTGTATGCATTCCACGGACACATGATCAAATTCAAGGCCTACTGGAAGCAGAGCTTACATCTTCCTGACATACATACCTCCAGAGAATGATTAGATGGCTAGTCCCAACTGGACATCTAATGTCCCAACTGGACATTCAAGCACTGCACAATGGGGACGCACGAAGGAAATAGGGACAGTTGGTCCCTTGCAACGACACTAGAATTTTGAGAGTGGGATGTGAAAACCCTTTGGTACAAGCGAATGAGCCAAGCGTGTGACCTAGACCAGAACTTCGCTGCACCCAATATCTCTGGAAATAAATGGATCCATCATTGGTTGGAACTTCGATATTGTTTTTGAAAGTATCATTTTATGAACAGTTTCGTTGGAAAGGGATTTTTTTTTTTTGGTAATGGGATTTAATAGCAAAACTAAATGTGATACATGCCCAAATATTTAAAGTTGACCTATTTCTCACTATATTTGTTACCTGCGAGGTTTTCAGTCATATAAGAACATCTTTAGTTGCACGTGCCTGAACTATGTTAGAATTTTGCTCCTTTAAGGGGCGCCTGGGTGGGTCAGTCAGTTAAGCGTCTGACTCTTGATTTGGGCTCACATGACCCCAGGGTAGTGGGATCGAGCCCCACTTCAGGCTAAGCATGGAGCCTGCTTAGGATGCTGTCTCTCTCTTCCTCTGCCCGTCTCCCTCTCTCTCTCTCTCTCAAATAAGTAAAATAAACACTAAAAAAAAAAGAATTTTGCTGCTTTAATAACACTGCAAATAGCCTGGCTGGTTCAGCCCATGCAGCACAGGACTCTTGATCTCGGGGTTGTAAGTTCGATCCCCACGTTGAGTGTAGGGATTACTTAAAAATAAAATCTCAAAAAAAAAAAAAAAAAAGAGAGAGAGAGAGAACACTGCAAATATATAGCAGCTGCCCAAACTTAATTATAGTGGTGTTCCTTAAACTCGAGAAATTCTATACAGCCTGGTTTCCAGGGTTAAAATTTGGATATATACTCTGAAACGTTTCATATAAAATCTAAGCTTGGAGAGATTTTTGTGTATATGTGAGTGTTAAATTTCTTTAAAATTACTACTTATAATTTTAGACTACAGAGCCCTAAAAATTAAAGTTCTTTTTTTAACTATTCCAATTTTTACTAGTATTTGTTGATTGGATTTTTATTCCTCACTACAAAATAGAACCTGTTGCCTAGCAGCAATTTTAATCGTTAGAAAAATTTGAAACATCAAATCAGAGTTTTAAAAATTTATGCCTTAAAGTTACGGATTTGTATATGCAACATTTTTTAAAGAAATGATAAACAACGTGAGTCACCTGTAGCACAACTCAAAGTATTTTCCAACGAAACACAATAAACGAGTAGATCACTGGTTCTGATTTTGTACCTAGGATTTTCTCATAAGCCAATTTTGAAGTTTCTTTTCTTTTTTTTTTTTTAATGTTTTATTTATTTTTGAGAGAGAGTGCACAAGTGGGGCAGGGACAGAAAGAGGAGGGGACACAGGATCCAAAGCCAGCGCTGCACTGACAGCAGAGAGTCCCATGTGGGGGTCAAACTCACGAACTGTGAGATCATGACCTGAACAGACGTCAGACGCCCAACTGACTGAGCCACCCAGGCATCTCTGTTTTCTTTTTCAATAACTACTTATAACAATGATATTTAAGTCAGCCTTCCAGTTCCTGACATGATGGAGAATTCGTGTGGGTTGCTGGCTCTCTCTCCTGAGCCCAACCCTGAAAATGACCCAGAAGGGTGGATGTGTTTTATTTAAGTTTATTTATTTATTTTGAGAGAAGAGAGAGAGCGGGCAGAGAGAGAGGGGGAGAGAGAAAATCCCAAGCAGGTTCTGTCTGCCCCATGAGTGCAGGCAGAGCCCAATGTTGGGCTCAAACTCACAAACTGTGAGATCATGACCTGAGCGGAAATCAAGAGTCAGACGCTTAAATGACTAAACCACCCAGCTGCCCTGAGAAGGGTGTATGTACTGAGGGAAGGAAGGTTGTGAGATTCTAGAATAGAAAAGGAAAATTGGGGGTGCCAGGGTGGCTCAGTTGGTTAGGTGTCCCATTTTTCATCTCAGCTCAGGTCTTGCTCTCATGGTGGTGAGTTTAAGCTTTGCACTGGGTGGGAAGGAAGGAAAGAAGGAAGGAAGGAAGGGAGGGAGGGAGGGAGGGAGGGAGGAAGGAAGGAAAGAAGGGAGGGAGGGAGGGAGGGAGGGAGGAAGGAAGGAAAGAAAGAAAGAAAGAAAGAAAGAAAGAAAGAAAGAAAGAAAGAGAAAATGAACATTTCAAGAGATTCCTAGGGACATAAAAGGTAGTTGGATCCCATTGTTGGGGGTGGGGTTGTTGGAAAGAGAGAGAGAGAGAGAGACAGAAAGAAAGAAGGAAAGAAAGAAATAAAGATGGAAGGAAGGAAAGAGAGAAAGAAAGAAAGATGGAAGGAAGGAAGGAAAAAGAAAGAAAGAAAGAAAGAAAGAAAGAAAGAAAGAAAGGAAGAAAGAAAGAAAAAAAAGAAAATGAACATTGCAAGAGATTCCTAGGGACAGAAAAGGTAGTTGGATCCCATTGTTGGGGGTGGGGGTTGTTGGAAAGAGAGAGAGAGAAAAAAAGAAAGAAAGAAGGAAAGAAAGAAAGTGGAAGGAAGGAAGGAAGGAAGGAAGAGAAATGAAATTGCGAGAGATCCCTAGGGACAGAAAAGGTAGTTGGATCCATTGTTGGGGGTGGGGTTGTTGGAAAGAGAGAGAGAGAGACAGAAAGAAAGAAAGAAGGAAAGAAAGAAATAAAGATGGAAGGAAGGAAAGAGAGAAAGAAAGAAAGATGGAAGGAAGGAAGGAGAGAAGAAAGAAAGAAAGAAAGAAAGAGAGAGAGATGGAAGGAAAGAGAGAAAGAAAGAAAGAGAGAAAGAAAGAGAGAGAGAGAGAGAGAGAAAGAAAGAAAGAAAGAAAGAAAGAAAGAAAGAAAGAAAAAGAAAATGAACATTGCAAGAGATTCCTAGGGACAGAAAAGGTAGTTGGATCCCATTGTTGGGGGTGGGGGTTGTTGGAAAGAGAGAGAGAAAAAGAAAGAAAGAAAGAAAGAAAGAAAGAAAGAAAGAAAGAAAGAAAGAAAGAAAGAAAGAAAGAAAGAAAGAAAGAAAAAGAAAGAAAGAAAGAAAGAAAGAAAGAAGGATGGAAGGAAGGAAGGAAGGAAGGAAGGAAGGAAGGAAGGAAGGGAAAATGAAATTGCGAGAGATCCCTAGGGACAGAAAAGGTAGTTGGATCCATTGTTGGGGGTGGGGGTGGTTGAGCCTAAGTGCCACCCCTCTCAGAGAGGGGGATGGCTGAAGGTAGCTTTCCAGTTACACTTTTCAGTCTCACCCACATTTTGCTGGGAAGATCTTCCTTGATCCTGGCACCATGGCAGGATAGGAAACAACAGGGGCACTAGCAGAGGATGCTGGGTAACATCTGCAGAGCCCTCAAGCGCAGCTGTCATCAAGAGCAGATGACCACAGCCATCTCATGGGTTGGTTGTTTAAAACCCATGGAAAAGAGGGCGCCTGGGTGGCTCAGGGGGTTAAGCATCTGACTTCGGCTCAGGTCATGATCTCACGGTTCATGAGTTCGCGTCTTACTTCAGGTGAGCTTGAGCCCCGCTTTGGGTGAACACGAGCCCCTCTCCGGATGAGCCCCGCATCTCTCTCTCTCTCTCTCTGCCCCTCGCTCGCTCGAGCCTTCTATCTCTCTCTCAAAAAAACCCAAAAAACAAAAACCCAGGAGGAAGAGAAATTCCTGGGGTAGAGGTGTAAGGAGGTTTCTTGAGGATCGGGGTCACTTGAGACAAGGGAGGCACAGCAAATATAAAGAAAGCTGAGATTATAGCCCAGAAGTTGTTATTTACAAACTCAGAGATTCCCCGCCCCCCCCAAACACTCTCACACACTCACACATTCACGGATAGTGGGTGGTGGGAGTCGGGTGGGGAGGGAAGTTACAGATATGCAAGAAGGGTGGGTAATCCACGTGGTAACAGATTAGAGTTAGAGACAGGAGTGTCAACTCGCGTTACCTTAATAGAGATATTGATAGATATTGATAGATCTCTATCGATAGATATTGATAGATCAAGAAATATTTATAGACCTTAGGGTTGTGAGTTCAAGCCCCACATTGGGTGTAGAGCTTATCCTAAAAATTAATTAATTTGGGGCCCCTGGGTGGCTCAGTCAGGTAGGTAAGCATCCGACTCTTGATCTCGGCTCAGGTCATGATCTCACAGTTTGTGAGACTGAGCCCCACAGGGGGCTCTGTGCCGACAACTCAGAGCCTGCTTGCATTCTCCCTCTCCCTCGCTCTCTGCCCCTCCCCCACTTGTGCACGCACGCAGCGCTCTCACTCCCTCTCTCTAGAAATAAATAAATAAAGATAAAAAAATAATTTTTTAAACCGGTGAATGTTACCACGGGTTTTAATGTAACAGAAACATAAATTTCATTGATACTGATTTCAGATTCCACATTACGGCTTAGCTTTAAGAAATTAACCCTTGTCGGGGAGCCTGGGTGGCTCAGTTGGTTGAGCGTCTACTTCAGCTCGGGTCATGGTCTTCTGGTTCACGAGTTCGAGCCCCGCATTGGGCTCTGTGCTGACATCTCAGAGCCTGGAGCCTGCTTTGTGGATTCTGTGTCTCCCTCTCTCTCTCTCTGCCCCTCCCCTGCATATACTCTCTCTCTCTCTCTCTCTCTCTCTCTCTCTCTCTCAAAAATAAATAAAACATTAAAAAAAATTTTTTTAGATTAACCCTTGTCAAGTTTTGGTGTATTATCATAGAAAACTCTCCATCATTACCTAAAAAGGCTAATACAATAGCCTCCCTTTCCAGCTTCATTTCTGTGTGAGCCTGAATTTATTTCCATGTGCTGCAACCCAATCATTCACTGCAACAGACTGAATGTAGAAGCAGTCATGAGAATCAGCTGTCTTCGATGAGGCCAAACGGGAAAGAGATTTGCCACGATAAAAACCAATGCCACTCGTAACAGTAAATTATTTTTTGCTTTGAGAAATTTAAACATTTTTTTTTATTAAAAATGTTATTTTGTTGACATGTGATGGGCTTACAATGATCATACTTGCCATGCACACACTTAATCAACGCTTTAGAATTTTTTCGGTTTTGATTTCCAATATGATAAATAACCACTGATATAACCCCCATGAACCAAAGCCCCCTTGGGCGTTTGATCATTTTTCAGAGTGTAAAGTGGTCCTAACACCAAAATATTTGAGAGCCGCTGCATTGCACTGGATGTGGAAAAGAGAAAAAGGCAGGCCTTGGCTTACTCTACTAATGCCCACAGTTTCAAAGAAAAAACAAGAGTACTTAACATCTGCCATGCAGTTGGTACAAGCCTAAATTAATGGACCTGTGCTTTTGACTATACAGCTCACCCTCCCCAAGGAGCCTCTCTTCTCTACAACCCCTCCAGTCTCTTCCTTCCTCCATATTGTTTCCATTCTGCCATTAAACAAGGACGCACCCCTCTCGATGTTTTCACTTTACATCACTGTCTCCTCTCTTTACCTCTCTCTCTCTTTGTCTCGCTTTCACTACCAAATTTTCTCATTTGCCCCTGACACTTCCTCTTGATCACATGGATCATTTAAATGTTTATTCATTTTTGAAAGAGACAGAGCAGGGGAGGGGCAGAGAGAGAGAGAGGGAGGATCCCAACGCGGGGCTCAAACTCACAAAACTGCGAGATCATGACCTGAGCAGAAATCAAGAGTCAGACACTTAACCAACTGAGTCACCCAGGCACCTAGATTGTTTTCTTTGTGTTGCCTCTGTTTTTCATTCCTCTGTTTCCTCTCTCTATCTTCTTTGGGATTATATTAATACAAATATATTAATCATCTTATGTAAATATATATGTATATTTATATATATATATTTTTTAAGTAGGCTCCACGCCGAACAGAGGGCTTGAACTCTCGACCCTGCAATCAAGAGTCGCATGCTCTATCAACTGAGCCAGCCAGTTGCCCCTATATTAATCACAATAATATTGTCTAGTATTCCGTTTTAATTTATCCATTGAGTTTTTTACTATATCTCTTTACATATCTATTTAAGTGGTTACTCTAGGGATTACCATATACATACTCAACTGAGCACAGTCTATTTAGAATCAATATTTTACCACTTCAAGTGAGATGTAGAATCTTTCTCATCATATAGGTCCTTTTACCCTCCTCACTTTATGGTGTACTTGTCTTATACATTTCATTTACGTACATTTAAAATGCCATCAATCAATGTTATAATTCTTATTGTTGACCTTCATAATATTCTAAAGAACCTGAGAATAATAATTTCTTTTTTTTTATTTGCGAGAGAGAGCACAAAAGCGGGAGAGAGGGGCAGAGGGAGAAAGACAGAGAGAGAGAGAGAGAGAGAGAGAGAGAGAGAGAGAATCTTAAGCAAGCTCCATGGTCAGTGTGGCTCGATCCCATGACCTTGAGATCGTGACCTGAGCCAAAGTGAAGAGTCAGACGCTCCAACTGGCTGAGCCACCCAGGTGCCCCTAGGTCTGTATATTTTTTATTTATTTGCTGAAAGTTTCTATTTTGCCACTTGTCCCAAGAGTATTTGACTTTCTCCAACAAAAATTGAGGGAATGTGTCACCAATGGCTTTTATTGCAAATTATGAAAGAAGTTTTTCGGAGACAGGGAAAATCGTAAGTCAGAAACAGATCTACCTAAGGAAAGGAAGAGCGTTAAAGGAAAGTAAAATAAAATCTTTTATTTTTCTTATTCTTAATTTATGTAACAGTTTCCTAAAATAATAGCAACAACGTATTTGGTGATGAGAGCCTATGGATACGTGAAATGAAGGACAGCAATGGTGTAAGAGATGGGAGGGAACAATTGGGAATAGGAGAAAAAAATGGAATCACATAAAATGCTTAATTAAAACCAGGGAAGGCAGAAAAAGAGAAGATGGCATATTTGCCCTTATTTATTGAACCATGGTTATAATAGATGCTTCAAAGTATCTGTCATAATTCCAACATCTGTGTCATCTTGGAGTTGGAATCCGAAGAACATTTTGTTTTTTCCCTTGCAAACTGAGGTTCCTAAGTTTTCACATGCTGAGTAATTTGGGATCGCAGTCTGCACATTTTGAATACTCTAGTATGGAATACTCTGGGTCTTGTTTGATTTGTAAGCAAAACGCTGTGGTTTTGTGTTTGTTTTCTTTTTTGATGCTGTTTTATTTTTGCTTTAGAATGTAATAGAAACTGCTCGGGTTCAGGCTGCACGTTCCAGCCCAGCTTCTGTGGGCCGGGGGGCCGGTGCCCGTTCGGTTTTCGGGGTGTCCTGAGCCTCACTCGGATCTGTCTTCAGCCACACCACTCAGTGGCCACTCTGAGCGGGCAGTGGTCTAGTATGCGAGTCAGAAGCGTGCCCAGGAGTTCACACACGGCGTCATGGTCTCTCTCTCTCTCTCTCTCTCTCTCTCTCTGAGAAGTTACTGCCTCTCAGGGGCCCTCCTTCGCCGTCCTCTGGCCAGCAAGCTGGGCTGTTCATTTTCCTGTTCTGATGCAACACTTTCCCTCTTCTGCAGATGGTGTTGAGGGGAGGAAAACTCTCTTCCTCTGCCCTTCTGACTTGTAGGCTGGGGCCCCTGTAACAAAGAGGAGATTCACAGGAGGAAACGTACACGCTTATCGCATGTCAGTTTTCATGTTAGGTTTGATGAAGACTGGAGGGTCACGGGAAAATGTGAAAGCGCAAGAAAAGGAGTATGAGCTAAGTGTAGTAGACCGGGGGTGGAAATAGCCAGGTCTGGTCATTCGGATTCCTTTCGGCAGCCCTCTGTCTTCGGAGATAAGGACGCTCCTTGCCCCTGGGTGGAGGGAGGACACTTCACACGTGAGGGTCTATGACCTGAGAAAGTCCTTCCTACACTCGCCACTTCTCAAATGCCTTCATCTTGAAATATTCAATAAGCCAAGGTGCCAGATTTGGAGGCAGCATAACCCGGACGCCATCGGGGGCCAAGGGGTCGGACAGCAGAGAGGTACAAATAACGGTCATGTACTCTGCGCCCTTGAGGCCATAGTGCCTCCATGTTTGCCGATCCGGGGCCATTTTCACAACAGGCAAATCTGTCTTTGGCATTCTGCTACCATTTTACCAACAGGTGTCTTTCTGTGTTCAGTTGTTTTAGGCGATCTCCAAAGTCCTTTCCGACACAGAAAGGCTCTTCTTTTACATTAAAATTTTTTTATTAAATAATTTAAATATTGGTAATAGCACACTACCTGGGGTTCAGGGTACCTTTGTTTGGACCCCATTTTTCATGTGGTTTCTTTTTTTTTTTTCTTTTTAAGTAGGCTCCACGCTGGGCGTGGAACCCAACGTGGGGCTTGAACTCACGACTCTGAGATCAAGACCTGAGCTGCGATCAAGAGTCAGGCGCTTCGCGGACTGAACCACCCAGGCGTCCCTAGACCCCATTTTTACGTGAATCCTACTTACTAATTGGGTGACCTTAGAAAGATTACTTAAACTACCTCTCCCTTACTTTCCTCTTTTTTTCCCCCCTCCCTTTCCTCTTAATAGTATTTACCTCTTGGGGTTGCTGTGAGTTTTAAATGAGATATTGCCTATAAAGTATTTAGCGTACCTGACACATAGAAATAGTAAACACTTAGTAAAACAGGAGCTAAATAAATAAATAAATAAATAAATAAATAAATAAATAAAAAACAGGAGCTGTTACTTTTGTAATTTAAGGGGGAAAAAAATGCTGTTCTAGGACAAATTTCCATTTCAAAATCTTTATATTATTATCAAGCAAGGAGGCTGTTTTACATGTCATGTGCTTTTGAACTTTAGCACCAAAGTTCCAACATGGCTTTAAACAGCCAAATTATACTTATACACACCTTATTGTTGTTCTTGTTCATGGTATTATCACACACGTTTATTAGCATGATTACACTGAATGTATCTGGTTATTCATGTGTATATTCATTAGGATTTATTCATGTGTATATGTATCTTTTTAAGTTGGAGGCAATATTTTTTTAACGAGGCACAGATTCCAAAGTGATTTATTATTATTATTATTATTATTATTATTATTACTATTACTATTATTTTAAGTAACCTCTTATGACAAACACGGGGCTCAAACTCACAACCTTGAGATCAAGAGTTCCATGCTCCACTGACCAAGCCAGCCAGGCACCCCTTCCAGAGCGATGTAAAGAAGAAACGTGGGCAATATGTTGTTGAACTCTGTGCTTCGGGAATACAACTCAGTAACAGGAATAATAACTTGCATTTGAATATTGCTTTTCTAACTTCCAAAGCACTTCCTCATCACCTTTTGCAATTGAGTTAAATTGCACGTTGTAGTCCCAATAGTGGAAAATCTGTCTCCACTTAAAGACGGGACTGAAAACAATCAATCTTTCATTTTCATACACTAGTATTTGTGCTAACAAGAGCTGCACTTGTGTCCTGGACGGAACCCACCCACCATCCCAGCAGTAGGACCTTTTTTGTCCTCCACAAAGTTAAGTGGAAGACAGAAAATCATTTTTGTGGTAGGCATCACACAAAGTCATGCAAGAGATAAGAAACCAATGGCTTATTTAAACTCAGAAGGTAGGGGCGCCTGGGTGGCTCAGTTGGTTAAGCGTCTGACTTCAGCTCAGGTCATGATCTCGCAGTCCATGAGTTTGAGCCCCGCGTCGGGCTCTGGACTGATGGCTCAGAGCCTGGAGCCTGCTTCCGATTCTGTGTCTCCCTCTCTCTCTGCCCCTCCCCCGTTCATGCTGTGTCTCTCTCTGTCTCAAAAATAAATAAACGTTAAAAAAAATTTTAAAAAAAAACTCAGAAGGTAATTTAACTATACTTAGTCATTTTACACCGTGTAGAAGCATTCGACAAAAGATTTGCTGAATGAATGCCCGGTTGAACTTTTTATTAATTTAAACGATGAATTGCAATAAGGTAACATACAATTGAATTTCTGCCACACGTTTAAAAACCAAATTAATGGTTTTATCTAGTTTTGAGAGGGAGAGAGAGAAAGAGAGCACAAGCAGAGGAGGGGCAGAGAGAGAGTGGGGGACAGAGGATCCGAAGCAGGCTCCGTGCTGACAGCAGAGAGCCCAACTCGGGGCTTGAACTCACAGGCCGCGAGATCCTCACCTGGGCACAAGTCAGGCTCAAGTGGCTAAGCCACCCGGGTGCCCCTTCTGCCACACATGTTCTGAAGTTTATTTTTATTTATTTTGACAGAGAGAGAGAGAGAGAGAGCGTGAGCAGGGGAGGGGCAGAGAGAGACAGAGACGCAGAATCCGAAGCAGGCTCCAGGCTCCGAGCTGGCAGCACAGAGCCCGACTCGGGGCTCAAACCCACGGGCCCGTGAGATCGCAACCTGAGCCGAAAGTCAGAGGCTTAACCGGCTGAGCCCCCCAGGCGCCCCTCGTTGTGCCTCTCCTTAAGCACTCTTCTCATTCTGTCTTGGTTTTATAGCTGTTTTTATATTGCCTTGTTTATTCATCCTGTGTTCCTGTCTCTTCCCTGCGCGCACTTTGAGGGCAAGAACTCATCCGTGCGGTCCCTAAAGCAATTAATAAGGAAACTTCCCAGTCTATTGTGCATGCCGAACAAGTGTCTGTTGAATCAAAAAGGATACAAAACCTAGTTCCTTAATCTTCCAGCAAGTATTTCAATTTCTTAACTGTCCACTAAGAAAATAAGGCCCACCCTTGTACGTGATGCATATATGCGTTTGGGAGTATCATGGGTTATGTCCAAGCATAATAATCAAACAAACAGGAATACCATTTGGCAGTTGGCAAAGAGGAATCGGGGAACCACTGCGAAGTGGTTATTTCCAATCAACCATGCATCCATGGATGGTTTGTGAACCATGGTTAATTTAATATCCACACATGCTTATTAGAAGTATTCAGCCTCTTTCTATAATCAACTTGTTTATATATTTACGAGTAATGACTTTCCGGTTATTTTAATTAAGAAACCCTTCATTCATTAGGATTCTGTTGCCTGATATAATCCCTTCCAATGGGGCAAACTGGTATTTATTGCAGTCGTAGGAAGAACAGGTCGACAAAGAGGTCTTGATTAACCTGTTAGTGGAAGAATTCAATCAGATAAACATTCTGGAGGGCAATTTTGCAAAAAATACCAAATGCATATCCTCTGATCCAGTAACCTCGAAGAATCTGTCCTCACCACTTGCCCCAGTATATGCACATGATATGAACTGAGGCGTTGGATAGAAGAATATACACACTGGGCAACAACATAAACGTGTTGTCAATGGAGCAGCAGCGAAAGAAACGATGGTACAGCCACCCGGTGGACTGCTACACAGCTGTGAAAAAGATTGAGGAGGGCTGCCTGGGTGGCTCAGTCGGTTAAGCGTCTGACTTTGGCCCAGGTCATGATCCCATAGTTCGTGGGTTCGAGCCCCGCGCTGGGCTCCATGCTGACAGCACGGAGCCTGCTTGGGGTCCTCGGTCTCCCTTTCTCTCGGCCTCTCCCCCACTCATTCTCATTCTCTCTCCCTCTCCCTCCCTCTCTCGCGCGCGCTCAAAAATAAACGTTACAAAAAGAATAAAAAGTTGGAGGAAAAGCTACATGCAACCTGATGTCAAGGAGCTCCTCTGTTTTTCCGTCAGTCTGTCTCCCCATTGCTCGGGCTCCAATCTCCATTGTCTCTGACTGACCTCTTTCTTGGGAGACAGCCCAGGGCCCATCCCCAGTCTGTCAGTTCTGGCTAGCCCAATCCATTCTGTCTCCCACCTCTCTTGGTTTTCTCTTCCTGTTTTTGCTTTTTCCTCTCCCCTTTTTTCTTTCTGCTAGCCCAGGCCTTCAGCACCCCCCCCCCCCCCCGCCCTGCTCCCAGTTCTCGCAGTTGCCTTCCAGTGGGTCTCCCAGCCCGCAGTTTCTCTTCCCAGGCCACCTACCCTCCCTCTGTCCTATACAGGGTTCTCCTGATCCCCGGGCCGGGCGCCGGCCCAAAGCCCTCCTGGCCTCCCATCGGTACGTGTTCCAACTCCCGAGGAGGCTGGGCAGTCGGGCACCCTCCCACTGGTGCCTCCCGACGGGGTTCGGCCCCGTCCAGACATAACTCCCAGGGCCCCATGCGGTGACTTCTCAGGACCCCACATGGCGCCGGGCTGACCCCTGGCCCCGGGGGTCCCCGTCTGGAAGGCCCTTCCTGCCCTTCCAGCTCGCTGAATACTAGCGATTCTTCGGTATCCTCCTGTGCCACCATTCTTCCTGGGCCCCAGCAATGCCTGACTCGTCCAACCCCTCACAGGTCACCTTCCCTAATGTCTGTCACTGCCGTAGGGGAACGTCCCCGAGCGCCGTGGGGAAGCTCTTAACAGTGGAAACCATGGCCCTCGCACTGACTGGCTGATCATGTAACGTGCAGTGCCTCCGCCGTCGCCAGCGCGTGGGGACAATCACGTCGCGAGAATTGATGCCTCCCTGACTTTTGTCCCTATCTGCTTACGGGGGGAGGCCGCCCTCCCGCAAAGCGCCCGTCCAGTGTTTCCGGGAGCCTCCGGGCAGCATCTCATTCGGGCTCATGATTGAGTCCCTGTCAGCTGTCCAGGCCTGCTACCCTGTGGCACACGCCGTCGCTTTCTTCATTTCCTGCTCTCGATCCCGGCCAGACTCCAATGCCCCCCACTGGGCACCACTGCGGCTTGCATTGGATACCACCAAATTATATTTCTTTGTGCTTGCCACACTGCTGTGAACCTAACAGTCTTTCACAGACATTAGCCGTTGAATGAAGGATGATATTCACTAGGACATGCTTTGATTTGCTTTTCCGGTCACGGAGATAGGTTGCCCCGATTTCTTCTCACGCCCTCTCCAGTCACCACCGGGACCCGTCGGCAGACCTCGTGAGGTGGCTTTTCAGGGCTCAGGCTACAGCGTCCTGAGCTGCGGAGCCAAGTAATCCTACCGGCCGGGGGTCGCCAGCCCAAATCGACGGGTCCCCCTCCGACGTGTTTTGATCCTCGCCCGGAAACTTCCGCTCTCCGGGCCTTCAGAGTTCAAATCCGAGTGGGAGTTGATCTCACGTTTCAGGAGGAGGTCAGCTCACACCTCAGACAGAGTTTCTTTGTGCCCATCTGGTGGGCCAGAGGGTTCCCTAGTGCAGTTCTCATCGGGGGACGATGGGGGAAGTCCGACAGTCCACCCAAACACTTTCCCCACGAGGAGCGCAGCGCACTTAGCGATGGAGGGACAAACGCGCAGCGGGCGAGAGCGTATGTAGTGGAAGGGACGGGCAGAAGACGGTTTATGGGTGTTTGTTTCTTGGTGCTTAACCATATGACCGTTCAGACTGGCTCCCGGAGGCTTTGAAGTTAAAGCCCCTGGGAAAGAGAAGGGTTCACACTTGGGGGTATCAGTCCCCCAGACCCAAGGTCAAGTAAACCCGGTGGTGCGAAAGGCTCCCAGCAGAGGCTCAAATGGTAGGAAACCCATCTGGGCTCTCTTTTTAAATCCGGGGAGGATATGCGAATACCCTACCCTTATAAAAAAGCAGAAACAACTACTTCTTTAGTAGTCCTGGTTAGAAGAAAAAAAAAAAAAAGAAGAAGCTTTCGCATCATATAAATTGGGTTAGTAACTTCCTGTGACACATGTAACAAAGGAAAGCTGACGGTCTGCAATGCATGGGATGTTAGTGGCAGATCCAGCACTAGAATTTTCCAAACCCGGGGCGCCCGGGGGGCTCAGTCGGTGGAGCGTCCGACTTCGGCTCAGGTCCTGATCTCACCGTTCGTGGGTTCGAGCCCCGCATCGGGCTCTGTGCGGACAGCTCAAAGACTGGAGCCTGCTCCGGATTCAGTGTCTCCCTCTTTCTCTGCCCCTCCTCCACTCGCACTCTGTCTCTGTCTCTGTCCCTCTCTCAAGTAAGTGAACATTAAAAAAACTTTGAAAGAAAGGTTTCCGAACTTTCTGCAGTGGGTGTCGAAGTTTCACCCACTACTTTCATACGACATTTTGGGAATTTCTAGGACATGTTCTGTGACAGAGGTCTCACTCGAGGAAAAAAACCGTAAGTAATTCTTCTTTGTCTATACAAAGGCCTAACAGGGAGTGACTATTTACCTACCAAAAGAATCCTCATCCCCTACAGAGTACAGTTGACCCTTAAACAAAGGGGGTTGGGCGCCCTGACACCCACCCCCCCCCCCGCCACCCCGCACAGTTGAAAACCCCCATATGACTTCCGACTCCTCAAAAACTTATACCTACTGTTGATCGGAAGCCTTACGGATAACGTGAAGAGTCGATCAACACACAGTTTGTATGTTATGTGTATTGTATACCGTATTCTTACAGTAACGTAAGCAAGCAGAAAGAAAATGTTATTCGGAAAATCCTAAGACAGAGAAAATACATGCACAGTACTGTATTTATCAAAACCAATCCACGTGTAAGTGGACCCACACTGTTCAAGCTCATGCTGTGCAAGGCTCAACTGTCATAGGAGATTTTTTTTTTTAATGTTCATTTATTTTTGAGACAGAGAGAGACAGAGCATGAACGGGGGAAGGTCAGAGAGAGGGAGACACAGAATCCGAAACAGGCTCCAGGCTCCGAGCCGTCAGCACAGAGCCCGATGCGGGGCTCGAGCTCACGGACCGCGAGATCATGACCCGAGCCGAAGTCGGCCGCCCAAACGACTGAGCCACCCAGGCGCCCCTGTCATAGGAGATTTAATTTAGACAAATATGTTTTCTCATAACATTTGCCATTATTTTGTTTTATTTTTTTAAGGTTTTCTTTTCTTTTTTTTTTTTTTAAGGTTTTCTTTTTCAGTAAGGCTGGCTTCAAAATCCAAAATGGCGCTCGAACTCGCGACCTTGAATCCCACTTTCATAGACTCTTTTTGGATGAGAAACATTTGGTTCTGGGGGCCCCGTGAGCGGGGTGGCCAGGGCAGAATGTCCCCCCCTCCATTTTGTTTCATCTTTACTGTGTGTGGTTCTGTTTTCTTGTTGTAAACTATCAAAGCGATTGAGAGTCAAACATAGGAAAAGACTCTCCATCTTGTGCCGCTTTCACAACTGCGCTCCATCGAGTTAGAGGTAACCTAACATTTCATAGAAACCCCCCCCCCCCCGCTAAGGAGTGGGGGTGATCTTTTCAGCCTAGAGAAGTGGATCCCAAGCCTGACCGTGTGTCTGAATCACTTGAGTTTGAGTTCCAGAATCTCGCCCCAGACGTACCGAATCAGAATCTCTGGCACTAAGAAAGTCTGGAGGAACCTATTTCAGAGAGCACCCCTACTCCTACCTCAAGGAGAGGACTCTGCTCCTCCTAACTCCTTCACTCCAGTTCTGGAACTTTATTTTTTTAATGTTTATTTATTTTTGAGAGAGAGAGAGAGAGTGTGTGTGTGAGCAAGTGGGGGAGGGGAAGAGAGAGAGGGAGACAGGATCCGAAGCAGGCTCTGTGCCGACAGCACAGAGCCCGACGCGGAGCTTGAACCCACGAGCCACGAGATCACGACCTGAGCTGGAGTCAGACGCTCAGCCGACGAAGCCACCCAGGCACCCCCAGTTCTGGACCTTTAAACGGAACTTTACAGAACACCTGGAGTGGGGGGCAGAGAGACAACTGAGGTAGTAGCTTTCGACGACCAGCTTATGACGGAAAGTCCACACTCCGTTCCCAGCCCACCTCCTGGCAGGATCCTTCTAGCAGGTGCTGGCTTCAAAATCCACACCGACAGGAATCTTCAGGAAGTCTCATGCCAGGGATTTCCAGATCCAGCTCCCCTTGGCTCCCGCCAAAGGAGCCACCCCTCCCGTCCCACCCGCTAAGATGGCCGGCCCACTCCCCCACCCCAGAGTGGTTGGCACTGAGATTCTTAATTTCCTCCTGGGGAAATCCCACTCACTCCTCAAGTCCCGATACCATGACCCCGAAAGATAATCAGGAGTCCACAGTCCATTGCCCAAAGGCTGGTATGTTTAGTCTCAAATAATACCAAGGGGGCCATCGTTCAGCTGGGCTAGCCAGCGCTGTCACGGGTCCAACTCAGTTCCAGGAAAGCTCAAACCTCTCTTGCCACAGACTAATCTCAATTCCAAATCTACTAAGAGAGAAATCCCAGGGCAAAAAGCCATACCCATCTCGGGGTGGGGGGATCCGAGCTTAATCCATCTTTAGAAAAAGCGACATTCTTTAACTCTATTGGAGAGTAGTTTGTTTAAACCCAATTTACATCACCAAACAGATTGATTAGCATCTCACTCTGAAGTAAGTTTCCTCCTGAACAAAGGCTTCTTATGACAAAAGTTGCTCACTGAGGCAGAGTTCCCCCAAACAAAGCCAGGACCTGCTACCCTTGGAGGGTGTCCCTTCCAGCCCCCTCACGCTTTTCTTCCTACCTAAAATCTACCCAGCTCAAATCCCTCTTCTTCCTGGAAGCCTTCCCTGACCATCCCGGGCCACCAGTGTGTCTTCTTCCAACGAATCACAAGAGCTGTGGCCTATCCTGTTCGCCTGGCAATGGCTCATCCATGGACTTAAGACTTGGAACTCTGCTTGTATTATTGCCCTAAACTGTTGAGAGTGATTTTATCATTTGTGGTTGTTTTTTTTTTTTTTAAATCTATTTCGTTTTGAGACACAGGGAGAGATCAGGGGAGGGGCGGGGGGGGGGGGAGAGAATCCCACGCAGGCTCTGGGCTGGCGGCACGGAGCCCGAGGCGGGGCTCGCCCTCACGAACCGTGAGATCATGACCTGAGCTGAAATCCAGAGTCAGACGCTTAAACCAACGGGGCCACCCAGATGCCCCTCATTTATCATTTAAATCTAGGCCCAAATATCCGTTACCACTGCCCCCACCCCCAGTGGCTCATGAGCTGCTTAAAGAGCGCCAACATCTCTCCGGCTTCGAAAACAGGTTCAGAAGGGTGAGCGGATGTTCTGAGGCCACACAGCTGGGTCACGCAGAAGCAAGTCTGATCTGGCTCCCCAGAGAATGTTCTCCTAGCTGTTATTTCTAACTCCCTCCCAAGGAGTGTATTGACTGGCCCCTGAGATGCGTGGAAAGGTATACGGCAAATTCAGCGCCGGCCTAAGGGAGGAGGGCCTGTGTGTCAAGCCTGTGAAATCAGTACTTAATCTGATAAGCAGTGGGGCACCATGGAAGGCTCTTGAGCACAGAAGTGACAGGAACGGTGTGAGGTGTTAGGAAGATCAATCTGACAGTTGGGGGTAAAAAAACAAAAAACAAAAACAACAAAAACAACAAAAAAAACCAGTGATGAGAGCCTGAAGGCTGGAGAGACCATAGTCCAGGTGAGGCAACAGTTCGAACTTGAAGGAAGGAGGAAGATGTGTAAGATAATAGAGTGAACTGATCACGAAAACACTAAGAAGAACCGTCAGCACAACCCTCCCAAGTCCATCTCTAGAGCCAAAGAGGTGAAGAAAAGGCAAGCTGTCCATAGGATACAAAATGAACATACTTTTCACTTGGCGTTCCTTTTCTTGCGTCTCTTCTGATTCTGGTCTCCTCTCTCCCCTTGCGACTGAACTACAGTCACCTTACATGGGACTCTTCTGTTAGGTGTTGAATTTGTTTCTAAGGAACACAAACGTTTACGAGTTAGCATTGCAACCATCCCGACTGGGGACACAGCCACAGTATTGTATCTTCAGCGCTGAAATACAGTCAGACCTGCCCGATGTTTTTCTGCCTGGTTCGAACACCTCGGCTCAAATAACGCCTCAGAGAAAGCTGTTGAAATTAAAGATGACAAAGCGTGAATCAGGCACCTCTTCCGAAAATGGTGTGTTAAAGAAAATAAGGGAGGGGCACCGGGCTGGCTCCGTGGGTGGAGCATGCGACCCTCAATCTCGGGGTTGTGAGTTCGAGTCCTAGGTGGGGTGTAGGCATTACTTTAAAAAAAAAAGTGAAATCTTCAAAAAAAAGAAGAAAGAAAAAAAGAGATGTTTAACTTGTATTCAAGTCAGGGATTTGGACCACATCTAGAAGTTTAAACAAAAACAAAGAATTGCACGTACTTTTTTTTCTTGATGAGGACATAATCACTAATTTTAAAAACATTGAAACACTCAACCATTTTTTTCAAAACCTGATGCAAACGTGAGTATTTTGTCTCCTGCTCAATTCTCTGACCTTTCCTATCAGCCCTCCTCCAGCTGGATTTTTCCAAATCTCTTTTGATTATTTCTCTTTCTTTTTAAAAACATTTTTTTTAATGTTTATTTATTTTTGAGAGAGAGAGAGAGACAGAATGCGAGTGGGTTGGGGCAGAGAGAGAGGGAGGCACAGAATCTGAAGCAGCCTCCAGGCCCCGAGCTGTCAGCACGGAGCCCGATGCGGGGCTCGAACTCACAAACCATGAGGTCATGCGTGACCTGAGCCGAAGTCAGGTGCTTAACCGACTGAGCCGCCCAGGCGCCCCTGGTCATTTCTATTTCTGTATCTCCAGAAAAGCGTATGGCTAGATGCTACTCAGACAAATGTGATCCTATGACCCCAGATGACAAAGACCCACTGGGTCCCATGATTTACACATCAAATGCCTTTCAATAGCTTCAAATATTTGGGATTACGAATGCTCCAATAATGCATTAGGCACTTGTGGTGGTATTGAAGCCACAAGAAAGGAATATTACTTTATTAATACAGGGTTGAAGATGTGCTCTTTCATCGAGGGAGGGAAACACACGCGGTAAAACGCACATATGCTCTCCTTCTCTGATACCACAGAATCCAGAGTAAACCTCATCAGACAGAATGAACCCCGGCGCCTGGCACCACAGTGTGCCCAGTCTTTCTGATTTCACGAGTGGAACGGTTAGTCCCCAAAAGGATCGCACCGAAAGGGGAAGTTGTCCCATGTATGGCACTCCGAAAGCTTTACTGTTACTGCGCCTCTATTTAGTGTGCAGATTGTAATAAAACCCATGTGTGAATGTTTATATTTTAAAGATGTTGGGGCTCCAATATGTTCTGAATTAGGGCTCTGGAAAATACTGTATAGATTCAGCACAAAGCTAACCGAAAGACTAATCTTCCCATTGTTACACTTTAATTAGTGCGACCTGTCACTACAACTTTTTATGATGGAAAGTATCAGGCCTTTTATCTTACTTTTAAGCCCCATTCTGCAAACAGCAGAAAGGGAACTGAAAAGACAAAGAAATTGCATTTTATGGAACAATAAGGAGAGTCTTTAAAAATCCGGGGAAGTTCGCAAACGGCCAATGAAATCTACTTGGAGGCACCACCACTAGAAAGATGGCCGTTTACTGAGGACGCGATGATATTAGCAATCAGCTACCTCCTTAATCCCCTCCACAATCCAAAGGCTAAGAAAGCCTCACTAAATATTGTTCTGACACCTTTAGGAGGAAATCTGACGCCGAAAAAACACAAAGATCGGTCCCGAAATTAGGAAAAGGAATTGGAAGATTTACAGAATCAGCCGGAAATTAAGCCCCACACGACTACAAATGTGACGGCTTGAGCTACTTTTATTAGATGAGCCAGATTTAGCAAACTTGACATCTAAGTAAATAATGCACTCAACATGTTCTCAGGAAATGGTGACTTAAGAGAAAGAAAGAAAGAGGGCTAAAAAAGCCAGAAGCCACAGACAAAAATAGGGCTCTCTGAGTTTGTACAATTCTTTTCTGCAAGCACTGTTTATGTCAACGTTATTGTAGTTTGTCCTCAAGATAGAAGAGGCTTGATATGAATTAACGTGCTGTCTTGAGGAAACGTGCGTGTTTTGAAAGCGCATGGGTCAACACACACACACACACACACACACACACACACAAAGTCGAACATGCAGTGTTTCTTTTCTGGGAGTGAAAAATAATTACTGCTAAAATACTTTTCCTTCACTCTTTCATTATTTATTCTCTAATTTGGGGGAGATTCAGCTGGTTTACTTTGTGTCTGACTTGGAAACCAAAGCTTTAAACTGAGATAGATTGAGAGCTTCTCAAAGCAGAATAGGGAAAGGAGGAGGGGGCTCGGAAAACAAAATTCCTGCCTTACAAATTCCAAGCCACATGCTAATTGGTTCCCTTTCTCTGCTCCCCGCCTGCAGTTAAATGCTGGATCAGGGGCGCCTGGGTGGCTCAGTTGGTTAAGTGTCAGACCAGCTCAGGTCACGATCTCGAAGCCGGTGAGTTCGAGCCCCGCGTAGGGCACTCTGCGGTCAGTGCGGAACCCGCTTCGGATCCTCTGTCTCCCTCTCTCTCTGCCCCTCCCCTGCTCGTTCCTTCTCTCTCTCCCTCTCCCTTTCTCTCAATTAATAAATAAACTTAAAAACACACACACACACACACACACAAACAAAACACAACAATGAAAAGAAGCTGGCTCCTACATCAGAAGCCCACTTCAAAGCACACTCCAATTCTAGACTTCTCCTCAGCCCGACCCAAACCCGAAAGGGGATGGGAAAAGACAGTGACACAGAAGAGGGCATGGTCTTCTCTTTTCCTGCCTCTCCCATTACCACCCCCATTTTGTCCGGGGAGCTGGGGAAAGAGAGCCAAGGTGTGCCTTTGGCATCCGTAGCTGGGTCAACAAACACTATCTATCATGGTTCCATCATCTGGCTACCTAGTGAATTAAAGTTGAAAGAGAATTGGCAAAAAATTTTCCTGTGAGGTAATCCGGAGACTCCAACTAGCACCGATTCCAGACAGAAATAAATTGTGGGTTTAAAAATAACCTAAAACCTCATGGCTGGCTCAGTTGGGAGAGCATGTGACTCTCGATCTCGCGGTTGTGAGTTTGAGCCCCGTGTCGGGGGTAGAGTTCACTTTGAAAATAAATGAGTGGATTGATTTTTAAAAAGTAATGACCCAAAACCTCAAAGGAAATCGTGGTGGAACCCAACATTATTTGTTGGGAGCTCCTTGTATTGAAAAGACTCGACAGAGAACGCTCTACCCCTCCCAAAATGCAGATGAACTAATTTATCTCTAGTTGCTGCATTCAAAAGGTATCATCTTTAATATCACGGAAAGGCAATCCTTTAGCACCCGTAATGCTAAAAGTTAACTTTAGACTTGGCTTTTTGTTCCAAATAAACCTGTTGGAATGTCTATCGAAAAGCAACACAGGGTAGGTGGAAGGATTATTGTTCCCACTACAGAAAAAGCAAGAGCATTATTTTCCGATTCAGGAAATGCCAGAAATCTGAAGACAGCACAGTATTTCTAATGTTACCATTTTTAATATGTCATGATCATTGACACAGAAAGCTGCAGAAACGTGGAGGAGGACTTTTGGCATAATGAATGGGAAATGATCAGAAATACAAAAAGACTTGGGTTTTGCATTGAAGTTAAATGTTAAATCAAACAAACACACGCTGAGGAATCTACCTCCTGCGTGTAGATGCCAATTTGTCCTCAGATCTACATCTATGTGTCCCTGGAGGGTTGGCAGTTCTACGTTGGCGAATGGAAGTAGAGGAAATTGAGACGACTGTCCACAGTGGAGAAATAAATCTGCCATGGACAAAAGTCATTTTGCAGCTGATTAGTGGAGCAGGCCATTTTGAGATGCTGACCCTTAAAAGACCACCGGTGAACGAGTAGATAAATTGGGGGCAATGCGTTCCAAGAATTTCGATTTCCGCCATTCTCTAGAAAATAGTTCTAAAACTTTCATAGAGATCAGATTCACCTGGGACACTTGTTGAAAAGGCATATCCCCAGGTGAAGTTTGACTTCATTTATCTATCCTGGGTCCAAGAAATGTTGCGGTGGGGTTTTTAAAATTTGTTTGAAAAAATAATTTTTTAAGTTTTATTTATTTATTTCGAGAGAGAGAGGGCGCGCGAGCAGCGGAGGGAGAGAGAGAATCCATGCTGTCAGGGCAGAGCCCGACGCGGGGCTCGACCTTGAGAACCGTGAGATCATGACCTGAGCCAAAATCAAGGGTCAGACCCTTAACCGACTGAGCCATCCAGGTGCCCCATGTTGTTGCGGGGTTTGTTTTTTTTGGTTTTTTTTGTTTTTTGTTTTTTTTTTAAGTAAGCTCCATGCCCAACGCGGGGCTCGAACTCACGGAGCCTGAGATCAAGAGTTGCATGCTCTACTGACTGGGTCCACCAGCGGCCTCCCCCCCTCCCCACCACCCCCAAGAAATTTTGATACAGGTGATCCACAAGGCACACATCAGGTGGCCCTGTGACCTTCATAATTCTGTGAAAATATCTAAAGAAGCAAAACGAGAAGGTCGGTTAAATTACATGGTGTATTCCGTGCAAGCAAAGTGTTGGCCTGGATTCGATACAGCTCTCTCTCCTCCGGCTTGTAGAGCGCCTAACGAAATCAAGGAGGCATGCAGTGCAAGTCTTGCCTGAGACCATTCCTCCTCGAGGCTTCAAGCGGAGAAGTTGCCGGACTGGTGCAGTGGTGGTCAGATCGTGCCCCGAGTGTAACCATTTCAGAGCGGAAAAGCCCGGGACGCGCCACACGCGCCTGAGGCCAATGCTCAACATGAGGATCAGTGAGTTCTCCCCTGCTTTCATTCCGGACGATACACGTAAAACTCGTTCGAGCCACGTGCGGCGATTGCAATATTTTTCTAGCGCTGGAGAAATGGGTCTCACCCTCTCTTGTAGCTAAAGAATGTTCTCTCCTGATTCTACCAGGAACGCTAGTTTCGAACACCAGACTTCTGGGAACTCATACTTTTTTAATTTTTTTTTTTTAATTTTGTAAATGTTTACTTATTTTGGAGAGAGAGCCAGAGCCAGAGCAGGGGAGGGGCGGAGAGAGAGGGAGACGCGGAATCCGAAGACACCGTGACCCGGGCCCAAGTCAGAAGCTAAACTTGCCTGAGCCACCCAGGCGCCCCACATGAACACATACTTTCGATGTAAATCAACGCGTATGCATGCACACGCAAACCACGCTTCCTTTATTGAACACCATATATGCACAAAATAAGTTTCAATTAGTGCGGGCTACAGAATCGATCCCCCCCGCCCAACCCCAATCCAAAATGCCCGAGGCCGCACATTTAAAGAAATGAATGCAATTTGAAAACCACTGCACAATTACCTTTTCAAAATGATTTGATTTTAATTAACGCATTTATACTTATGTGGAAGCTCGGTTTCAAACACTCACAAGGAGCAAGTGTAGAAGAGGTGATAAAATATTTATCGTGGATCAGGATTTTGTGCTTAGCGATTACCGATTCGTGTTCTGATTTAGTATCTGCCCAGTAGAAAACCATACTGGTTTGTTTATAAAGTCAACGTTGTTTCTAGATTTTTCTCTCTGTTGCTGTTTCAGTAGGGAGGCATTCTCGTCCTGGGTCCTGATTTTTAGGTCGTACATTCCAACTATTCACTTATCCAAAGTGATTACAGTTTAAGGCCAACCAGAAGCATTTGGGCTTCAGTTCAGCGTTCAAATAGTTGTGTGATACAATCAGTACAGTTTAAGGCCAACCAGAAGCATTTGGGCTTCAGTTCAGCGTTCAAATAGTTGTGTGATACAATCAGTCAGTATGCAATTACAGGGAATCTAATGGGGCCAGATGCATGCAGTCTGGACACATGCAAAGTAGAGATTAAGTTTTATGCACGCAAAAGCAAATTATGCCGTTAAACAGGGCTCACTGATGAATTGCATCCATTTTTGGCCGGTGGGACCATATGAATTTTCATTTCACTGGTTCAGAGCTCTGAAACTTTCAACACTTCCAAAAGTAGTATGAACCTTCAAGTACCCACAGCCAAGACCATCCAAAAAAGTTGTCCTCCATGTTTTTCCTAAATAAGGGTTTCTCTCCCCTCCCCCCACTCAGTTGCGAGCACAACAATGTCTTCGCAGAAAGTCTGGTGAGAACGCTTCCCTGCAGTCTCATTCACAAGATTAAATCTAGCGCCTGGGACAGAAACATGGTGTTGTGGTGTTCAGCGACATAACATTCAGCGGAAGAAGCTTCATATCACCTCCTTGATACATCCGCAAATCAGGCTCAAAAACCACGATCGAGGAATAGATGGCCTGTTGGAACCGAGGCACAGACGCTGCGCTGGAAGAAAAGACAAATGCCGAAGTGCATAATGATTCTGAAAAGATTTCTTTATCGAACATGTCATTTGTTTGAAAGACCGGGGTTGTTGGCATCAGATGGGGGGCACCAGCTTGTTAGCAAAGTGAAACATGATGGCTGCAAGATACTGGCGACTGATGAATCAATTGAAGTCACTGGTGTTGCTCAGCTGAACGTCTTCATTTAATACGTCAATAGTCAGGACTTGAGGAAACACCTTTGGTTTGGGGTTATCACCGCAACCAGGAAGATGTCACATCTCAGTGAATACCCGGGCTAAATGTTTTTTTTTTTTTTTTTTTTTTTTTATAAAGAATGTCGAAGTCCCCCCAAGAAATGTTACCAGCTGGCCAACCAATTACATACTCTGCTGGTGATTAGCTGCAAAAACACAACACAAGTGAGCTTTCTCCGTGTCAGTTCTGGCTGGGTGACGTTCGTGAATCATTTGCACGCAATTCCCATGCATTGGATTGGTATCGGGATGTTAAAACGCATGTATTTATCTGTACCACAGATTGCCTCCCATTACCTTGTCGACTCTGGGACGTTTACAGAGGGAATTGTTGGCAATCACATTTTTCTCATTTCACCCATGAAGTTTCTGATGACCTGATATAAACACAAAGAGGTCTTTTTTCTCCCTCCCCCCCCCCCCCCCCGCCCCGGGAAAGGCAACAGAAGCAGGAACACTTCTCTAAGAATCAAAGAGGGTGTTCTTCTGCCTGCCCCCGCACCCCCACCCCTACCTTCCTATTTTACCGGAAAAGACTGTGCTGACTGATTTGATCCTTGGGACTCTAGAGTAATGTCACCTCCAGGAGGATCCGGCCACGGGAGGCACTACAGCACTGCCCTAGACGTCAGTTTTGAAATTGGTTGTTTAAGACAACCTTGCTCTTGCTAAGTAATTAACAACCAACGCTCAGAACACGGCCGACCCCCCGCATCTCATGGGGCAAAGTCAGAAGGAAATAGACAAAAGTGATACAGCAGTTGAGGAAGGAATCCTGAAAAGTCTCCCAGGCCTCTGTACAAAAGCCATTACCATTCAGCAGTACCGCCTGTCTGGGAAGCTCCAAGCCCCCAAAGTCAGTGGGAAGGAAAGAAACACTTCCCACCCAGACAGTTCATTTGGGAGGAGCTTAGTGCCTTTGGCGTTTTTGTTTTGTTTTGCTCCAGGAATAGCCTTAGCCCTGAGGGGAAAAAAATGCATCTCATAATGCTGTAATGGACCATTTCTTCACTTTCAGACGTAATAAAACCAAAAGTATGGCTGTAAAGTAATTAGACTGGTGGCCATTGTTTGTTTTTTGGTTTTTGTTTTTATCTTAAGCGAGGCCATCACCTAGGGAGTCTGTAAACTTATTCTAAGGATGCTGACATCAGTCAAAACATTTTGGGGACTCTTCTTTGAGAATGGCTTTCAAAGCTAGCTTCTAAGCCCCATAAGAAAATGGGCCTCATTATTCTATAGTCACACTCACGTAATACCAACATAAATTTAGTGGGGGGAACTGAATAATTTAAGACGCCATCCAATTTCATCTTTTGTTAAATGTGAATGCCGATTTTCACACTGTAAAATTGTCACTTAACTTAAATATAGTAAGAATCAAGCTGTTGACTCAAGTAAAATTGTATCGAATTACCAGCAAACCATTAAATTAGTATGCTTACAGATTTTAAGTACACAACTTATTTTGATCCAAGAATAAGTGCATTCATTGGAAGATAACGAACAACAGGCATTTAATAACATTTTAATTTTACGCGTTTAAATATTCATGGCTATGTTCATAAACCCACGTGCCTGATCTAGCCATTATGCTTATGAAATGCAGTATTTCTTAGATACCCTAAGAAATTTTGTTGTTGTTGTTGTTAATCCCTGGAATAACCCTAGGAGGTATTATTATCACAGTGCAGCTGCCTCTCGCACAACTTTGTAGTCCACCTTTCCAAGGGCTTTTTAAATAATCCCATTATAATACTCCGCTGACTGTCGGAAAGAACACAGTTCTTGTTCTGAAAAACAAAAACAAAACAAAACAAAATTCTACCGACACTGTTCTAGGGGCTATAAAAATGTCAACTCTCAGGGAGCTAAGAATCAAAGGATCACAGTCTTTCTTGACCTGCCTGTACTCCTACTCTTGATGCAAATGAACAACAAAAATCAGAGGGAGACGGGCCGTTTTCCCTCTCCTTAAAAATTACAGTATCATCAGTCTACTTAGAAATTTTAATAAAGCTGGATCGAAAAAAAAACCCAATAGCCATATACTCTATCAGGCTGCGATTTTACAATACCTCATCACGGCATCATCACGTCAAATAAATAGAACGATGGCCACTCACAGATTACGTTAGATTACCGATGTTAAATTTAAAATGAGAAATCAAGTATCTGGAGTTCGAAGAACTGCTCTGAAGTGTCTTCATCTTCTCGAACACTACAGTCAATTAACGACAACTTGTGTTTTAATAACACCTATATTCCATGATTCTGTAAGTGTCCTAATCAATGGTTGCCAACTTGTCTACCCCAAGAACCACTTTGGGGCTCCTGAATAACAGGCATGTAATGTTCTATGCTGCAATGTCTGGAGGCCCTCCTTTCTTCTTTGAGGCTATTTTTAGCTTTGTCTTTCCCTTTCTCACCCAAAGAGTGGTGTTCCAATGCTGTTGTTCCTCCCAACTCCTGCCTCCAATCCTTCCTTCTAATCACCCCATCAATCCTTGACTTGGAATTTTTCCCCTGACTTCCCCAGCACCTGGCCCTGAGTCCCTCTGGGAAAACACTGTGAGCTCAGAACAGTTGGTTGAGGTTTGTTCAGCGGGTTGGGGTTTTTTTCCCCCAGGTTCATCGCTCAGGGGAAGCCCAACTACATGTGAATAGAATATAATCTGTCCCAATTCAACAGGTCGGTCGACATTATTTTAGGAGTTATAGTTGTCACTGTAATAAAACAATAATCACAAAACGTTTTCATGGTTTTATTCAGGTCAAACAACAATTGTAGGGATCTTGGGATACTGCTTTTTGAACACAAACATACAAAATTAACAGAACAAGCACGCGTGTTTCTAGTTTTCAACACGTTAGCCCCACATGTGCGATGCAGGTATTTGAAAGAGATTTTCAACAAGGTCAACACAATGCATGAGATAATACACACTGGGTTATGAATCAGGCCAGTCTTCACCTCCGTCTTCCCACGGATAATCCTAAGGTGGCAGGGTGTGAAGGCCGGGGGAGGGGGAGAGGGGTTTCGCTTTTCCATTTTCACAAATGATTGCTCAACACAGACTGAAATACACCAAAGGAAGAAAATAGTCTTTTTTATACCTCCGGAAGCTACTACTCTTACAATGATCGCTTCAAGGTAACAGACATCCAAATTGATGTGGTTTTCTTTGAAACCTCATCAGTAAATCATTTCTTGCACAGTAGGTTGGGCGTGAACCCTGCATTTAGGATAGGTAGTGTTATGGAGGGCTGGCTGCTGCATACCAACGTCAGTATCAAGTTCTTCGTCAGGAATTAGAGACTGTCCCGGATACCAAGCAGGACAACACTGGCAAAAAAACAAAAAGTGAACTGCAGACAGGTCAAAACAGGCTGTATTTACGCTTAGAAAAAATTCTTAAAATGTTCATTGGAAATAATTGTTTCAAATGCTAGTTTATAATAGAACACAATGGAATCTTTTCCACACCGTACGTGCAAATGATCTTTACAGACGTTGTGTTTAAATACAACACGTTAGACAACATATACAGCCTATCCGAGATCAAACATAATAAACTTGCCTTCTGCTGATGGCTATTTTAACACTTACTGTAAGCTCAACCTTTCTCTCTGTTCATCACATTAGTCAACAGGTTGACGTGTCATCACATAAACACTATGCAAAATTGTCTGCTTTATTACATGATTTTTAAAGAAGGATGTTTTCTTTTGTTAAGAGATGCAGGTTTTGTTTTTGTTTTTGTTTTTGGAAACAGGGAGTTTCTTGAATCTCATTCAAAGAAGTTTTGCTCCTGTGCTATCAGCCCAAGTACCCTGAACCACTCCCCCCCCTTTTAATGTTTCCTGAAAACTTAGTGGGTTTCAAGCTGCAAATTTCGACGGTTATGATAGAAACCAAGCCTTAGTGGGAAAAAGCAGTGCCCTTCAGAGTCATCCCACAAATATGAGAGTTCTACCGGTTTATCACTCATCCAGATTTGCAGAAATTCCATTCACATAACCCCTATGCAAATCAACCAGCTTTACCATATCAAATGACCCAAAGAACACCGCAGGTATCCAGGGGGGGCAGTTCACCAGCGCATCTTTAGCTTGATTTTAACGTCCCCTTAAGAGACAATCTGGGCTCTGTGGTTCTGAGAGAGACAAAGTGCCTAACCACCAGCTAAAGCTTTTTCAAGTTAATGAACTTTTCATCTTTCACACTTTCAGCACCAAGAGGTTTACCCAGGGGAAAGCCAAACCTCAGGGTTCCAACTACAGCATTGGAAAAATAAAGTACAGACCAAGGACCACCTACTTCCTTTGATCTCTCAAAGATGTCAATACTCCATTCCAGGGAGGGGGGGGGGGGAGTGGCTGAGCCCGGGAAGGAAACTTCAACCGAAGGGGGGGAGAAAAAAAGATCTGTTTGGTGGCAATTTCAAAACAAGTTTCCAAACTGCAGAAGGGGCTCCGGCCCCTTTGACTTGCAGGAATTACACATAAGAAAAGGACAGAAAATACTACAAGGCATGCTTATGATTTTAATTGCCCAGGGGTTTCCAATGCAAAGCCCGACAACTTAAATGCATATTCCAAATTCTTGCTCCAAAGCCGTCTTCTTTCTGCACTGAAAGGGAGGAAAGACAACCCCATCAATTGTTCTCTGCAGATAAAGGCACTGTTTTGCAGATTCCCCCCACCCCCCCAGATCTGGGCCAGCTTTGCTAATGACCTGCCCACCCACCTGGGACCCTTCCCAAGGTGGCCCCCCGGGAACTGCCCCACACCTTCAGGTGCCCAAATGCTTGACAGTGGGCAGCCCCAAGAAGGCTGCCTTTTCCTTTAGCTCTCGGCCTCCACGAAGATGCAACCCGAAAGAATTCGTCCGCTTATTTTCCTAGAGGAGGCGGGGGTCCACAACTACCTCCTTTTATCTCACTTTTTTTTCCCCCCGTCCTCACGAAACACACGGCCGAAGGTGAATGTGCAACATTTTTCTGCAGAAAAAAACACGAGCCTCAGATCCCAGAGCTACCGCGGGCTCTTTCACCCGCCGGCATTTAAGCACTTAAGCAAAAGCTGAATGAAAGTTTTCAGGACTGTGACCTTTTTTTCCCCCCCCACTTGGCGTAAGATCGCCAGCTGTTCCCAGCACACACGAAAGCTGCGACAGTGCCATTTTTCAAAGGCCCACGGTTAAATGAGATATGCAGGAAACGGGGCCCGAGCAACGCGTAAGGTTCGAACTCGCGATGGCACCTCTCGGGCGAGAAGCAGGGGCGTTTCATTCGGAAATGGTACCTGCGTGCTCCCCTCCCGGGGCCCCGCCATTGTCCTTGGCAGAGAAAGTGTCCCGCACATTGGCAGTTTTAGGGGCTCGGAGGTGCTGTGGCCTCCCGACCCGGCACAAGAACTCAAAATGGCATTCTCCCCCCACCCCGACCCGGGAGGAGAGGGTTTCGAGCGGGACGGGAGGGTAGGGCGGCCTCCGGCGGCTTTCAAGTCCAAGTCCCCTGGGAGCCCCAACCCCAGAAGGCTCGCCAACTTCCCACACCCAGAATGCCCTGGAAGAACTTCTTCGCTTCCGTTTTTTTTTCACAATTTTGCGTTCGGCCGCCGCGATCTACATTCTGCCGCGAGGCGCTCGGAGCCGGGGAATAACGAGGGAGTTTAAAGCACACAACAGTTCGGCAGCCCGCAGTCAGCGCTTTGCTGCGCTCCGCGGGGGTTCGCATCCGGCCGCCATGTTCACCACTCGAGAGCCGCCCCCAAAACCACCCCCCTTCCCCACACCCCTCCCCTCCCCTCCCCTCCCCGCTCCGCCGAGGCGCTGCAAAGCCGCTTTCAACTCTTCCCCAACCCCCCCACCCCCCGGCTGCCAGAGCGGCTCGACGGCTGCGGGGTGTGCGCCTGCGCGGGAGTGGGGGCGGAGGGGGGGGCGGCGGGCTTGAAAAGGCCGGAGCGACGGGGAGCGGGGGAGGGGTTGGGGCCCGGGCCGAGCCTACTCTTTCCTCGCAGCGGGTCCCCGCTCGGGCCCCGGCCCGGTTCTCGCACGTGCGCGCTAAAAACCCACTTCAAAGTCCGCTCCCGGCGCGGGGGCAGCCCCCTCCGGGCCGGCCCTCGGACCCTCGCACCCCCCGCGCGGGCCGCCGACCAGGCCCCGGGCCTCACACCCCCCCCCCCCCCGCCCCTCCAGTCCAGGCCCTGCGGAGAGAGCGGGAGGGCCGGGCCGGAGGACGCCGGCTTAGGAGCCCCGGCGGCCGGGAGCAGCCTCCGGGCGTCCGAGTGTCTCCCTCCCCTCTCCTCCCTCCCCCACCGCCCGGAGAAAATGAATGGAACACAAAGTTTGCGGCCAGTGCTACGCTGCGGCCTTCGGAGCTCACCATTGTTTGGGCTCGTATTGACCCCAGGTCCGGATTAGGCAGCGGCTGATTCCTGCTTTACAGCCCCGCCGGCCTAATGAGGCCGGGAGGCGATGGGGCGCGAAGCGTCCGCAGAACCCGGGCGACCGCCGGCTTACGGCCGCCAAGGGCCCTGTAGGTGGAGGTCAAAGGGTCAGCGGGCCGAGACCGCGAGAGAATTGACCCTAGGAAACGAGGTCCCCTCCCCCCCCGCCCCCCGCCCGAGCTTCGACCGGGACTTGCAAGAGCTTGGTGTGTGCACAGGGACTCTGGGCGCCCCGACGAGGGGCCCGAGGACCGCCGAGCCGGAGCCCTGACTTCCGAAACGCCCGGCCTGGTCCCTGGGGCAAAGCCCTGGCAAAGGCTTGAGCCTCGAGGGTCAGCCAGCCAGCCGGAGAAAACCAGCCAGGCTGCCAGGCCGAGAAGCCGCCCTTCAGGGCATGGCACACCGGGGGCTATTCTTACAGAAAAACTTAAGTGGCAAGAGGCCGTTCGACTTTCCTCTTTGGTTTGGCGGGGGAGGGGTTTTAGGGGGAGGAGAGGGTGCCAGGGGCGAAGAGGCAAGGGGACAGCTGGAGGCGAGGAGGGGGGAGGGGCGAGGAGGTCCCGAGCACAACTTTCCTGGGAGGCTTTGTGAGCGGAGGCGGTCCCTGCTCGCTCTCCAACCTTCCCAGTAGCTAAGACCGACCGTCCCGCTTAGCCTGGACCCCTGATCTTTAACCTTCCAAACTGGATGAAGGCCAGACTTCTGTCTGCTTGGAAATAGACACCTCCCTTTTCCCCACCCAACAGTGGAAATCTTCAGCTAAACCACCCATTTTGGAAAAGATAATGGACTTTTAACAAAGGTCTTACCAGGTGCAAGAAGGAAAATAACAGGTAGATCACTAAGAGCCCAGTTGACATTCATGGTTTCCAGCTGATCCTTCTTTAGGGTTGCAAAGGTTTTTTGTTTGGGGGAGGGGGGGAGGTGCTTATTCTTTAAGGTATTGACTGAAAATTCAAGAATATAAATGTGCACTCCCAGAGTCAGATTACAGGAAAAAATGCCTGTGAAAAGTTTTCTACTAAAATAAACTTTTCTTTGCCAACAGATGACAAGGGCAGAGGACACAGACTATTTGAGAAATATGACGCTACGCCAGAATTACAGCAGATCATGTAGAGGGGCAAAGCCATCACATGATCAAAATGTTGCTTATCATCATTGTTAATTGCTGTCTTCCCCTCCTAGGACACAATGCTTTATGGCAAAATTTTATGGTAGAATAATACCAAGTCCACTAAGGAAAAATCAAACTCTGATTTATGTCTCCGAAAGAGATATTTTGGTATATTTAATGGCCGGGGGCGGGGGGCAAGTTTCTGAGAGAAACTTGCAGCCAACCCATCACTCAACTCCCATTTAAGATTAGGTTAAGTTGGGAGAGGAAATTTATGGAGAAAACAATAAATTGTGGAAGTTCAGTGCCTAGTTCAGAAGAAAAACACGATTTAGACTCCAATTGGAACACATCTAGAGCCAGTATTATGAATACAGACTTTCTGAAAACTTGCTGAGCATTTAAAACGGCCTCGGGTTTGAAGTGAAGGAAAAATCCTGAAATAGGAATTTGGTCCAGCACCCTCAATGTCAAGGTCAAGATTGGAATGTCTGGGGTAAAAGTGGTATACTGACCAGGTTACCTGCTCATCGCTTGTGAAGTCATCCCAATCTCTCTGTTCATGGCATTCGGGCCCTTGCCTTGTCTATTGGAGGAAAGGTGCAAAAAAACCCCATTCTCCACAGACAAAAAATTGCATCAAAGCAGTGTGCAATTAGAAACTGTCAATAATTGTTGACAAAGATCAGTAGATAACTGAAAATAGGCTGCTTCAACTGTATCCAGGAAATCAAAGTTTCTTTTAATCATCATCATTTCTCTCAGTAGTTCGATTTAAGGTTGATTTATTTGAACATGGGAAAAAAAAAAGCGGGCACTAAATACAAAAATGTTATGACATAAATAAGATGTGCCAAGACTTTATTTCTTCAAAAAGAACAATAAACAAGATTCTATAATTCAAAATGATTATGTATAATACCAAATTGCTGGCCACCAAAAAACCTAGAGCATTGCTCCCTTCAAAGAAGGAGGTACTTAAACCTATTCATTACATTTCTAATTCTTTACAGTTCCTTATCTCCACCATTATATTTGCTGATTTGCAAGCTGGTTACTCATGCAGAGACTGGGGTCTCAATATTAAACGGCACCCTAAATTAGTTAAAGTCTCTCGATACTCTAACCCGCTCCAACCCCCCAATATAGTAATCAGGTTTTTTTTTCACATAACTGTAAAAGAACTGTTTATCCAAATGAGCTGCTTCGCTGAAGATTAAATGCATTGTTAATATTTTATCACAAAGCAAACAACCATTTTTCATTGTTATTGATTTTAATGGAAACAATGCTCTTAACATCTGTGCCTATAAACCATGAACTTTAAAAATACATATTTTGCAAATGTTTTTTCTTTCCATAATATCATTTCAGAACCGCTGCAGTTATCACACCGCTATAAAAATGTTATGAAGAATTGTGATAATTATGAATTGAACTATATACAGCAAAACAAATCAGCCTTTGCCTTCCAAAATTGTCAATGGACTATGGGTCTTTTTAAGAAGCACTTTAACCGTAAGTAAGCACGGCTGGACTGGCCTTACTCATCACCACTGTTTCAGACATACGCTTACTTTTGAAAATATATAGATAGCTAGATAGATTTGATAGGCAGATTAGATAAGTCATAGATACAAACGTATATATGTATATGGGTGATCTCTCGATAGATTACACAGACATGCATCCTGCCACAATGTTCATTTTTATGTAAGGTAATAAAAAACTAAGGGACATAAAACTCATTAGGTTACCTTATGTTTATATATGGAGGGCAGGGATGATTAAATCCAGCTTCTCAGTCTTTGAAATACAAGATTGAGATGTCATGGCCACTAACTGAACTGATCAGTAATATTTGATTTGCATGCCGAAAATCCAGGACAAACACATTTAAACTCGCAGTTAAACAACCATCTGAGCTAGAGATAAAGAAAGGAGGGTCTCCCCAGATGGAAGCTGACACTATAAGGAATCTATACTGCAATAGAAAAATAATTTAACAATTAAAAAAGGGATCTGCGTGAGTTATAAATACCAAGAAACAAGATTTCATTTGCTTACGTCTCCTCTTTGTAGAAGGAGGCTGTTACAAAACAAGAGAAAGGAGTCAGTGGTTCAAAAACTGTAAATTGTGTTCTTCTTTCAAAACAATAAAATTTAATGCTAAAGCAGTTATAATCAAAAGCTGTACAGCATTTGTTAGAAAACATTTTTCCATAAATATTGTTCAGTTCCCGGCACTTGTAGCAATAATTAAATTACAAACGATAAATATGGCATCAGTGGATATGTATTTACAAAAAAAAAAAGTTATTACAAAAGGCAACTGTATACTAAACGTCACAATCCGTAGAGTAACATCACATCCTCAGCCTGAAAAAATACCGAACAACAGTTTCGACCCCATTAGACAAAAATACATTCACAAGTGTAATGCTTTGAGGAAAAGTTCAAGACATAACAGGACTTTGGCACGGTTTAAGACTGTGAGAGTTTAAACAATCACCACTAAGGCGAAGAATTTCCATCGTTTAACATCACCACCACCAACAAGCCTTCTATAACTTCCTCTCAAGAAACAGGACAAGTGTTAAAATGCACTGAAGGAGCTTAGGAATGGGGTGTGCAGAGAGCAAGAGAAAAGGGAGGAAAAAGCAGTGAGAAGATTTGTTTTGAAAAATCCTTCAAACGCCAAAACGTATTTTCTACTCCTGAGAATAGGGCATGACTACTTTTGGATCTTGCCCCCAAAACCTTCCTGGACAATTGCAATTGACAAGATGTAACCCTATATATGGCCTCTCGCCTTAAAACTCCATTTCCGTCTGATTGGTCTCAGTTTTCTTTTTAAAATGCATTTGGTCCATTCTATGGTTAACAGGGTTTGTGTTTGTCCTCAGACGTACCATTCGTTAAAATTGGGAGGAAGTCCAGGGTTGTGGCTGGTGCTAGTTTGAACTGCAGAAGGGGTTTTAGTGGTATCTTTACTGTTTGCAGAAGCTATAGCGGGTGGAGTGGAAGATTCATAGCCTGAACTGGCAGCAGGGGAGGAATCTGACCCTTGAGATTCATGAACCTAAAATTAACATGTATATATTATAATGAATATAATTCCAACTGGCATCGTGCAAGCAAAAACAAGAGCAGAATTCGAGCACTGTAGGAACAAGACCGCCCAGTGACCCACTTAGACGAGAAATGCCGCTGATTTTGGGGGGGGGGGGTTGTTTTGAATTTCCGGATTACTGAGGTCTACAAAACCCGGAGATGGTCGCCAAGAGAACAGCTTCAGCCCTAAGACTGGCATCATGGAAAAGGAATACAACACTGGGTTTCACTCCTGCCCTTTCTCCCCCGATGGAGTGGGATGAGCACTTAGTCTTGGGGGCCCTATGGAACACTCACTCCCGGCCCAGGTTTCACCAAGCCCGCTGCGGCTTGGGAAAGCAGGTACAGAGAAAGGTGGCACAGGCGCCCAGGGCACTTCGAGGTCTCAGACAAATGGGTGGGAATCAGACCACGCTCCTCGGCCCTATTGTTTGGTCGGCAGCCGCAGGGCAGCCGTAGAGCGAAGGAAGCACCCACCCCCGGGTTCGGCGCGGGCACTCTCTCGGTTCCCACCGCGGGCAGTGCCGGGAAGACGCGGCCACCGCAACCCCAAGCCCCGGCGAGCTCGGTTAGAGCTTCCCAGTAAACAAGCAATTGTTCCCTCTGCTCCCTCCTCCTCCCCACCGTGCTCTCCCCCCCCCCGCCCTCCCCACCCCCCCCCGCGGGTCCCCAAAATGGGTTCAAGGTGTCACCGCTGGAGCAAATCGGATTTAACGTGGAGGATACAGGGTTGGCAGCGCGGGCGCTTCCGTTCCGCGGCCCGGTGTCGGGCCGAGTGTTTATAAACCGCCGACCGCTAATAAAGAGGTAATTACCTTCATGTGCTTGCGCAGAGAGCTCGGGTGCGTGTAGGACTTGTCGCACACTTTGCAGATATAGGGCTTGTCCGAGGTGTGCACATGCATGTGCTTCTTGCGGTCGCTGCTGTTGGCAAAGCGTCTGTCACAGCCTTCAAATTCACATTTGAAAGGTTTCTCACCTGCAAAAGGCAAAAACGCAAAGGGGGGGAAATGCGGTCAGGGCCCGGAGCTTCCCAGGGCCCAGCAGCGGGAGACGGAGCGCCCTGCGGTCTGGCCGGAGAGGGAGCGCCGACTGGGGGCGGCCGTGGCATCTCGTTTCCCTGGAGAAAAATGGAGAGCGCGGGTTGAGCCTGCAGGGCTGGGGAGTGCTGGTCCGGGCGGGGGTGGGGCACGGCCGGCCCGGAACCTGCGCGTCCCTTTGTTCTCGCGCAGGATGGGGAAGCCTCAGGCTCCTCCAAAGTTTCCCCTAACTTGTGCTTCCATTCCCCCCCCCCCCGCCCCCCTCGGCCCGGGGCTCCCAACGCGTGGCCAACGCTCCGCCGCCACCTCGGCGATGTAACCCAGCCCGGGCGGGACAATGGGCCGGGGACGGGACAATCCCGTTCGGGTCCTTCTTTGTACCTTTTAATTCGCCTCTTTCAAAGGCAGCGGTTTGGCTAAACCCAGTATTAAAAAGCACGGGTCGGCGTACTTAACGTTGGAAAAGAGAAAACTAGATCAATCCAGGGGCTCCGGACAGTTTTACAAGATGTTCTGAACAAGCCACGAAACTGTGGTGCCTTTTCTACTTTAGCTTTCCTCCCGGAGGACAGAATTGAACCTGGAACTCCAAATAAAAATAGTTTGACAAAAGTATCAGTCATTTAATGAGGAGATGTGCCAATCAAGGGGGGAGAAAAGAGCGGAAGTAACCGAAAGTTAGTTTTCATTAGCATTTCTATGGTTGCCCTCCCCGAATGTGTGCCGAGAGCGGAGTCGCTGGTAAGCCATCCGCTCTCAACACGTTCGGAGTCCCTTCCTAGTAACCCAGAAAGAGAGACAAAAAGAGGCGGCGCCAGTTGGTTCCTGGGCGCGAGAAGGTTCCAATTAGTTCCTGAGACCGCGGGGCCGTCAGCCCGGGAAGTTAGAAGTGGGCAAAAGCGCCGCAGGGCGGGGAGGACGAGAGGTGGAGGGACACTGACAGCGCTTCTTCTCCGAACGGCCCCCGCGGGGCGCCGCCCCTCTTCTCCGGTCGCCACCCCTCTCCCTCGCGCTGCAAGTCGGCTGGGTGGCGCGGGGCCGCGGTCAATCCCGCGCCCGCCTGCCTTCCCCCTTACCTGTGTGGGTCCTCTTGTGGATCTTGAGGTTCTCGGAGCGGGCAAAGATCTTCCCGCAGCCCGGGAAGGGGCACGGGAAGGGCTTCTCGCCCGTGTGCACTCGAATGTGGTTGACCAGTTTGTACTTCGCCTTGAAGGACTTGCCCTCGCGAGGGCACTCCTCCCAGTAGCAGACGTGGTTGTTCTGCTCCGGGCCCCCCACATGCTCCATGGTGACATGTGTCACCAGCTCGTGCATGGTGCTGAAGGTCCGGTCGCAGCTCTTCTTGGGCCGGCTCAGCTGAGCCTCGTCGATCCACTTGCACGACAGCTCCTGCTTGATGGGCTGCCGCATATAACGGAAGAAGGCGCCGGGCCCGTGGTGGGCCGCCACGTTCACGCCCATGTTCATGTTCATGGGGCTGTAGTTAGGGAACTGCGCGCCGGCCGTGTAGGGGTCCGTGCGCGGACTGGCCACCGGGCGGTACGGGTCGGCGCGGCCGAACAGCTCCCCGCGCAGCCCCAGGTGGACCTGGTTGTTGTCCACGTGCCCTGTGGGCGACGGGTGCCCGGCGCCCTGCTCATGCAGCCCGGGGAAGAGCAGGTACCCAGGAGGCTCGGGGATGCCAGCTGGAGCGTGCAGGCTGCTCGCCGAGCCGGCGAAGAGCCCGTGCTGCCCGCCACCCGAGGCCGCCTCGCCGAGCCCGGAGCCGCGCTGGCGGAACAGAAAGTCGCGCGTGGAGTTGAAGGCGGCGGAGGCTGCACCGCCGTAGCTGGGCACCTGGCCGGCGTGGTGATGGTGGTGATGGTGGTGGTGGTGATGGCCCAGGGCGTTGGCGTAACCCGAGCCCTGCGGCGTGAACGCGGAGCTCTGGCCCGAAGACAGATCGTGAGCCGCGGCGGGGCTCAGCTTGAAGGCGGCGGCGGCGGCGGCGGCGGCGGCGTGGGGCGAGTCCCCGAAGGGATTCAGCCCCATGCCCGCCGGCTCGCGGTTGGGCATCTCGTGGTGGCGCGGCGCGCCGAAGCTGCCCACTCCCAGCCCGGGGAACTGCGGGCCTCCGTCCAGGAGCATCGTCATGGGTGGGGCGTTCTGGGCACCGGCGAGAGCGCTGAAATGAGCGAGGGTGCGGGCGAAGGAGGAGATCTTCGAAGTGCCGTCGTCGGAGACGGTTGGCGGCGGTTGGACACGGCCGGGAGACCCCCGAGGCGGTGCCAGGGGCCGCAACTTTCCGTCGCTGGGAGAGTCTCCTGCAGAAGGATAGGAGGGAGGAGGGGAAGTAGAGGAGCAGGGGGGGGGGGGGGGAGGAGGGGGGAAGAAGGAGCGGGGAGAAGGGAGGAGAAAAGACTCTGGGACTAGATCTGGTGTAACAAACTAACAGGCGCGCACAAAGAAAAATAAGCAAAATAATAAGTGGAGGGCGGAGTTGGCCAATCCGGTCCCGGGCACCCCTCCTCTCCCCGAGAGCGCAGCACCGCGGGGCCAGAAGGCTCCCTCGGCGCGGGCCTCCCGGCTGGGCTGCGCTTAGTAGCAGAGCCGGCTCGTGGCCGGCCGGCGGGCAGCGGGCTGGAGGCAGGCTCGGTCCTCGCCGCTCGCCGCGCGAGTCCCAGCCTCTTCGCCTCCAGAGTAATGTCCTTGGACTGATAAAGTCAATCACTCACTCCTCTCACATAAACCGAGCGGGAGGCCGCGCGGCGCGCGCCAATCGGGAGCCAGCTGGCCCGCGGTCACCTGACCCCCGGCCCTGAAGCCCATTGGCCGCCGCCACGCTGATTGGCAGCGCGGAGCGGGGAACATGGCAGCCGCGGCCGAGCGACCGCCGCTGATTGGGCCGTGGCCCGGCGCCTGGCAGGTGAGGCGGCGGCGGCGGCCCGGCGCCCGCGAGTGGGCTCCGCGGGGCTTGCGCGGCTGTGGGGGAAGCGGAGCCGGGCTCGATCGGCGGCCGGCGGGGCGGAGCTGGGCCTCTCCCTGGCTCGCCTCCGGCCCGAAGCGGACCAGCACCCCTCACGCGCGTTACCCGCTTTGGCCAAATGCACTCCTGGCCCCGCAAGGATCGTTCCCACCGTCGGCGCGGCGCTGGCCCCCCGCCGCCTCACCACCCTGAGAAAGTGCCCTCTTGGCTCCCGCAGGGCGCCGATCCTGCGGCGGGCGTAGCAGTTCCACGTTCGCGGCCCATTAGCCGCGTCCTCCCCACACGCCACTGTGGGCCCCGATGGCCCCGAGAGCACCGACCCAGCCCGGCCAGCTCGCCGTCCGGGCCCCGAGCTGCCGCTGGCCGTCCGAGGCCCAAACGACGGGAAACGATTACAATTAGAGCCGATCTCCCTTCCGTCTGAGCCAAGCGTTGACTCTTCGGTTTGTGAGTGGTGGCTATAGTCGCCGCTGCCCCTGCCCCCCCTCCCCATATGTGACACACCAGCTACAACATAGCAAACATATAAAACGCAAGCACGTAGCTGGGAACACGCGCGCAGCCCAGCAAACACACAACAGTAAGCGCACACAACCCAGTAACACAACAAGCTACACACAGAACAGTAGACGTAGGCGCACGCTTTGGCAAACACACAACAGATCAAATACACGCGCACAGGCCAGAAGACACACACACAAGCACAAGTACTACACACGCACAGAATATACTTAGCCTGTGCACACGAAACACGCACACGACGCACTCAACACGCTGCATAGCCTAGCAAACTCACTACACACGCACACAGGATCAGCATGGTTTCCAACCCAAAGGGTAATCAGCTTCAAATTCTCAACATTTTCAAATGCAAAAGCGGGGGGCGGGAATGGGGACGGTGAGGTGGAATTTTCTTCCCTCTCAACAGCCAAGGCTTTGCTCTGGTCCCCTCCTACCCGGAGAAGCACCAAGTGACCTCGGGAATCCTTACCCCTGAAGGATTTGCTTCCCAGAGTTGTTGTGCGCGCAATCACACCCCCTCCCACTTCACCCCCACCCCGCCTGGTGCAAGGTCTTTCTGGACTTAATGGCCAGGTTCAGACAGGGCTATAAATCCACTCATTTTATTTTTTTTGTCCGGCAGTGCGTTTGCAAAGAATGCAGGCGAGTGGGAGTGGAAAGAAAAGGCCCACAGAAACACGGCTGGGATTGTCACATCTCCAACGGGCCGAGTCCCCAAAGTCTGAGCCTTGAGGCAGCCTCACAGCCTGGCCGCCATCTCTCTGTAGGAAACAGAACATCTGATCAAGTTCAGAGGCGTTGGGAGAGACAGCCTCAAGCAGCGCTTTATAACGGCAGCCCTTTACTTCCTGCCCCCCAATCTGCCAGGCCTGGCCAAGACTTCACCTTCTTTCTTTGCCATTTTGCTGGGGGAGGGGGGGGAGGTAGCCCTGCCCGTAGCACACTTACCGTAGACACCCCCTCTCCCCCCAAACTCACCCCAATCTCCCTGTCCATCCACAGCTCTCTCCCCAGGTTGGGAGGTGAGCCCACCACTGACTTAAATTATTACATCTACTGAAAATAGGCTCTCCAAGAACGGGTTCAGTGTCGCTCAGCAGAAGGTTTCTTTGCAGGGGGGAGGGGGCTCAGAGAAGAACAAATATGCCTAAATCATGCAAATGAATTCCCCGGAGTCAGGTTTACAGAAAGGGAGGATTGCTCTCCTTTCTTTTCCCCTTTCTTTTCCCTTTGCCCTTGATATCCTTCCTTCCCTCTACCTCTCTTCACCTCCCACCGACCCCCACGGACCCTGGGCGCGGAGTGGCGTAGAAAAAGTTTGGATTTCCTCCCGTCTCCAGTGCAGAGGAGAGCGGTTCTCTAGGCTCGGGGGTTGGGGTGGGGGGTGGCTGTCGGGCCCCAGCACGGCCGGCGCTGGGGCGAGGGTTTGCGGAGAGACCGGCCAGGTACCCCCTGAGAACCTGGGGCCCGGTGCGTTTGGGAGTCGGGGCGGGCAGCGGGGCGAGGGGCCGAGGGAGGAAGGCCGCCGAGGGAGCCGGGTCGGCTCCTTCTGGGGGAGGGGTCCTGAGCGCAGGGCAGGGGGGATGTTGCGGCTGCTGACCTACCCGGTGCCCGGTGTCCGTTTTGATATGGCCACATTCCGATAATTAATTGCCTCCAGCACGTGCTCTGTAGTCCCTGGAACAAAAAGGCATAATTCAATTAGATCATCAACCGAGAAGTGGGGGGGGGGGGGGGGATGCTTGTTAAGGGGCCGACCTGAGGCGGTTCAGCCAGGCCAAAACCCCGGGCGGTGGAGCCCTTCCTGGGACAGCGCGGCCCAGCCCGAGTGTGCGACTCTGAGGGGGTGTCCTCGCTCAGCGAGGCGCAGGGCCCCCAGATGCCCCCCAGAGGACGACGCTGGGGGCTTTGCGAACAGCAGGCCCGAGGCAGATCGCTTCGAATTCTATTTTGGCTGCTTTGGGTGGAGGTTTCCTTTGGGGGAGGGGGAAACCCTCACCCTCGGACCGAGAGAAGGCGACAGATCTCCAGATACAGCAAGTTTTCCGCGTATGGAAACAAAACCCCCTCCCCCAAAGCAGACCACTGCTCTTAGAAAATCATAGTAATAATAACAATAATAAGGCGACGTTTTCCTGCTGACCTGCAGCCCCCACCCCTCAGCTTGCTTTCCGGAGGAGACCCAGGGAAGGACTTCGGGGGACAGACGGCTTCGGGGAGCCTGTGTCTGAAAGTAGACTGGTGGCCGGAACAGACAAGAAAAGTTTTTCCCGCACTCAAGCTGGGGCAAGGCAGAAGAGAGTTCTCGTTTCCTCGTTTCTCAGGTGGAGAAAGGAATCACTGGCCTGGGCAGGGCAGGGCAACTCGAACCCAGGGGTCGTGGTTCTTATTTTACGCGATAACCGGGGCTCCTTCGGCAGCTTTGGCTTACTGGGGTTTACATGTGTATTAGGCAGCGTAAATTAACCAATAAATCTCTTTTATGCGTCCCCCAGTTGTATGTGGTCTGGTCTAAATATCCACATGTCTGTATGGATAGGAAATCTAATGGGATCTGTTCCCTCACACTGAGTTCAAACAGTAAATAGGAAAAAGATTTATTCCCCTGCCCCAATCAGAAGCAATGAAACTGGCCACTGCCAAACAAGCAAAGCTTTTGAGCCTGAATTTTAGGGTCCATCTTAGAGAAGCAGGAGGCAAACCGAATGTCCAGACCTGCAGCACTGTATCACTTTTTTCTTCACTCCAGCCTCCTAAAAACACAAAACATGTACAGCATGTTGTGCTATCGGGCAGGATTTCTTTCTAAACGTATTTTCTGTAGCGGACATGAAATTATCCTAAGTCGGAGACCTAGCGATTTTCTTTAAGTCCAAGGGAAACACTGCGGTCTTTTCTTCTGTTTTGTATTTAGAAAAGACTTGCAATCTAACACTCGCAACATTTTAAAGACCCTTTAAACCCAGCAAGCGGATTTCCGTTCTGCCAATGCTTCCTGATTTATTTCAATAAATGAATCTTTGAATCCAGGAAGGGAATTATTCCAAGAGGCTGAATTTGGTGCCCCTGCCTCTTCCTACCGGAGCACAAAGTGTTTCTCGTTGAAACTTGTCCTTGAAACTCACCATTATTCGCATTTTTTTCTCCCTGGTAAACGACACTTTCTTTACATAAATCCCCACCCTCTCCTCGGAATCCCAGACCTTTTTAAAAGAAAAACTGCGAAACGCCATAAAAAAAATGAAGGGGGAGAAAGCTGGGAAAGGAATGCGTTTTTAACTCCTCTTTATTTTTATGCTAAGATAAAGCTTTTAATTGGCTTCAGGGGCCGAGCTGAACTATCGATCTCCGGAGCCCCGGGACCTGCAGACACACTCGCCCACCGCTCATTTGGGCTCCAGGTTTTATTGGCTGCATTAGAGTTTTCACCACACTCCCATCATTTGACAAATATTGTATAAGCCCTAAATGCAATTAAAATACAATAGCGAATGAGCAAATAGATATGGTTCATCAACACCTTTAAAAAATCTGTTTTGCCTTTGTCCTCCAGTCCAAGGCATCGCTGACCAATGTAATGAAATGCAAACCGGACGGGAATGAGACATTTTCATTGTACTTGTCAATCAGGGCTGTGCAGAATATATATATATATATATATAATATATAATATATATATATATATATTATATATATATATATGCATGCATATAGAGATAGAGATAGAGATATGAACTTCAGAGACACAGGCTAAAGTAAATAGGGTTGAACTTGGAGAAGGAAGGCAGGGAATTGAACTAGAGCTATCAGAATCCAGTTTAGGATGAGGAGGAGAGCCCCAGAAATACAGGAAATGGAGTGAAGCCGTAGGCCATGGCAGTGCTCAGGGCCAAGTCCGGGAGCAAGGCTCCTAGACAGCCGTGGCTGTGGCCCACCGGGTCCTGTTGCCAGTGAATATCTTTACTGCTGTGGGGGTGCCTCTGAGCTCTAGGACACACTGGCTGTGGCTCTGAGCGCCAGAGGGACAAGTCACATTGGAAGAGGACTTCCCCTTTCCTTCAGGATCAGAACCCCTTGTAGGGGTGGGGGAGTGCCCAGGCAAGGCAAGAGGGACACCCAGGCGGAGGCAGAGAGACAATGGTGCCCTTGATTTGTGTTTACAGGTGCTTCCCCAGAGACCTGAAGAGACAGGCGAAGGAGAAGGGATGGGGTGTGAAGTTTGCCTGACATTCTGGAGCACACATTTACCCAGGACCCCAAGTTCCTTCTAGGTGCTAAATGCTCCATTTGTCCTGAAATGCAAATGATCTCAGCTCCAAAAGAAGTGGAGAGAAGGCCTGGACTGTCCTGAGGTATTTGCTTCATGTCTCTGCTTTGAGACAGGATCCTGCGCCCAAAGTGACAGGAGGGGTACCTCTGGGCCACATCGTGGTCTCCGGCAGTGAATCTCAGCCTTGGTGCGTAGGTCTCGGGCCCCCATGGTTCACGGGTCACCAAGCTCCATTGCCCTAGTCCAGGCCCCCGTCCACCGTTCTTGGTCCCCCTTCCCTCCTCCCTGGGGGCAGAGGCTACAGTCCTTCTCCCCCTCATCCCCCCCCAAACAAGACAGAGTAGGGGTAAATTAGACTGACTCCTCGCCTGAATGTGATTTGGCGGCCTGCAAGCCAGATCTAGCAGACAGCCTGTGTTGTATTTGTATGGCCCCTGGAGCAAAGAATGTGTGTGTGCGTGTGTGTGTGTGTGTGTGTGCGCGCGCTTTAATTTTTAAGGGGTTAGAAGTAGAAAAAGGAAAAGGAGAAGAAAAGGTGAGGGAGATTATGGCTACCGGGACTGCATGTGGCCCGCAGAGCCTAAAATATTTTCTATCTGACCCTTTACAGAAAAAGCTTGCTGACCCTAGAATTGTTGGGCCACAGCCTCTGTAAGAGGCTAAGTGTTCTGGGTTTTTGTTTGTTTGTTTGTGTGTTTGTTTGTTTTAGATTTTATTTTTAAGTAATCCCCATACCCAACGCAGGGCTTGAACTCACAACCCAAGATCAAGAGTCACGTGCTCCACCAACTGAGCCAGCCAGGCGCTCCGAGGCTAGGTATTCTTAACTGAGGGGTTTTATCCACTATCACTCTCCTACTTTTCAAGCTTCATTTTACATGACATGATTTTTTTTTTTTTCCAGCCTCACATCTCATTGATTTCCGGTGATAAACTTTGGCTTTGGAGAAAGGCGAAAAGTAAAGAGTCAAGGGAGGACCAGCCCTCCAGAGCTAGAGGGGACAAGAAGAGAGGAGAGAGGAAAAAAGAGTTGTGAATATCTCAATCAGTGACGAGGTGACCTCTGACCCCGAGGGTGGTTTTATTGTCTTTCTCCTTTGGCTTGAGATACATACTTTATTGACCCTTTCTGCGTGACTGAGCCCTGAGGGGCAACCACAGCCCCCAAACCAAGTAAAGCATGTGAGTCCAGGCGAAGGCCAATGAGCAGCCTGCCTTCAGGAAGCCCAAGGGAAGTGACCCCAAGTCCCCAGGCCCGAGGGGCTTTGAGGAACAGAGAGGTCACCTCTCTGCCAATTCAACGGTCTCTCCTCAGTAAGGGCCTGGAATCCACCCCTCTCCCATCCCTCTCTCCAAAACACCGGGTCCCTTTCTCCCGAGGAAAAGGGCTTATCGGCCAGTACAGTTCCCTCTCTGAAAGTCCTTCCTTTAAACTATAAAGGTAGGTTAATATAAAGATTCCAGGGGCTCCCAACGACCCAGTTGGCCAGCTGCTGCCATAGCTTGTCCTCTCAATTTTTTTTTTTTTAAAGTAAGCTCTGTGCCCCACGTGGGGCTCAAACCCCTGACCCTGAGATCATGAGTTGCACACTCTACCAGCTGAGCCAGCCGGGCATCCCCTTAGCTTGTCCTCTTAGGTCTCTCCCTCTCCCTCCTCTTTCCTCCTGAACTCTTACCCTACCAGACCCAGGGTACCGAACGTTACCTTTATTTTTTTGATGCTTATGTATTTATTTTGAGAGAGAGAGAGAGAGAGCACGAAAGCAGGGGAGGGGCAGAGAGGGAGAGTGGGAGAGAGAAAGAATCCTAAGCAGGTTCCGCAGTGCCAGCGCAGAGCCCGATGCGGGGGAGGGGGGGCTCGAACTCACATACCGCGAGATCATGAAATGAGCTGAAATCCGGAGTCGGCCGCTGAACTGAATGAGCCACCCAGGCACCCCCCAAATGTTACCTTTAAAGGTTACATGTCCCCCCTGCTCTCGGCCTGTGCCCTCAGACTCAACTTTGGTAGATTACACATCACCCTTTGAACCGGACACAGGCCGGCAAACAGAGCAAACTAGCCCTCCATAAACAGCTACTCGAGTAGCGTTACCAGGTTTAGCACATAAATCTGGAATGCTCAGGTAAATCTGAATTGCAAATAAACAACGGTGTTTTGGGTGTTTTTTTTTTTTTTTTTTAAGTATAAGTATGTCCCAAATACCGCATGGGAGGTATTTATACTAAAAGATTATTTGCTGTTTATCTGACATTGAAATTTAACTGGACGTCTTTTATCTTATCTGGTAACTCCACAATTCAGGAGTCTGGCTTAGATGGGCCTAGAAGGGCTAGATTATCTCCTCAGGGAGATGTGGCCTGACCAGGTGTCACATGGGTAGGGCAGTGGAGAAAGAGATACTTCCCGCACCTGGGGCCTTTCAGGTGCCATTTGTGGAAAATCGGCTTGGGAGTCGGGTGACCCCAGGAAGGCCAAGAAAGGAAGGCCAGCCCAAGAAAGGAAGAAGAGCTCTGGGCGACAGTCCCGTTCCAGCTCACTGAGGGTGCCAGGTGCTGCGTCTCTTCAAGGGGGCCAGGCAGGAGCCATCTTGGTGAGATGGTGGTGGCCGGAAAATGTAAATCGAACCCCCTCCTGGCCCTGTCTTGAGAAACCCTCAGCTCTTGGAAGGTTGGGAGGGGACAACAGAATTCAGGGATTAGCATCTTCCTGGGCAGCAGCCCCCCCCCAACCCCCTCCCCTTCGCTCAGAGCAGGCCCTCAACCCCTGGAGGGAAGCCCTGTGCATTTCCCTCAGGCACCTGTGGGCTTCTCTCCCAGGGTGCCTGCGTTGTCTCCCATGGCGCCTCAGGAGGGTCCTTGCCTCCTAAAGGGAGGCACCTGCCCTGTGTGCTTCCCTCAGCGGCCGTTGTCCCAGAGGCCCAAGGCACTGCCACCCCCGCACTGGGGACCTTGAAACCCCGGGCACCGCAGGCCTGGAAGTACCTCACAGGACTGCCCTAGGTGTCCTTACCTAATTTCTCAGCCTGTGTGCCCACCGGCCCCCAGGCCCCTTCCCTTCCCCCCTCGCCCAGAGTCGGAGTTCCACTCCAACATGGCCCCCGAAGACCTCTGCGCCTTAGCTCCTCGCCCCTTTCTCTCAATGTAACAAGGCAGGCCTTCAAGTATTGAAAAGGCTGATTTGAGCAACGACACCCCGGGGAGTGGCGGGGGAGGGGGGGTGTCCCCTCTGCCTAGCCCTGTCCTTCTCCCGGGCCCCTACCCTCAACGCAGAGGCAGCAGTCAACACGAGCTGCGCAGAAACCCCTCTTGCAGCTGTCTGGGGCTAAAGGTCAAGTTTTCCTCTTCTCCTGCCTCCCCACCCATCACAAATTTCTAGAAAGACGCTCTTCTCATCTGCCTACTTATTGAATGAAGGGGGGCCTAGAACACCTTTATTGCCTCCACATTACTTCTAAGGGCCTCAAGAACACTCCAGAAGACGCTTCTACCCCCATGCCCTAAATAGCCCTTTCTCACTTTAGGAAAAACTCACTAATTTTATCTCTCATCTTTCCCACCTTCTTCCTGAACTAGCTTCCTGAAGCCAAGGAAGCTTCCATACTGAACTTCCATAGTTCAGCTTCCTACTGAAGCAAACTAGCCTTCAGGGTGGTTAATATGCAGCCAGTCACCACGGAGAGGTGGGTACAGACTTCCTGTCGTCCCCAGTTTCCAGTACACCCCCTGTGAGTGGAGGACGACCCATTTCCCTAACGCACACCCTAAAAAGCTCGAACTCTCGTCTGATCTGCTGTTTTTGTTGTTCTGAATGAGAGAGTTAAATTGCAATCTCTCGTTTTCTTTTTCAACCCTCACGCCTCCTCAGATTGGGGAGAGGGAGCCTGCCCTCTGCTCCAGAAGCATTGGAATCGCCAGCTCCCCAGGGGATTCGAGTCAGGGAACCTGGCACGAGTGGGTCGGCGTCCGGAGCCTCTCTGCTCCCACCCTGCAACCGTCCCAGGCTTACATCCTTGGCCCTGGCGTCACCACCCACGTCTGAGATAACGTGAACTTGGTGCGCTCGGTGGGTAAACTGGAGGCCTCCACTCCAGACCGATATTTCTGATATTTCTGTTCCCTCTGCCCGTCACATGCTCCCCAAATCTCGCCTTTCAGCTCCAGCCCCATTCTCTCTACTTTCTAGCAATGAACCCTTGCCGTGCCCTGGCCTGAGGTGAAAGAAATCAAGGGCGTCTGGTCAAGACGTGGTTTGCTCCTGAGACCGGTCCCATTGATGTTAGTTCAACTAAAGAGCTATGCTTTCGCCGTTCATAGAACCAAATTGCCCCGGGAAGACAGTGAGAATGGAGTCACTTGAAGAAAAGGGCTGTTCTAATAATCACTTCTGTCCACTCTGCTCAGCCCGGTCCTGACCTCCTGGCGAAAGATACGAGAAGGGGATAGGGGGTGACTTCCTTTGCTGTCCCCGTCTGCCCCTCAATCTAGGTAGACTCCCCAGGACTGATGAGGGGAACCGTATGCCTCTCAGGGTCTAGGTAATTACGAAGAACAGACATGTCCAGGGAACGCGCAGTGTGTCTCAGGTCCCAGGGACATCTGCCCCGCGTTGTAGAAGGCAGAGAGAGATGAGGACAGGTGGTCGCAGCTCAAGTTGCAGAATGATTTGACACTTAGCCTTTTGTATCCTTCAAAAAACCTTTTGCTTTCACAGGATCGCTACATTTCCACTCCATTCCGAAAATATTTAGGGGCGCCTGGGCAGCTCAGTCTTGATTTCGGCTCAGGTCATGATCTCACGGTTCATGGGATCGAGCCCTGTGTCGGGCTCCACGCGGACGGTGCGGAGCCTGCTTGGGATTCTCTCCCTCTCTCTCTCTCTCTCTCTCTGCCCCTCCCCTGCTTGTGCTCTCTCTCTCTCAAAATAAATAAATAAACTTAAAAAAATACTTACAGTCTTCCTGCCACATGCAAGACACTGCCTTAGGGATTGTGGGGGATACAAGAGGAAATGGCGTCAGGACTCAGGAGCCGCAAAACGGTCTAACACCCTGAAAACCTGTGCCAGGATCTGACGTTCCAGAACAAGTACTTCATGAATACTCTATTGACCACTGGAAAGTTTGGGGGTAACTATCAGAACTTCTTTATTTGCTGAAATGAGCACCCAGGTGGAACTTTTAGAGCAGAGTTTATCTTTTTGTGAGGAAAAAAAGAAATCAGCTTGAGTCCATTGTTTTCCCAATTTGGGCAGTGGTTCTTCCCTTACATTCTACTTCTGTCCTCTTCTGCGATTTTTGCCTTCAAGGCCGAGGGCCCCATTTAGTGTTGCTTCCATGGTGGCCCCTTTAAAACAATTTTAAAGATCATTTCGTAACCATGTGAGGCTTATTATTATTCTTAATTTCTCAATTCCACAATTCCCCCAAAATACACACACACACACACACACACACACACACACACACAGGACTAGCTATAGGAGAGTGCTTTGTCGTTCACTTCCGTAAGTGAGCCTCATTTTTCGAGTTATGTGGTCATCCTACAGCTTGGTAGGTTCAAATCGTTATTTTGAGCATAAAGTCAAAAAAGTTGGAAGGCTACTGCTCTGGAAGCTGGGTTGGCCCTCCTTTGTCATCGTACACGTCACTTACTCTTTGTTGATTGGATTTTAGAATGTGGGTCCGTAACAATTTGATGAAAGAGAAAGAACCTTTAGAGGATAATACAATGAAGGACGCATACTGTGCCCATGCTCTGTAATATCGAACTTTCTTATTCATAGAAACCCCATATTCAATGAATCATTTTGATTATTATCAAAGGATCTTTGCAGTTGTTTTACAAGTTCCATCCAAACCTATCATATGCTTATGTGTGCTGTTACCTCGAGAGAGTGTACACGATTTCAAAAGGAGGACTTGATACTGAGGACCGCAAATTTCAGACAAACCCTGATTTTTAAACTCCAGAACTTGAAAACTATTTGGTGGGAGAAGTAGTGGGTCCTCCCCTTTCCCTAAAGAGAGGTAACGTTGCAGACCTCTTTGCGTGGTCAGACAGGCCACAGAGGTATCCCGCAGCGCCCCCTGACTTCGGTCTCACGGTCTCGAGTGGGAAGATGCCACAAGGAAATTTGCCTTGGAGAAAAAGGCAGAGAGGAGGCCTCCCAGCCCCGTGGTGGCTGGCGTCACCCCCATCCCGGCTCCCAGGAAGAAAGCCTTGACTTCCATTTCCATTGTCGGTGGAAGGGAGGGGAGTCGTTAACCGCTAGCCCACCAATTTCCAGGGTTGTGTTCTGGGGTTTGTCTTTGGGCCAGATCTGCATCTCTTATCTCCCTCCCTCCCTCCCCAGACTCCACAGGTTTGTATTTTGAGTTTTCTGATCTCACCAGCGGGATGAGCCGTGCCCTCTGGGGTTAAGGCCTCCGAGAACACGCCTACCATCACCATCCCACCGCCGGAGCAGCAAATATTGGTGGGCGAGTGCTGTGTGGGGGGCTGTCTGCGCGCGGGCTGTCTGCAGAGCCTCCCCCAAAGTAAGCGTGGAGTGTGTGTGTGTAAGACGAGGCCTTGCTTAGGCTCACAACACGTCCTACCATGAGCTTCTCCCTCGCCTTTCTGGAGGCGCCACTTACGACAGCGCCTGGACGCCCGCGCTTTCAGAGAGCAGATGCGGGCGAGGTCTCCACTCCCTGTCGGTCGGGCATCGGAGGACCTCCACCCCACCCCGCCCTTACTTCGGGACCCAGGGAGGGCGAAGTGGCCGGAAGTCGGAGCCCAAAAAGCCGGGGAGTGGGCAGAGACCCTAGGGCTCATCGGGTGCGCGTCGCTCCCCGAACCAGCGAACTGGGGGCCCGAGAGGGCCGGGGGAGGAAGGGACATCGGCTGCAGCGGGGGCGCAGTGGTGGCGGGGGGAGCCCGGAGGGGAGGGGACTGGAGGTTGGCGCGGAGCCCAAGCTCCCAAGACGGCCTGCGTTCCCTTCGTCTCCCTGGAGGGAAAAAACCTCCTCCCCTTCCTCTCCTTCTTCTCCTCCCAGAGCTCAGCCTCCGCGGGGCGCTCGGGTCCTGCCGCTTCCCGAAGCCCCCCAAAGCCCCAGCCTGCTGCTCGCGGCCCAAAGGGCACTGGGGCCTGCGAGCTCGGCTCTGGGGTCGGCCAGCCCTTGCGTGTTTCTTAAGGGGAACGAAGGGGCACAGCGCCTCGCCTCCCTTCCTGCCCGCCGCCGCCGCTCGAGAGGGGCTGCTTAATTAAAGGGGAACCCGCAATGTATACGTCAGATAAAAGCAACGCGCAGAATAAACTAATTAAAACATTGTGTTTGCAACACATTTTATTTCTCTCTCTCCCTTTTTTTGATCTTCGCTGTGTTTTAAAGAAATGTCATCGCACCATAAAGCGAGCCGTGAAACGCTATTTCCTTATAGTGTGCGGCGCTTTTCAAAGGCTAGTGTGATATATTTTAGAAAAGGGATCCCGCTGTGAAAGCTTGCGTGTCTTCCCTTTACCAAACTAAGCTCTTGTCAATCACGCCGAGCCCGGTCCAATCACCGAGATTCTTTTTGGAAAGCAGCTCATCCCGCTGTGCTTTTATACCGCGCTCCGCAGCCTGTTTTGATGCATTTTTACCAGCACGTCCAGGGAAATGAATGATGAGGCCGCGGACAGCGCAGGCCTGGCTCCCCGAGCACCCGCCCGGCCCTAACACAGGCGCCGGCGCATTGTGCGCGGCCCGGGCTTTCTCACGTGGCGGTCACTTCGCGGGGGTACCCTGATGTCAACTCTGGTCAATGCTGGGGATCGTGGCCGCGCGATCGCTCCCACCCCGCAGCGGATGGCCTGGATCGGCGAGGCTCAGTCGTCCCCCTCCTGGCCCATCTGCCCTGGGAAAGCGAGCCCCTGCGCAGCCTGCCGGGGCACCTCGACCCGGGGGGGGGGGGAGTCGTGGGGGCCCTCGGGCTGCGCCTCCTCCCCAGAGCAAGTGGGATCCAGGAGTGGGGGGGGGGGGAGGAGTCAGGGTCGCCGGCCCCCACATAAGAGGTCTCTCTGTATCGCCTGGCCTGGGCTCTGACTAGCACGTTGTTCCGAGTAGGCAGCAGGTTTCTCCCCTGTGTTCTCCCGGTGCCCCATCGTAACCAGAGACCCTGGAACGCTTCCCCGGCCTTCCGAAAGGCCGCCTCCATGCTTTCGTGGCCCCTCTGGGTGGCCGAAAGAGAGGCCCAGCCGGAGACGCCCACCGGTAGGACCGAATTGGTGGCCCTGGGCTGGCCGAGCCCACAATTAGCCCGGCGCTTACTGGCCTAATGGACCACGGAGCCGCGGGGCTGGTGCCCGGGGGGGGCCCCCAAAGGCCAAGTACAAATGTGTACACCATTCTGAGAACCCACGGGAGAAGCGGCCACGCCCGCCCCCTCCCTGGATGCAAGGAAAGGTTGGCAGGAGCCGCCCAGCTCCAGAGTCCCACAGACCCCATGGGGCCCCCCACACCCCCCCCCCCGTCCGCCTCCCCACCCCCTGCCGCCGCCCCCCCCCGCCTCCCCCTCCCCCCCCACGCTCCGAGTTGAGTCAGCCTCTGTTAGAGCTGGGGGCGCTCCCCGCCAGGATGATGAGGAGGGGAGAAGAGGGAGGAGGCTCTGTGGTCCTCCTTTCTGGCAGCGCCGGAATCCTTCGTTGCCTGCTTTTGTTTCCAGTTCCACTTCGAACTTGAACTAGAACAGTGCGATTTGGCTAAGGTCTCAAGGGACGAATAAGCGAAAGCTGTGTGAGATTTATGCGTTGGTAGAATCGACCAAACTCTGCATTTTGAAATAAGTCATCCACTGTGATCCATCCGTCCATCCTGCCCCTGTCTCTTATGTCTCTGTCTCTCTCTCATTCTCTTACACACTAATACATACATCCCCTGGGCTCGATCACGCGCGCCCTCCGTGCCTATTTTCAATTTCCACGGGACGACCACACCTCTGCCTCCTCCGGAGCTCACGCGCCCCTCTTTCCCTCACCTGCCAGTTTCTCTAGCGTTCCTAAAGGACTCACCATTTGTTGGTAAGGGCCTGAGTCCGTCTAGGAGCCGTGGGAGAGGGGGAGGGGCTCCCCTGAATTTTTGCTCCCCCCACCCCCAGGCTCTCCCTCGTTGGAAGGGAAATCGCTGCCCACCCCGTTCCTTCCCAGGGGTCTCTTCAGTCCGGGACAGATCCTCAGGCTGACCCTAAAAACGAAGGAAGAAGAAGAACCTCCTTTCCCCTTAGGGCCAGGTCTCCACTTCCGGGCCCCCCGCGGTGGTTGGCACTCCAGTCGCCTGGAATCCCCCCTCAGTCTCGCCTGGTGCTCGGTGGCTTCCAGGGGATCCCTTCTTCTCCCTACCGCCCCACCCCGCGGAGAGCAGGCCCCGCCAGTTGGCAGCTTCTTTAGGGGTTCCTTCCCGGACTCCTGCACGTAGGGGCGCCCCAGCAGCACTGCCTGGGCTGGGCCAGCGCTGGGGGCCACAGGAGCCTGTCCACCATGGGGTGCAGGAGCGAGGGGTTTCACCTGCCTGGGGTTAGCAAGTTGACAGGGGCTGGGAGTTTGCTGTGACTCCCGCACCAGGGTGGGGTCTGTCTCTGAGCAGCAGACCACACGGACATCTCTGAAATGCTGGGCACAACGAGGAGCGCGTGAGTTCTTGGCATATACGTCGGTGCAGATAATAATAATAATAATAATAATAATAAATCCTGAGCGTGATGGGTTCTTTCGAGACGGGGGAATGCCTCGTTGCCTACAGCTAACACTTGATTACCCTTCTTTTATATCGCACCGCGGCTCCGGGAATCCGGGGTGAAAGTTTAAGATTCTAGTTCCAGGCACAGAGCAATTCCAGCGTGAGCTCGACGGCTGCAACAGGCGGCTTGCCAACAGGCGCGACGGGGCCACCCGGCGCTGACGCGCACGCGGGTGGCAAGCCCAGGTCCTCCGGGATCCCTTGGCGGAGGAGCCCGAAGAAAAGCCAGCGCCGGGTCTGACCCGCCGCCCGGGGCCGGACTCGACTGACTCGCCCCCTCCCCCACTCCCCCACAGGTCCTTCCCGGGCTGTCTCCATGACTTGGGGACTCGAGCAGTCCTTGCCGAGGGACCCAAAGCCACGCTAGGAAGCCCACAGCGAGCCCAGGACCCCTCTCGAGTGGCCTTCACCAGCGTTTCCCCCCCCTCCCTCCCCCGGCCGCCGCGCTCTCCCCGGCTCGCAGAGCCCGCCTGCGCCTCCGCCGCCCGGGAGCCCGCTGTCGTCCTAGGCCAGACCCGGAGGAGCGGCTGGCCACCAAGGCCGGGCAGCTCGGAAGATTTACTGCTGCCCGGACAAGCCAAGCGGCCGCCGCCCTTTTCATCTAGCTCTCCACTGGGAGGGTGGGAAGACGCGGGTATGGCTGGGTGTGTGATGTCTACCGCGGAGAGAAGGGACAGTGTCACACATCATTCAGATCGGAATCAGAAGCTGGCTTCCAGTCTCCGCGAGGCTCCTACAAGTTGCCGGTGGGCCAATCCTGGCCTCTCCGTTCCACCCACTGTGGAAGGAGGGCTGCTTCTCGTGCATCCTGCACGGAGCCTGGTCTCTCGCTGTGGACGGCGACTAACCATATGTTTGCTGGGCAAATGGATGGGCTCCTGCCTCTTCCTCTTACTGCCCCCCCCCCCCCGTCTAAAAATTTCCTTTGAACCCATCGGTCCTCTAAATGGACTGGATCTTCTGCTATCACCTCCCCTGTCCAGCCAGAGGTTGCGTGGGCGGGGGGGGGGGGGGGGCGGGGCTTGGCGGGGCAGTGCCCGCCCCCCTCCCCGGGTCCCTGAGCCCCGCGATCCCGATGGCCAGGGACGCCAGCTCTGCAGCAGGACGGGCTCACCCCGCGGCTTCCTGGCCTTCCGTGGACTTTGACCTAGAGGGGCTGCCGTGCCCCCTCTCCGGGAAACAGAAGAGTCCCGTTGCTTCTGGGCGGCTGCTCTAAAAACTGGGGCTTTAAGTGTTTCGGGATCGTAAAAATAAGGCGACCCAAGCTCCTGCTAAGAAGCCAGGGCTGACCCCAGCCCCGGGGGGTCCAAGAGCTGCGCAGGCGGTCCTGACTTGCTCTCCAGGGCGGGCTCAGAAGCTGACTGCTTGGAAACCGCACAGGTGGAGCACACCAGATACAGATAGCTCCTGTCTCGCCTCCAGTGACCATTTCTGGGTGGGACCTCTTCTGCCCTACATGCCGCGGAGGCAGGAGGCGAAGGATCCAGGGGTTGGCCGAGCCCGCCACCAGGTGTGACCCTGGTCCTGCGCCTAATGCTCCGCACTACCCAGCTGGTCCACGGCTGCGGGGGGCGGGGGGGGGGGGTGGCTGCCTAGCAGAGTCTTTTCCACCCTTCTCACTTTCCCCTGCCTCAGCGCTGTGCGCGACACGTGTCCCCCCCTCCCCCCCCCAAGAGGCAGGTGGGAGGAACTTGTCCCTTGCCCTCTCCAGGGTGGAGGATCCAAGCCTGGAGCAAACACTTGGTGCTCTGCACTTGGAGGCCTGACTGTCCTCAAAGGCCCCAGCGAGACCCGGCCCCTCCTCCCACTGCCCCCAATCTGGCTCCTCTCCGCCAAAGTCTCCCCGCCGGAAAAAGCCATTCGCTGGCTTAGCCCTGTTTGCCCAGAGCATCCACCGGTCCCTTGCGTTTGTAATTCTCCCAGACTTACATCTGTGCCCACGAGTTGTCCTCTTTAACATCTGCTTCCAGCCAGATCAAAGTCCCCCCGCCCCCCTCAGCTTCCCCACCTCACCTTGGACTTTGCAGTCACTTAGGAAATGACTTAACAACTTTGCAAGACATAGTGTTCAGAGCGCTCCGGAAAAGCAAGAAAAGCACCGTTTATTTAGCACCTGTTAAATACAAGGCGCTGGATGTAAACCATGTCTAGAAATCCCCTCCACAATCCTCTGAGGTTGATGCTATTATCCTTCCTCTTACATACAAGGAAACTGAGGCATAGGGCTGAAGTGACTCGTTTCCAAGCGTTTGGAATCTAGTAGGCCGCACCAAACGTGACCGCAGCCCCGATCTCCCCTGGAGCACGACTCGGGCACAGTCCCGAGCCCGCTGCGGTGGGGCAGAGTCTGTGGGAGATTTACAGGGCGCACCTGACCGCCTGACAGCGGCTGCCCCAGGTGACCGGGGCTGTTGGGAAAATACGCCCAGCTACTCTGCCTGGTGTTTCCAGCTCACCTTGGGCCACACCCACTTTGGGTCTGCCAAGCGCGGCGTCAAGTGTGAACTGGAGGGCCCACACTCAGTTCCGGGGCGACACTGCAGGATCCTTGCGCCCAGGGGGCGCCTGGGAGGGAATTGCAAGGCGCGCGTCCGCACCGCCCGGGCTGAGCCTCTGTGCCCACGCAGCCGGCTCCCAGCCTGGCCTTAAGGGCCCCCAGCTCCGGACAGGCGCATGGGCACAGCCTTTTTGCTTTGGCAAGGTGAAAGTAGAAAAAGCATGCGCTTTTGTGCTCACTGTCTGCAGAAGGGGCGTCTTTCCACCTCGCCACTAATTAGCTTCTTCACCTGGGACAAGTGACTTATGAACTCTGAACCGTAGTGTCCACATCTGAGAGAGGAGGTTAATGGCGGTGCCTATCTTTGGGGCTCATCAAGTGTCTTCCTCCGTAACAGGTCAAAGCAGGCAAAAGGGCTAGAAGGGGTTAACGTGTTTCACCATGTTTATGGGGGCTTGGAGGAGGACTGTGCAAAGCCACTTTTAAAATCCCCTCCAGGGGCGCCTGGGTGGCTCAGCCGGTGGAGCGTCCCACTTCCGCTCAGGCCATGACCTCACGGTTCATGGGTTCGAGCCCCACTTCGGGCTCTCCACTGTCAGCGCAGAAGCCGGCTTCGGATCCTCCGTCCCCCTCTCTCTGCGCCCCTCCCCGGCTCGTGCTGTCTCAAAAACAAACATTTAAAAATAAATACAGTCAAATCGCCTCCCAAGGAGAATCTGTGATCACAGCCCTTTATCCCACCTGCCATCATACCGACCGATAACAAAGGCTTTTGTGTCTCAGATCCCCAAAGAGAATTCCATCGCCACCTGGAGATGCCCTAACTGAGCCTCTGTCACTAAAGACCTTGCCAGAGCCAAGCTGGCACTGCTTCGTATAAAAGAGCGAGGGTTCCCTGATCCAGTGGCCTGTCACTGCCCAGGGCAGCCAAAGCCTCTGCCCCAAGGGGACGGGGACCAACACAAAGACTCTGCCCTCCCCTTCACCTCCACTCCAGCATATTCTCACAACAAGTGATGATAAGAGGATGCTCGGTAGTGCACAGATGTGTGGGAGGTGTCACAAAGTGCCACCAGGGCAACGGGCAGTAGAAGGTGGGGAGAGAGGACCCATTGGGCTGGCCTTGAGCTACTTGCGTGGTGGGGGTTGGGTTTCCCTTCCTCAATCGCTGCCCAATTCTCAACACCTCAACTCGACTGCCACCCCCAACAAGGCGCCGAGAAGCACGACACTGTCTCTTGGTGCCTCGAGTCAGTCCTGGGCCTGGGCTCTACGGGAGCAGTCCTACAAATGTGATTTAAAAAAAATTTTTTTTATCTTGATTTTTATTTATTCAAGTGCTCTCCACGCCCCATGGGGGGCCCAAGATCAGGAGTCGCACGCTCCACTGACTGAGCCAGCCAGGCGCCCACGGAAATGAAGATCTTCCCAAAGCTCCTCATGCCTCTGTGCCAGGCGGGCACGGGAGCACTCCGCCCAATCTCAGGCCTGTGGGCCAAATCTCGGGCGCAGCTGTGGGTGTGCTGGGCCACAGTCGCCCCCCTTCGCGTCTCCCTCCCAGACCTCCCAGAGCCATCTGATAGCGATCAGGTTGGCGACCCCAGCCAGCTGATATCTCTGGCAGGAGCACATCCCTTCTAGCCCATGAGCTGTGGGCTAAGTAACTCTCGGGTCCCCAAATACCCATCCACCTCACTGAAAATATCGACGCCCAGGAAACATTGTCACAGTTGAGAATGATCTTCTAATGTACAAGTAACGAATCATGCAAACTATCTGTCAACTAAGAACGAGATTTCGGCCTGCTCCCAACATTTGGATTTGGCTGGTACCATTTGAGTTCTCATTCGGTCTCCGTAATATGCACTTCAGACAGCTCGTGCGGAAATCGGTGACTCCCTTAACTTCAAGGGATCCTCACTTGAGTCACAGCATATTTTCAGTTGTGCTTTAATAGCCGTTACATTTCCTTGTGTCAAAAAGTCTGAACACGTGTGTGAAGAAACGAAAGCGAAGTTTAAACTGTTTTGGCATTAGGTGATGGTAGTTTGGCTCGTATGTCTACTTATCCAGACAGGAGGGTATTCAGCGGCACCGGATTCAGGAGGAACGTTTCCACGCTTGGGGTCTCGTCCGCGCTGGACTTTCCCAGGAGAAGAAGAAACAATGTAGTCAGGGCAAAAGGCTCTCACTACGCCGCAGCTTTATGGGGCACCCGGGGGGCTCAGTGGGTTCAGCGTCCAACGCCTGATCTCAGCTCAGGTCACGACCCCTCGGGTCATGCGTGCGGTCTGTGAGTTCAATCCCTGCCTCAGGCTCTGCGCGGATGGCACAGAGCCTGCTCCGGATCCCATCTCCCCCTCTCTCTCTCTGCCCCTCCCCTGCTCGTTCTCTCTCGTTCTGTCAAACATAAAAAAACAAACTTTAAACACGCCACGGCTTTGCCCTGGTACCAAGTAGTAATTGTGCGGTGTGGACCATGTTGAGTTCAGCGTCCATGGCTTTGCATCCTGTATGCCCAGACAGTTGCTTTGCACACAGTTTTGGAGAAGGGTGCTTGGTGGGTAGCAGTCCCTTCCTGTCCGGTAAAAGGGAGTCTATTGATGGTTAAAGGGTCAGCACAGTGCCTGGGACCTAGTCAGCGCTGAGGACATGTTTAAAGCTCTTTAAAAACAGAAAAATCTCTTGCTGTGTCTAGAAGAGAACTCAGACATTTAAAATTAGCAACCGAAGGGGCGCCCAGGTGGCTCGGTCGGTTAAATGTCCGACTTTGGCTCAGGTCATGATCTCGCAGTTCATGACTTCGAGCCCCGCGTTGGGCTCCATGCTGTCAACGCAGGGCCGGCTTTGAACCCTCTGTCGCCCCCCGTCTCTGCCCCTCCCTCCCTCGTGCTCTCTCTCAAAAATAAGTAAACAGTAAAAAAATAAAATAAGCGGGGGGTGGGGGGGTGCCTGGGTGGCTCAGTCAGTTGAGCATCCGACTCTTGGTTTGGGCTCAGGTCGTGATCTCAAGGTTCGTGAGTTTGAGCCCCACGTCGGGCTCTGTGCTGTCAGCCTGCTCTTAAAGTCTGCTTGGGATTCTCTGTCTCCTCTCTCCCTGCTTGTCCCCTACTCATTCTCTCTCTCTCCCCAAAATAAATAAACTTAAAATGAATAGAATAGCATACAATAAAATAAAATGAAAATAGGAACTAAAACCACAGAGGAGGCTTTGGCTTAAGTTATTACGGCATCAGGGCCTCCCTGTCCTCAACCCCATTTTTAAGAAATAGCGAGAAGTAGATACACAGAGCAGGAGAAAGCAGGCAGTTTAGGCTCTGCGTGGTCATTGGCTTGGTTGTGCATCTGAAAATGAACCAATGGGTAGTTTCAAGTGCCTGCCGTGTGCCCCGCTCCGTGCGCCACGAGTCACAACAGATCACAGCGTCTCGGTTCCCTTCCTCGTTAGCCTGTGAGCTCCTCAAGGAAGATTTAAAAACCGCGTCCTTCTCGCTGCAGCCACGGAAGGTGGCCCGGCGTGTGCTTTGCACTCGTGAGATGAGCGAGCGCTGTTCTTCTTGGAACAATAAAGAGATTATTTTCGGGTGCTAACGTGGCACATAGCGAAGACCAGGTCTCGCGGAATGCGGGGACTCTGAGCGTGGTCGGGACGGGCTCAAGCGGTCCCGCGAGACCGAGTGGCTAGGGCGCACCTGAATGTGGAGGGATGTTCAAACCGCCTTACCACGACCAATGCAAAAGGAGCTGCAGAGGTTGTCTACACATAAGAAGAGGCTGTGCCGTGAGACCTAAGGATATGCCATTCGTGTAATTTCTTTGTAAACCAACCCCCCCCCCCGCCCCGAAGGTGTTAGCATCCTTGTCTTATCCCACAAATCGACGCCTCGTTTGCCTTTTGTAATTAGAGATACTTCCAGGCCTCTTCTTCACGAGCACGCGGAAGTCCCACTTTTGTGTACCTCAAAGCTACCTTTGCTACCAAGTATTTAGGAATGAAAGGAGCCTTTCAGAGCAATCGGCTGAGTCACGGGCCCTCTACAGACAGTCATGCTTAGAGAGGAAGCCCGGCAGGGCCCCAAACGATGCACCGTCACCTGGTGTTTACGAAGTATCATCACACACACACACATACAAAACTCCATATGGTAGGAAGTCCCACCGGTGGGCTGGGTCTCAAGAACTATTTACAGCCACGGAGAATGGATGCCACGTGGGGCTGCCTGCGGACACGGCTGACAGCCCCGTGTGACCGGCAGCGGCCAGTCTGGGCTGAATCTCGGTACTGCTGGTCGTAAGTGAGTGCTCCCCGGCTGAACCACGCATCGGTGGATTTGCTGGCGATGGGGAAGAAACCACATATTCCCGGACGGAGGGACTCGTTGCTCCTGATGGCAAAGCGTGTCCCAAGACGAACCCCTACCGTAGGCCATCTTGCGATGACATTGCGGAAGGCAGTCAGGGGATGTCAGCAGAGAACTCAGAAGGCAGAGGCCATTATGCAAAACAGAGCCAGGTCACTGGACTGTTTTTAACTTAGGCTCCCCAAACTGCACGTAGTGAGAGCACGCGAACTAGCCCTTGAAAACATTTTCTAAGGGCTTACAGCAGGAGGTGATCCTCTATTAATCTCTCCCTGCAGATTGCAGGATGCCAGCATCCACGAGTGATCTCTCCCCTACATTCCTTTTTTTAGTTTTCTTTCTCTTCCTCTTTGTCTATTTTACCGTCCTTCAGCTGGAAAATTCTTGGCCTTTTAGTGTTTTCCCTGTTGGTATCCACCCCCCCAAACTGTTACCATCTCCAACTTCCTCCAACATCTGAAAACCTGGACAGCCTCCTATTTATTTGGATAAGCCTAAGTTCATGATGGGAAGGAGAGCATTTAAACGCGCTTAGAAGAGGCTGAGTGAGACATGTTCTCCAGTGTCCTTCTCTGGAAAAGAAAAACCCAAACCCAACATCGACCATCTGAATAGGGAATAAGGTTCATCCGTCCATCCATCCATCCATCCGTCCATCCATTCAAGAGGGTTCACTGAGTGCCTACTCCATACCAAGCACTGTTCCAGGACCTTCCCCTCCCCAGTGTCAGCCTTCTTTCACAAAGCAAAATGCAAACGTCCGGTCCAATTCTGGTCTGCTTCTTTCATGCCTTATACACGCACTGAGCACCTGCTAGTACATGTCAGGCATTGTTCTAGAAGTTGGGACACAAAGATGAATAAAGGACAGTCCCTCGTCTCCAGGCACTCACAGTCTAGACGACAGAGACAAACCAGTAAAGAAGCAAATACAATGCAACTTTCTGCACTGCGACGTTCTCACTGGGAAGCATGAACAAGGAAATGCCATTTCTCATCACACATAATCACACGACCTCCCAAGTCTTGAGAAGAACTCTGGGAAATGCGTTGGTTTTCTACCGTGCACCAAGTGCTCGACAGCACGCTCCAGGTACCAAGACCCAGTTTCACCCTCAAGAAACTGCCAGTCTAGTGGAGGGACAGACCAGGAAAGAGTCGACTGCCATTGGCGACTACGGTGTGGCAGAAACACGTACCTTGCAACTCGTCAGCCACTATCCAGCTCTATGTTAGGCCTGTGTTAGGTGTTGGGTATGATCATTATAAATCCTTATGCTCCTTGTTAGTCTTTTGCATTAAAAATCCTCTCCTTTTAGTCATGAAAATTAATGTTGTTATTATAACTAAGATGATCTGGGGCGCCTGGGTGGCGCGGTCGGTTAAGCGTCTGGCTTCAGCCAGGTCACGATCTCGCGGTCCGTGAGTTCGAGCCCTGCGTCAGGCTCTGGGCTGATGGCTCAGAGCCTGGAGCCTGTTTCCGATTCTGTGTCTCCCTCTCTCTCTGCCCCTCCCCCGTTCATGCTCTGTCTCTCTCTGTCCCAAAAATAAATAAACGTTGAAAAAAAATTTTAAATAACTAAGATGATCTGAATGCTTATGTGGTTATTATAACTAAGATGATCTGAATGCTTATGATCACCTCCTTTAAACCAATCTCCAGTTTGCACGTGAGGAGGCACAGTCGCAGAGAGCTTCGAGAACTCGCTTAAGGCCCCCTGGCTAGGTAGTGAAGGATGTGGAGTTGGACTCAAAGGCCTGTCTGAATCCAAAGCCCACATTCCCATCCAGCCCGCTGTCATAAAGAAAAGCTGGCCTCTGCCCTCAAGACGCTCACAGCAGTGGCAGAGATGGAGAAAGACACAGACAATCAGAACACCACGGGACGCTGGGACAGAAGTAGAGAAATTTGCCTTTGCTGACGATATTAACGAGCAAAGGGAATGATAGCACAGGGCTCTGGTTCTGTTGGTTTTTTTTTTTTTAATTTATTTTTATTTTATTGTTTTCAAAGCTATAATATTTCTTCTGAGCTTTATTTTATTTTATCTCTTATTATTTTTTTAAGAATATACTTTATTGTTTGGTTGGCTAACATACGATGTATACAGTGTGCTCTTGGCTTCGGGAGTAGATTCCCATGATTCATCACTTACATACAACACCCAGTGCCCATCCCACTGTTGTTGTTTTTTCTTAAATCAGGAAATCAACTGTGTCCTCATTCAACAACTCTCCATTGCCCTCTCCAGCCCTGGTGACCACTGTTCGACTTTCTCTTTCTAGGAACTTGACTATTCTAGTTACTTCATGGAAGTGGAATCTATAATATTTGTCTTTTGTGTATCACTTCTTTTCCTTAGCGCAATGTCACAAGGTTCACCCACGTCGTAGCAACGTAACACATTTCGTTCCTTTTTATGGCTGAATAGCATTCTATGGTATGTATCTATCGCATTTCATTTATCCATTCATCTGTTGATGGACGCTTGCGTTCTTTCCACCTCTGGGCTATTGTGAATAATACTGCTACGTACAAAGATCTATTTGAGCCCTTGCTTTCCATTCTTTTGCAATGGAATTGCTGGGTCGTAGAGTAGTTCCACGCTCAGTCTTTTGAGAAACCACCAAACTCTTTTCCACAGTGGCTTTACCATTTCCCATTTCCACCGGCCACGTATGAGGATTCCGTTTTCTTCACATCCTCGCCAACACTTGTTTTCTGTGCGTGTGTTTAGTTATTTTAGCCCTCGTGGTAGGTTTGAAGTGGTGTCTCGTGGTTTTAATTTGCATTTCCCTGATGAATTATGATGTTGCACATCTTTTCATGTGCTCATTGGCCCTTTGTAGATCTACCTCGGAAATACGTGTATTCAATCCTTTGCCCAGTTTTGAATTGGGTTGTTGTTGTTGGATGATAAGGGTTCTTGACACATTTCTGGTATTAAAGACTTATCAGATATATGATTTGCAAACATTTTCTCCCATGTAGTAGGTTGTCTTTTTGTTTTCTTGATAGTATCCTTTCATGCACAAAAGTTCTCCATTTTGGTGAAATCCAATTTATCTATTTTTTTCTTTAAAAAAATCTCTTGCATTTATTTATTTTTGAGAGACACAGAGAGACAGAGTGTGAGCAGGGGAGGGGCAGAGAGAGAGGGAGACACAGAATCCGCAGCAGGCTCCAGGCTCCGAGCTGTCAGCACAGAGCCCGATGCGGGGCTCGAACCCACAAACCGAGAGATCGTGGCCTGAGCCAAAGTCGGACGCTTAACCGACTGAGCCACCCAGGCGCCCCACTATTTCTTTCTTTTAAAAATGTTTTTAAATCTATTTTTATTTTTGTTATTTTTGTTTTTTTTTAAATTAATTAATTAATTAATTTTTAAATTTACATCCAAGTTAGTTCGCATATAGTGCAACAATGATTTCAGGAATAGATTCCTTAGTGCCCCGACCTATTTAGCCCATCCCCCCCAACACCCCTCCAGTAACCCTCAGTTTGTTCTCCATATTTAAGAGTCTCTTATTTTGTCCCCCTCCCTGTTTTTACATGATTTTTGCTTCCCTTCCCTTATGTTCATCTGTTTTGTATCTTAAAGTCCTCATATGAGTGAAGTCATATGTATTTGTCTTTCTCTGACTGACTAATGTCACTTAGCATAATACCCTCCAGTTCCATCCACGTAGTTGCAAATGGAAAGATTTCATTCTTTTTGATTGCCGAGTAATACTCCATTGTGTGTGTATGTGTATATATACATATGTATGTGTATATATACACATACATATACATATACATATACATATACATACATCTATATCTATATCTATATCTATATCTATATCTATATCTATATCTAGATATACACCACACCTTCTGTATCCATTCATCCACCGATGGACATTTGGACTCTTTCCATACTTTGGCTATTGTCGATAGTGCTGCTATAAACATTGGGGTGCATATACCCCTTCGAAACAGCACACCTATATCCCTTGGATAAATGCCTAGTAGTGCAATTGCTGGGTCATAGGGTAGTTCTATTTTTAATTTTTTGAGGAACCTCCATCCTGTTTTCAGGAGTGGCCGCACCAGCTTGCATTCCCACCAACAATGCAAAAGAGATCCTCTTTCTCCGCATCCTCGCCAACATCTGTTGTTGCCTGAGTTGTGGATGTTAGTCATTCTGACAGGTGTGAGGTGGTACCTCACTGTGGTTTTGATTTGTATTTCCCGGATGATGAGTGATGTTGAACGTCTTTTCATGTATCTGTTAGCCATCTGGATGTCTTCTTTGGAGAAGTGTCTATTCATATCTTTTGCCCATTTCTTCACTGGATTATTTCTTTTTTGGGTGTTGAGTTTGATACATTCTTTATAGATTTTGGATATTAACCCTTTATCTGATATGCCATTTGCAAATATCTTCTCCCATTCCGTCAGTTGCCTTTTAGTTTTGCTGATTGTTTCCTTCACTGTGCAGAAGCGTTTGATTTTGATGAGGTCCCAGTAGTTCATTTTTGCTTTTGTTTCCCTTGCCTCTGGAGACGTGTTGAGTAAGAAGTTGCTGCGGCCAAGGTCAAAGAGGTTTTTGCATCCTTTCTCCTCGAGGATTTTGATGGCTTCCTGTCTTACGTTTAGATCTTTCATCCATCTTGAGTTTATTCTTGTGTCTGGTGTAAGAAAGTGGTCCAGGTTCATTCTTCTGCGTGTCGCTGTCCAGTTTTCCCAGCACCACTTGCTGAAGAGACTGTCTTTATTCCATTGGATATTCTTTCCTGCTTTGTCAAAGATGAGTTGGCCATACGTTTGTGGGTCCATTTCTGGGTTTTCTATTCTGTTCCATTGACCTGAGTGTCTGTTTTTGTGCCAGTACCATACTGTCTTGATGATTACAGTTTTGTAATACATCTTGAAGCGTGGGATTGTGATGCCTCCAGCTTTGGTTTTCCTTTTCAAGATTGCTTTGGCTATTTGGGGTCTTTTCTGGTTCCCAGAAACACATTTAGGGTTGTTTGTTTTAGCTCTGTGAAGAATGCTGGTGTTATTTTGATAGGGATTGCTAAATCTATTTTTAAAGTTTTATTTATTTAAGTAATCTCTACACCCAACATGGGGCTTGAACTCACGACCCTGAGATCAAGAGGCGCGTGCCCCTCCAACTGAGCCAGCCGGGCGCCCCTGTTTTATTCTTTTATTGTTTGTCCTTCTGGTATCATATGCATGAAGTTGTTGCCAAATCTGACGTCGTGAGGATTTCCTCCAATGTTTTCTTCTAAGAATTTTGTGTTTTAGCTCTTACATTTAGGTCTTTGATCTTTTGAGTTATTTTTTGTATATGGTGTAAGGTGAGGGTTCCATTTCATTCTTTCGCATGTGGATATGCAGTTGTCCCAGCACCATTTGTTGAAGAGACTGTCCTTTCCCCAATAAATGGTTTTGGTGCCCTTGTCGAAAATCAATTGATCGAGATATGTGAACGTTGGTTCTGTTTTGAGTGTGGGCCTGTCTCACCATCACGAGCTGGTTCCTGAGTTTAGCTGACTGGGGTGGGGGGAATCATCTTGCCCATGAGGCTTGAAGATTGCTGGAGAAGGCGTACACAGGGCATCTTCACCTCTCATCTCCGCACATGGGACAGAATCAGTCCAAAAACATGGTCAACACGTAGCGGCTCCATTCGTGAGCTCTGCCTGCTACGTGGTGGGCATGCAAATTAGTGTTGAAAGAATATGAAGAGCCCTTGATTCCCTTGGTAACAATGGAGTAAAACACAATCCCTGTGGTTAAAATCGTCTTCGTTCCTAGAAAAGCGAATGGAATTTCTCAAATTAGAATCTGTGACGTTTTCAAATATTCTGATGACTTCTTAACTCTAAAGGAGTGTTCATAGGTTCCAGACGTTCAAAGAATTCTTCGATTATTCCTTTCTCTCTTTTCGCCCTGGCCTTTATGTTGTGCAACGAAGGACAGCCCCAGATCTCTCTTTGATAAAGGCACTATTAATCTTTCTCACACCTAGGAAGTGAGTACATAATGACACAGAGTAAACAGATCTCTTGGCGTTTACGCTTCCTAAACATGAAGCGGGAATAGATTAAGCTGTTCGTTCTCTCTCCGTGGCTACAATATGCTAAGCAGGGCACAAGTGCTGCATTTCAGTAAGGTTGCATTCCAGACCAGCCATCTGACAGGATTCTCAGGTGCTCAATGGGATGGTTGTGTCTCGTGCGGTCGTGAGGCAGATTCTTTCCTGCCAACACATGCACCCCAGTTCTCTCCACGGTGAACCTGAAGTCATTTCTAAGAACTCATTTGAGGTTGGCAACCCAGTGATTTCCTCTGGATAGACAGTAGGGCCTGCCTAACAGGGCCCATTTTGTGACTGACTACCGCGTCTCCATCAGAGAAGATCGATAGTTGGCATGGCAACGAGCTCGTTTCTCCAGAAATGAGCTCCTTTTATTAAATTTTGCCAGCCATTGATCAATTCCTGATCCACATATCAAAACATGACAAGCAGCTAATGAATCACAGGTCTGGTCGAGTTAAACAACAACGACAAAATATTCAAGAGACCGAGGGCTGATTTTTTTTTTTTTCCTGTGAATTTGGTCCAAGGATTCTAACACGAAGAGTCACTGGTACAGCATGAGTCCATTTGTAAGGATGTAGATGTCCCAAGACAGGAAAACGGAATGAATAAAACACACTTCACGGCAAGTTTCAGATTGCAATTTGGTCTTTTTCCCTCTTTAGATACTTCAAGACAAAGCTGTTTCTCATACTGTGCCTGCCTTTATTTTCCAAGTTTTATGCTGAAAGACAGAGTGCCTGGCTAATCGGGGAGCGAGCCTGGACACTTCTTTCCTTGAGGCATTAACAGCATCACCGCCCTTCTTCCTGCAGTTTTAGGCTGCCAGGTACTGGGTGTGCAAGGAGGAGCCTGGACACGAGAAAGGATCCCATAGTGAAGAATGGTCAAGACCATGAAGGTGGCTTTGACTCGTTCCCTTCGTATTTTCCTTTCTTCACCTTCCTTTCCATTTCCTGGCCACTCGGCACTTGTCTTTCAGCTGATTTTCTCCAACCCAGATAGCAGACTGATTTCTCCCATAAGTACTGCTTTTGGTTGCGGATCCTTGGGGATTCATCTTCTGTCTTCCGTTAACCAAGTTCATGTCGCTTTAAAGAGTGAAAATAGCATCACGTTCTTGAGTAGGCGGATTAAACCCACACAAAGGGCCTTAATGATGCCAGCTAAGCCACCAAGAAAAATCGTGCCTTAAAAACAAATGTGCTGCAATCTTTATTTGCATTAGAGATAATAACAGTGCTGCCCTCAGTCTCTTCATATCTGAATTTTTAAAAAGATTTCAATTTGTAAGTAATCTCCACACCCAACGTGAGGCTCAAACGCAGGACCCTGAGATCAAGAGTCACACGCTCTACCAACGCAGCCAGCCAGGTGCCCTTCTTCCTATCTGGTTTCGTAAGATTCCATTTAATTTAAATCCTTGTTGCCACGACAGACGGTCAGGGATCCGGGGGTCACCTGCATAACCCACATCAGTACACTTGGTGCGGTGCAGAAACCGCCTGCTTCTTGTTCACTCGGGTAATATTGACCACTGTTGGGAAAAACGAGCTGGGGTCCTGTGTTATTGTGTGAGGTCTATTTGTGTTAGAATTTATTATCATAAAAATAAACTTCCTTCAGTAATGACCCTATAGAAAAAGCAGCCTCAAGAGCTCTGGCAGGGATTCCAAACCTGAATTAAAAGGGACGATTTTGCATAGGGGGAATTAGACCCACGTTACCGATAAGTGGTTTCATTATGTCTGATATTATCCAAATGACTGCTGGAAGAATTAAAAGTGATTAGCTGTGGAGTACAAGTGGTGCCGATTTGCTTGTGGAAGTGTCTGGGAACTTTAAAAAATGCAGTTGTCTAAAAGCGAACTAAAATAATTCTGGGACTGATAGCTGTTGTACATAGTACGTATGTATGTATATGTGAGTGTATATCTCTGTCTTGGGAGGTCTGGGTATTTTTTTTCGATGCTTATTTATTTATTTTTGAGAGAGAGAGACAGTGAGAGAGAGAGAGTGAGAGGTAGAGAGAGAGACCAAGCAGGGGGTGGGCAGAGAGAGAGAAAGAGAGAGAGAGACAGAATCCGAAGCAGGCTTTAGGCTCCTAGCCCTCAGCACAGAGCCCAACGCGGGGCTCGAACACCAACTGTGCGATCATGAGCTGAGCTGAAGTCGGACGCTTCACCGACTGAGCCACCCAGGCGCCCTTACTATTTCTTTCCTTTTCTTTCTTTCTTTCTTTCTTTCTTTCTTTCTTTCTTTTTTTTTTTGGTTGTTCATTGGTGTTGCTTTAATTATTAGCAATGTGGAACATCTTTTAGAAGGTTTTGTTGACTACCCATATTTCCCCTTCTGAGAGCTTTCTGTTTGTATCCCTGATCCAATTTTCTGTTGAGTTGTCTTTTTCTTTTTTTCATGTTTATTTATTTCTTTTTATTATTATTTTTTTTAATATGAAATTTATTGGCAAATTGGTTTCCATCCTTACTGAGTATTCCTTACGGGAGCGTTCTAAGTGTCGCAGGTAGTACAACAACATTTCTTAGACATTAAAATAATCACTGAGCCATTCAGTTCAACCTAAAAGGAGATGTTTGTTTGGCACCTGTTACGAACAAGGCAAGCACTACTAGGCTGTATGGGGCAAAGGTAGCCGTTGCAGAATCTGAAAAACTGTTGATGCAAACAGCGAGGCCCCGGGCCGGTAACAGCCTCGTGTCCTTACAAAAACTACGCCTTGTTAGACTAATCAGATGCCCTTTTGTGACCGAGGGCTCCGCCTGTTAGGTCAAGTGGCTATTGTTGCTGTCACCTAGCCTGGATGTCCCCCGGCTTTTGATTCGGCCTGCAAGGTCACCTCGTGTCCGCCGGGAAGATAGGCTCTGGCCCCACTTCTTTGTCGGCTGTGCTCCAAACTCCTCGAGGACGTGAGCCGCCGCTCTTCCTTCTGGGGTTCCGTAGTGCCCAGCACCCAGTAATCATGCCTGCTCAGTGACAGAATAGAGGGCCCATCAGGCTGGGTTGCTAAGCAATAGGCATAGATTTCCATCTGTGTCGCTCACTCGCTCTCTCTCTCTCTCTGCATCAAGACCGGGGCTCGGACGCGAGTTAACCAATAAAGGGCAGCAGAAATGACCCCAAGCTAGTTCTGGGTTCTAAGATCTGGCTGGCTCCGGTTCCGTGCGGGCGGAACGTTTGAGCCACCATGGGAGGCGCTACAGAAACCATGTGGAGAGAGAGAAGCTTTCGGGCTACGTGGAGAGCAAGAGAGTCCCAGCCGTGCTGATGCGTGAGCTGAGCCTAGCCCCTGGTTGCTCCGATGGCTGAAGAAACCACTGTCAAGCCTGGCCGAAGAACCACCCAGATGAGCCCAGTCCTAATTGAAAAACCACGAGCGAATCAAGTGGGTGTTACCCGGCGACAGACGAGCGAGGCGTTTCACACACAACATCAGGAGGACTGGGGCTGTGCACGGTTGGGGCGCTGCTCGAGTAGACTGTGACTTTCAATCTCCACATAACGCAGGGCAGTAGAGCTGATGTTGAGTTATATAAAGCAGGCTCAGGCGTTAGGAGTCTTATGTCACCATGAAAGGATATTTACGGGGGTGCCTGCGTGGCTCAGTCGGTTGAGCGTCTGACTCCTGATTTCAGCTCAGGTCATGATCTCACAGTCGTGAGATGGGGCCCCTTGCACTGGGCGTGGAGCCTGCTTAAGATTCTCTCTCTCCCTCTGCCCCCCCCCCTCAACTTGAGCTGTCTTTCTCTCTCTCTCTCTGAATCCCTCTGAAAAAAAAAAAGGATATTTACGAAGACTCCCACCTACAATTTAAAGGCTGCAGTACCCAGCTCACGAAATAAAACAGGAGAAATATAGTTGAAGCCCCCTGTGTACGCCTCCGTGATCACATTTATCTCTCTTCTTCCCACTCTGGAGAGGTGACTCTTTTCTCGAATTTGGTGTTTACCATTCCCATGCATGTCTTTATAATTTTGCCGCAGGCTTTCTGTCTGTACAACACGTGCCTGTATGAATCCCTGAGTAATACGGTGTATTTTCCCCAGGGTCTTAAACGTTCTGGAGATGTGTTCACACTCTAGGCTTCGTACCGCAGGTGGCTTTTTGGCCAAAATTAGGTTTTTGAGATGCATCCATGTTGGGAAGTGTAGCTTAAGTTTATTCACGTCCGCTGCTGCATAGTATCCTTTTGTGTAAACTTACTACAATTGTTCAGCCATCCTCCTGTCAGTGGACTTTTTCTCCCCGGTTCTGTGCTCGCACAGTGTCATAGGGGACAACCTTGTACGCGTCTTCTTAGAGATGTCAAGAAGCGTGCTTCCTGCCTCCCGTGCCGTGAACCTCTGTTACCAGATAGAGCTAAAGCGTCCTGCACATTTACAATTCCGTTTGTAATGTCTGAAACGATCGACTTCTCTGTCTCCTTGCCATGTTTCACATTGCCAGATGCTAATATTTTTGCCAATCGGATCGTGGGCCGCAATGTATCTTTTGTGGTCTTCCTTCATATTTCCGTGGTAACTAGGGAGCATTGTTTCCTGTATTTACTCGCCATCCAGGTTTCCTCTTCTGCGAATGACTTCATCAAATCCTATGCCCGTTTTTCTTTTGGGTCATTAGCTTTCTTTTAATTGATTTCAGGGGGATCTTTATTCTTATACGCTAATCTTTGTCGGTTCTTTGTAGCGGGACATAGAACATAGACAAGTTTGTTTATCCTGTTCAACAGAGGCATAGGAAGGTAAAGCAACGTTCTCAATCTCACACGGCTAAGGATTAGCAAAGCCAGGATTTCAGTCCAAGTCTGACCACATTTGAACATAAAATACAGTAGCTGGATTCCATCGGCCTACATTTAGTCTTTATTAGTAAGAACAAGCCTTTGAAATAGATGCTTCTGAGATCACCAGAATTGTTCCTCTTGGAATCTCTTAATCTTGGAAAGTTCAACTTGATATCTTAAGACACGAAAGGGAGCAAGAAAGAAATTCAAACATCATTTATTCTCAGGTCCGTGTAACTCCTTGGATTTGTGTTTTTCATAATTCTTTTTTTTTGTTGTTTCATTCTAACAGTTTTTATTTAATGTCGTATAGAAGATTACTTTATTCCCACACCTTCTCGATTGGCGAGTACTTGGCGAGATTTGGCTTTGCGTTCAAGGATCTTTTTGCGGCCTTTGTCCAGTTTTGGTGTAGTGATAACCACCTTGCTGGGGTGGATGCCCACGTGGCCAGTTGTGCCATTGGCCTTCTCTCGCTGTACTCGTTCGGTGTAGATGACGTATTTCTTCCTGTAAACCTGGACCACTTTGCCAATTTGCTGACCTCTGTAGTGTCCTCGCACAACGTGTACTTCATCGTCCTTCCAGATGCCCGTGGATCGAACGTTGTACTTCTGTCCCAGCTCTTTGGGAAGACGGGAAGACGTAATCTTCCTGCGAATGTGGGAAGGTGCGTTGAAATGCCTCTTACGGTTCTTGCTCCGGTCAGAGGTCACAAACGGATTGAACTTCATGTTGGCCGCTGTAGCTCCGGTGATGGCCACCAGTGTTTTGCAGAATTCTTAAAATGCGACTCACATACACAGACACACGAACATACCCGCACGTAATGAGACATTTCCTGGCACCAAATAATAGAACCTTGAGGGTTATAGATACTATGAAACAGAACAGTTAGTACTGAGTGATTAATTTACATGACGGATGTTTTACATTGTAGCACAGCTTGTCCAATTGATTTAACTATAAAAGTCAGATGAAACCAAAATCCCTGTGAAAACAAGAATCCACCGGTCCCCTAAAACTGTGGATTTGAGAAGCAATACCTAGACGAACATAGCAGCTGAAAAACAAACGAAAACAAGGAGTGTCTGGCTTGACATGGAATTGTGGAGAAAGAGGAGTTTTTCCTAAGGAATAGTTGATTTGTAATAATCCTCAGGATCTGCTACAGCTCAGATGCCATCCGTGTCCCCCTGGAGCTTAGGAGCGAGGAGGAAGGGACTAGCCATTAAATAATCTCCTTCTGAGGCCCCTGGGCACATTACAGTCGGATAGACGCTACGAAGGAGAAAATGGAATACATCAGCGACGTGGAAAAGGAACGTTTTCCAGGAGAGTGAGGTGTCTGATGTCAGTCTGGCCCGGTGGGTGGACAATCCGCAAGAACGGGCTGGAAGGGAAAGAGTCAACGGGACCTAAATCGGGGGAAAGGGAATTAGTACAGTGACGTGCTGTCTAAGCCACAGAGTGAGAGAAGTAGAAGACAAGTCAGGGGAAGAGACGGGGAGGGTGCCCGTAGATTTGCTTACTCCTCTCCCTGTAAGGGAGGCATTAGTTACTAGAGAAGAGCCAAAGAGCTCACTGAAGAAGAAAGCGAGGCTCTCAAGAGGTGGCACTCACGGAGCTAAGGCGGGCGAGCCGGGAGCCATGAGGGGCAGGCTGTTGGAAGGGTGGACAGGTTGCAGACGGGGGGCTTCCCGAACAGGGCCCCGGGGACGCAGGGAGCCCACTCGACTCGGGGCAGGTCCCCCTGAGCGCCTTAGAAAAGGGGAGGAGCTTCGGGGTGAACGGGGGGGGGGGGGGGGCGTGACCAGATGGGAAAGACGAGTGCGAACTCATCTGCGCCTTTAATAGAGGAGTCGTCTGACTTGAGCCCGAATAAACTCGCCAAGTTTCTTGATTCACAGGGGGCGCAGCTTTTTCATTTTCGTGCCAAAAGACCATCTCCTAGGATATGGAGACCATCTGTGTCAAGGAGCAAAGCCCCTAAAGATGATTTCAATGTAAAATGTGGCGTGACGGGGGCCATATTGTCTGACACTGTCCAACCCCTTTCGTATTTCAAAAGTTAAGCACAAAGGAAGTAAAAAACTGCCAGCAACAATGAACCAGAATTCCCAGACAGCTCCAGGGGAGAGAGAAGGCTTTGACAGAATTAAGACAAGTCAGCATGGATGCGCACAGAGGTGTCTGAAATCACGAAGTGTGGGGTTGGCAACGAGCGAAGGAAGACGGCCAGCTCAGTGAGCAGCCATGGCCACGGGCCCCACGCTGGCCCAGCTCCTTGCCACTGAGGATCACGGTGGGAAGAAGAGACCCTCCTCCCCGCTCACACACAGGCTACCACTTGGCACGAGCTCCTGGCCCACGGCCTCTGCGGTCGCCACAGTGAATTCTTCTCCCGTGCTTGCTCGGCTGGGCGTGGTGATCCCAAGTTCTCGACCAGCAAACTCTTGCTTTTCGGTGGCTGTGAGTTCATGGCTGCTGCAGCCGGAGAAGGGTGCCTGGAAACTCCTCACGCCGCTCTCTCTGTGTTGGACGCTTTCCACTAATAGGAGGGGAAAAAAGGAAACTCTTGTCCATTCACCTGTCTTCATGCCAAGGACGCTCCTGATTCCTTCGCCTTCTTTCCTTGCTCCCCAAGGGGTATCGCCTTTATTAGCTCCCTCTGTGTCTTTCAGCCGGCGAACACCTCCGGGCACGTGTATGGGGAGACACCGTGCTGGGCGCGGAGGGCCTGGCAGGTGGACAAGCTTAAGTCCTTAGCTCAGGATCTCGTGGGGAAGAAGTGGCATTCGAGGCGATCCCCGGACGAAGAGCACAACCGTATCCCGTGTGTACCTGGGGGCAAGCCTAAAATTTGAGAGGCTGGGCCAAGAGTTAGCTGGGAAAAGCTAGCAAATGGGCCAATAAAACACGTTCTAGCCTTCCTCTCCCGACAAATATGCCTTTGCGACAATCGGAAAGGCCAGGCTGGAATTTAAAATTCTCGTGCTCCTTGGAACTCTGGGCTGGAACACGGCCACACAGGGGGAGCCAGTCTCTGACCTAGAGCCTGTCCCTCGCCCCTCCCTCGCCCGGGGACTGGGCCTCACCTCGGCAGGTCCAGAATTCCTCAGAAGCCCCCACAAAGAGCCATTCCTCTATCACGCCTCAGACCTAGGGCACTCACACTGTCCCTCTCAGGCCCCCGAAGTGAGTTTGGAGTCACCCGGGCAGGAATTTCCAGGGTCCCGGGGTCTCTGTGTTTGGTCGAGAAGCTGGGTGGTGGGAGGCCAGGCTCCGGGGATGGAGGCGGGGGGCGGGGGGACGCCTTCCCTCGGCCCTGCAGATTCCTTGCCCCGTGGGAGGGACACGGCTAGAGAATGGCCAGAGCAGTTCTGGCCCAAAGCGGTGGAAAGCTCCAAAGTGCGGACACAGGCCACTCCCTGCGAGCCTTCAGGCGAGCAACGCTTTTCGAACCCCTGCGTTCCCGATCTGCAAAATGGGGACGATGACAGGACCCAACTTAGCAGGTAGGATCGAGGGGTACACGAGACAACACGTGCCAGCAGCTGTTAGAACAGCGCCTGGCGCGTTGTAACTGCCCGGCAGATGACAGACCTTGCCTTTGGAGGCAAGCTGAAGAATGTAGAAGCGGCTTCGGCACGTCCCGAAAACATGTCAACGAGCAAATCTTTCTCGTAAGTGTGTAGGTAAGAACCGTTCGTCGCGAAAGCTTTGACTTTGTGCGCGCCGAGCCGAAGCCTGCCACCGGCGGAGAGAAGGGTTGGGTGAGCCCAGTCACTGGGCATCAGGAGCGAAGAAGAATCCTTTGCCTTCTCCTCAGGGAGGATGAATACCTTTCTTGCCACCTCCTACCCTTCGGTGGCAGTGGTTTGCCCGCAACCCTTCCGCGTGAATAACGGGGCTCACCGCAGTTCGTTAGCGACAGGTTGGAAGGTTCGAGGGGTCACCGACCCCGGTTTGAGGTAATACACCTGCCTCCCCGGGTTACCGGTGGCGTAAAGGCTCATGCCCCAACTCTGCTACTTACCCACTGTGGGACACTGGGCAAACGTCCTCACTTCTCCGTCTCGGGAGTACGGGGACCGTGATGCCGAAAATCCTACCTCACGGGGTTGGTGCAGGAGTGAAGTGAAAACACATAACGTGCTTCGAAGGAGCCCATAGTAAGCCATATGTAGATACGATGTGCACACCAGTATAAGGAATCCTGGCCGGAAGCTTGCTACCCGTCCAACAACCACCCACGAACACCTGCAGAATCAGGGGGGTTTCGCCGCACTCAGGGAGCTTTAGGCTTAATCAGCATCGTGGTAATTGTCAATACTTACTGAATTTTTCTTGCAGGTGAGGCACCGTTCTACGTTTTTGGCCACAAGCGCCAGCTCACGTTCTCCTCACGCCAAGCCCCGAAGACGGGACCGTTAGGCTCCCCCTTTGACAGAGGCCAGAGACACGGGGCAGAGAGGGGAAGTCACTTGAGCAGGGTCACGGAGCTAGTTGCAGAGGAAGCCAGATTCCAAATCCATGCCTGCCGAGCCGCTCAAGCAGAACGTTCGCTATTTCTCTGGTGCCGGCGGGGACAGATGTGAGTTACTGACGACGCACTGACTACCTTCTGTCAGATCCGCTGTGCTGCTCTCAGGAAGGGAGCTCAGAGAAATGGGGCAAAGGAGGTGGAGATGTGAGGAGGCATTTTTCCCCGCTTGGGGGCAATTTCTGGCTCGTAGACTGCTATCTTGTCACTGTGTCCTCACGCGGTCGAAGGTGGGAAGAGGGCTCTCTGGGGTCTCGTAGATAAGGGCACTGCTCCTACTCGTGAGGGCTGCACCTCATGACCTAATCCCCTCCCAAAGGCCCACCTCTTCATATCATCACATTGGGGGTTAAGATTTCAACATATGAACTCTGGGGGACACAAAACATTCAGTCCATCGTGGATCCCTTGTGGCTACAGGATGTGGTTGTGACCACCCAGTAATAAGTGCGGTATCGGGTGTGGGCTGTGGCAGGTGGCCTCGTTCTTTTTCAACCACTCGGGGATTTGGAGGCAAGAAGGCTGATTCATCCAGGAGAATGTCTTGCCAACACGGGTCTTCTTCCCCGGCCGGATAGATCTTCATTTGCCTTTCCCGCTTTGGAACTGTATCCAGGGGGTCATTGGCAACGGATGGGTTCAAAGGTGGCGACGTGCCTTGTACCCAGCAGGGTTACTAGAAGGGGGTCCTCACGGAACAGCAGGACCGGATGCCAGGTGCTTAAGCGGGGGGGGGGGGGGGGGGGCGGGGAGGGTAGCTCTCTGGGACTCCATCCAGTGGAAATGGGTAGCCTGCTTCCGATCCAAGAGAACCATAAATGGCTTAGACTGGAGGGAAGACTGGAGATCACTGAGACGAACGTCATTCCCACACTAAGAAACTGAGACACGGAGGCCGCAAGAGGGGGACTCACTTTTGTAAGGTCACACAGCATGCTTCCCTCTACTTCCGTTTGCCGTGGTGAGTGTCTTCCTATTTGCATCTACTGCGGGGTGCCCTGGGACAAACTCCTTCTGGCACATTTATCAGCCGTGTGAGGTCTACACAATGAGATGTTTTCTTTCATGTAAAACTAATGTTGCCTCACCAGTTAACATTGAAGTCCCCAGAACGGTCATTTCCTCACTAGGATACTTTTGCTACAAGCTTTTCATGAATCCGATCATAAATTCAGCAATGTTATTGAGCGGCTTACTTAAGTCTTCGGGAACCACAGGGGACTGGAGGCATTGTCTGTTTTTATGACCAAAAGAAAGAGAAACACATAACAAGCTAAAGAAGCTCAACTTAAAAATTGGTTTTGTTCCGTATAGCGTAAGAAACTCGTTTCGTCATTCATTCGCCCAACAAATGCGTATTGAGCACCGACTGGGGGCGAGGCACCACACGAGGACTTGAGGGGCTAGCACGGGGAATCATTCACTTAGCAAACATTGAACGCCCATTTCTTTTCAAGGGGCTCACTGCCCAATAAACAACTTAGCAACCAATCTCCCCGATGCAGAAAGTAAGGGCCATAAACGATGCACGAACAAAGTTCAGAGAAGGAAAGAGTCATGTCTGGTGAGACCAGGGACATCTTCCTGGACGAGGTGACATCAGACCGGCTCTTGAGTGTAGGTAGGATCTGGAGCTGCACAAATGGTTCTGAAGGACATTCAGGGTGGGGGGCGTGGGGTGTTCAGAGGTGTTGGGAGACACGGGGTCTTAGAGCTTGGTTAGAGTACGGGTTTCAGTAGCTTGGTTGCTGGACTTGCTTCAGGGGGAGGCTAGAGGGAAGGTGGAAGGTCAAATGGGCAGAATCCTAGCATGCCTGCCCCGGTTTCCACCAAAGCACCTCTGCCTTAATCCATTTTCTACATCACAGGTCCACACGAGATCTTATCTGAGGGGGCAAACAAGGGTTCCACTGATACAAACAAAAACTTAACTGGACCAGAACACAGATAGAATGCCTGGCAAGAAAATGTCGGAGACAAGACTGGAAAAGTTAGGCCGGGCCCTAAGCGAGAAGGACCTTGATAATGAACCCCTGGGGAACTTCAATCAGAGAAAAAGGATGAGATTCATGGCTGCAGGGGGGCAGAGTAGACTGGGGCAGGCAAGACGGGAGGGAAAGGCATCGATCAGTTCCTTAGTGGGTCAAGGAGCCTGGATCCCTACCAGGCACTGTCCTGGGTACCGGGGCTATGATGGTTAACCACACACAAAAAGCCTTGCCCTCACAGAATTTATGTTCTAGAAGGAGGCGGCGGAAACAAACAAGTGAAGAGGTGAGTGGTGAGATACATAGATAAAGCAGGGTGAAGGGACAGAGAGTGAGAGGGTCCCATCTGATGTGGGTCGGTCAGGGAAGGCCTCCCGGAAGCAGCGACATTTGGGTGAAGACCTGAATTGAACTATGGGGCTACACGGGCCCGGGAGGCAGCGAGTTTCCTGAGGTCGGCGTGTTAAAGGACCGGCAGGGAGGTGGCCGCAGCCAAGCGAGCAACGGAGAAAGTGTTAGCAGATCAGGTCGGAGAGGTCACGAATACGGGAACATGAGGGCCTTACAGGTCATGCCAGGGGCTATGGATTTTATTTGAAGTGTGCTGAGAAGCTGTTGGAAGATTTTGAGCAGATGCATGACATGATGTGACTTATAGTTTTAAAGTGATCACTCTGGCTGCTCTGTGGATTATAGACTAAGGGGGGCAAGGGTGGTTTGTTCTGCAGCAATAGAGACCAGCAACTCTGTGTGTGTGTGTCTGTGTGTGTGTGCACGCGCGGGCACTCGATTCTGATCCGCTGGCCTTTTGATCTGTCTGGGGAGTCAGTACCACACTGTTCTTGCCGCTCTGGCTTTGTCGTATGCCTTAGTATCTGCCAGGGTGACACCGAAGTATTCGTATGGGTAGAATTGAATCATATAAACCATCATGGTGCCCTTTATTTTATTTTATTTTCTATTTTTTAATGTTTAGTTTTGAATGAGAGAGAGAGAGAGAGCGAGCGAGCGGGGAGGAGGCACAAACTCACAAACTGCAAGATCATGACCTGAGCCGAAGTCCGACGCTTAACCGGCTGAGCCACCCAGGCGCCCCAATTTTATTTTATTTATAAGTTTTATTATTATTATTTTCTTTGTCTTTATTTTTTAGAGAGAGAGTGTATGAGCAGGGGGGAGGGCAGAGGGAGAGAGAATCTATTTTTTTTTTTATTTTTAAAAAGTTGACTTATTTTGAGAGAGAGAGAGAGTGTGCGCAAACAGGGGAGGGGCAGAGAGAGAATCCCAGGCAGGCTCCACACCGTCAGCACAGAGCTCCAAGCGGGGCTTGAACTCACAACGGCAAGATCATAACCTGAGCCAAAACCAAGAGTTGGACGCTCAACCAAGCCACCCAGCCGCCCTGAGAGAGAGAGAGAATCTTAAGCACGTTCCACTCTCAGCACGGAGCCCAACGTGGGACTTGATCGCACAACCCTGGGATCATGACCTGAGTCAAAATCAAGAGGCGGACGCTCAACCGACTGAGCCTCCCAGACACCCCTCCCTCGAATCTTGATTCCATCTGCTTGGCATTTTGTTCCTGTCCCTTACCTTACTACACCTTGTCTGAGTCATTTGTGTACCTGCCCTTAAGGTCTTGAGAGGAAGCCTTGGCCCTTACTGTTTTCAGTCCCCCTATCACCCAAAACAGTGCATGCAGCAGGTGCTTGATAATTGCCTGGTGAGCTAAATTTGGTGGACTAACTTCGTTGTTCTGTTTACTCCCATCAGGTTCCTTATTCCCAGGCAGAATGAGATCTGCATCTAGGATCCAGTGGAAACCATGTTGTCTCAAAATGTTGGGTATGGGATAGAGGTGTCCAATCGCCACGTGGTACGCCTGAAACTAACATTAACAGTGTGTGTCGACCGTATTTTAGTTACGGAAAAATCGTTGGGTACAAATTCTGCCTCCTGTCACTTGCTCTCTTTTTCTTTTTTCAAGAAACTTGTTTACTGATAGAACTCGGGTCCTATTAGACCCATGACCGATTGAAATGCGTTTTCTTGGAATGCCTGTTTGAAGTGTTTCGCGCCCAGCGTTTCCGTGCCCTCTGGACTTAGCGTCAGTGGCGGGACAGTTCGACGGTGCATGTAAACCGATTTCTTGACTTCCTCCTGATCAAACAGCCGAGGGACCGACCGGCTTGTTTTGGCATCCAGGAGGGCTGGCCAGAGGTGAGCGACTAAAGACAGACGCGTGGGGTCAGGGGATAACCCTAATGACTGCTTTCTTGCTTAAAGATGACATCCTGGGCTGTTATGAGTATAATTGCTGCATTTGCGGGACGCAGAGGGCCTGGTAGTGTATCTGGTGAGATGAAATAGCGAGCTATGCCGTCATGGGGCTTCATTACATTTTATGAAATAGAGCAGCTCATCTTCAGCTTGTACTATGTTTCTTTTGAGAATCACAGAGATCAGATTGAAAATGAGGTTGGCGCGCCCGGGTGGCTCCGGCGGTTAAGCGTCCGACTCTTGAGTTTGGCTCAGGGCACGATCTCATGGGTCTTGAGTTCGAGCTGCGCATCGGGCTCCACGCTGACGGCATGGAGACTGCTTGGGATTCTCCCCCTCTCTCTGTCCTTCCTCCGTGCACATTCTCCCTGTCTCTCCCCAGATAAGTAAACTTAAAAAAAAAAAGGAAATGAGGTGAATTGGATGGCACCTTTGGACACGGTCATAAGACTGGAAATTTGGGGACAGGATAGTAGAGAGGAAGGGAGCCTTGACCTTAGACAAGTACATCCCCCTTAGCTCTTTATTCTTCACTGGCAAATACCACCCACCTTGCATGCTACCTGTCAGAATTAAATGAAAGTCCCTAATAGTCCTGGCACATAACCATATACACAAGAAGTGAATTCCTTCCTTTCTTTCTTTCTTTCTTTCACAAAGATGCACACTGTGCAAATAAATATTTAAATTTTTTTAATGTTAATTTATTTTTGACAGAAAGAGAGAGACAGAGCGTGAGCAGGGGAGGGGGGCAGAGAGAGAGGGAGACACAGATTCCGAAGCAGGCTCCAGACCCTGAGCTGTCAGCACAGAGCCGGACACGGGGCTCAAACTCACAGACCGCGCGCGAGATCACGACCTGAGCCGAAGTCAGACGCTCAACTGACTGAGCCACCCGGGCGCCCCTCTCCAAATAAATATTTAGAGAGAGGGACAAACCCATCCATTTCCTAAGTGCATCCTGCGTCCTGTAAAGGAAGACGGCATGCGTTCCTGAGTGCATCAGAGTAGCCTATGTTCTAGGCCCCTGGCTACTGAAAGTGTGGGGCTTTGGACCAGAAGCATTCATATCACCGGGGAGCTTATAAGACATTTCAATCTCAGACCCTTCCCAGACCCACAGAATCCCAATGTGCCCTTTGGCCATGTCCCCGGGTGAGTCACTTAAACATTAAACTCGGAGCTTAAAATAAAAACAGCCACCCTCATTAGCTTCTTTCAACAAGGCAGAGTTTAAATTATGTCTTAAACGAATTCATTTGGTTCGTCAAGGTTACAGGTATGTTATTTTACATAAAGTCCAAGGTTAGGAGAGTGGTGGATTGCAGCATCTCCTAAAAGACCTTTCACCGCCGAAGGTAGGAATGTAATAGTTCGCCTGCTGGGACTAATTTCCAAAGAGGTGGAACTCCCCAGCAACACAGTTTTTTAGCCAAGCAAATTGGATAGCTTCCGTCTTTAAAAGGAAATCTTTATGGGCCAATATGTTTCACTTGCCTCTCTACATGTTAGGCTACTTTTAGTCACAATCGGGGCATAAAATGCCTGTTCAAAGATTAGGAGCTGCGGGACTTTGCCATTAGGGAAAAGCTGTTCTTTATGGCCACCTGTGCAGGCGGACAAAGTAGCTTTCATTTATTTAATGTATTTTCCTACTTTACTTAGCCCTCTGTCCATTTCAATCCTGAGTGGCATAAAATAAAAAATAATAGGAGAAATGTAGAAAACTATGATGTTATCGGACGGGACTGTTTCTGGGGATTAAGCTTAGCAATGAACTAACTTTATTAATTTTTGTCAACCAAAGAATAATGGTTTGATGAGAAGACCAAACGAACAGACACGTAGGAAACAGCTGCTGCTAGTTCAGGGGTTAGCTATCATCTTAAAGCTGGTGAGTCCAAACATGACGTAAGTAGCACCCTGCTTTCCTCGAGAAAGCAGTCCTGAAAGTACGTGCAAAATTCCCCTGTATCAAAGTCAACCCGTAGGCTCACATGTTATCGGGGACGTGGGAGGGAGTTGATTCCCAGAGAATTAAAAAGTAATATGAGGGGCGCCTGGGTGGCGCAGTCGGTTAAGCGTCCGACTTCAGCCAGGTCACGATCTCGCGGTCCGGGAGTTCGAGCCCTGCGTCGGGCTCTGGGCTGATGGCTCAGAGCCTGGAGCCTGTTTCCGATTCTGTGTCTCCCTCTCTCTCTGCCCCTCCCCCGTTCATGCTCTGTCTCTCTCTGTCCCAAAAATAAATAAACGTTGAAAAAAAAATTAAAAAAAAAAAGTAATATGAAAATCCTGAATTGTACCTTACGTTTTAGTCATAATATTCAAAAAGGCATCTTCGTAATTTTATGTATTTCCGGAACTGTAATCCTTCTGCTCACACTTGAAGATAGAAATGCCTTAAGCCCAACGAAAATCCAATCGCAGCTAAATATGTGCCGTGTTACAGCACATTCAATGATTTCCATGTTTGTCTCAGTTAAGTTTGAGGTGGTGTTTCCTGTCATTAGTATGAATCCTTTCGTTTTTCTGCATTTCCATGTGTTCTTATAAGGAAGAGTAAAATACAACATTCTAAAATGTCCCCACCAGACACCACTGAGCATACAGGCCAAGCTCTTTTAAGCCATTGCGCAGGCTTAGCACACAGTAAGCCTTCAACAAAATGCCTACTGAATTGGTGACACTGGCAACCTTATAGGGAATGCCAAAACAAAACAAAGAAAACCCCCAAACACCCAGCCTTTTCAGGGGCAAAGATCAGCCATCAGTTCTTAATGCCACAGATAAATCAACCTGGTAACTGGGTTTTGCACCTGCTCGCATTTGTGCTGGTATAGAAACTTACCGTGAGTTGCACATCTAATACCTAAACGAAGCCATTTAAGGAAGGAGAGTAAGGAGCGTTGGAAACGTGCTAATACTCCAAAAGAATGGCCATAGCTTTTTCAGAGGTGGATTGTTGGACAGCTGGTAATTAGATCAAGTGGACAAGGGTTGACGGCATTGAGTGTTTAGCACCGGGCTGGGCTTGGTGGTGAGGGTAGAGAAGAAATAGTAGAATATAAAATACATCGTCTTCCAGTAATTGACCCACGTTGCCAGACAGACAAATCTCACAAATGGGAAACAATTAGAGAAAGATAGGATTAGGTCGCAGTACCAGAGAAGAGACATCAATGCCAAAGCAGTGCACACACATCAAAATTAGCTTTATGGCTCCCCCAAGTACGGTAGTCTACGCCGTGGCCAGAGATGTCCCATATACTAGCATTCCTTCAGTATGCCGAGGATATGCAGCTATGGGTCCGAATCCATCATAACAAAGAGAATTCAAATGGCATTATCATTCTGTAACTAGAAAGACCATCAGTCAAGAGGAATCAGTTGTGCCTGCCAATTTTCAACACTGTTCATTTCAGAATCCTATTACGGCAGTGTAAAGGCAACCCAACGAGCCAGCTTTGTTTTGGTTCTCCTGGGATTTGGGTCCAGCATCACCTGTGGCAAGCCCAGCCCAGCCCCAGGGAAGGGTCTAAATGCTGAAAGGTGCCGAAGGGCAAGACATCGTGGTGGATTTTTGTGCACTTGGATCACCCTGGAGCTGGCTGAGTCTCTCCTCCCTTTTCCTTTCCCGAGCGTGATGTGGGAGGCTGCCTCTTCCTTTCTTTTGCATAAATCATCATCGTGCAACATTACCTGCCCTGACTGTCAGCAGATGATTTTGAGTTTTGGATTTGACAACCTTGGCAGGGTCTGCATAGGACCACGGGAATGAATGGGGACAGGAGTCCGTCTAAAAGCGGAGGGCAATGTGAGCTTTTCCCTGGCCTGGGCGCAGAACAAACCATAAAGACCAGTCCAGATTAGGGGCTAACTGGAAGCCGCCACCGCTGGCTTGTAGACCGACGCTGTCCGGCCCGGTAGCCACTAGTCCCATGTGCTTATCAGGCACTTGAACTGTGGCTAGGTGTCTTTCTTTTAGCGTTTTATTTTATTTTTTTTTGAGAGACAGAGACAGAGACAGAGACAGAGAGCATGAGCGGGGCGGGGCAGAGAGGGAGACACAGACTCCGAAGCAGGCTCCAGGCTCCGAGCCGTCGGCACTGAGCCCGACGTGGGGCTTGCACCCACGCGAATCACAAGATCATGACCTGAGCCAAAGTCGGACGTTCAACCAACTGAGCCCCCCGGGGGACCCCGAACTGCGGCTACTTTGAATTGAGACGAACTGTAAGGGTAAAAGACACACCCGAGATTGAAGAGTGAGTTATGAAAAAAAAGACGTAAATGATCTCATCAATCATTTTATATTGGTTTTATGCTGAAATGAGGATATTTTGGATACATTTCAACAAAACATATTATGATAGTTAATTTCAGCGGGGTTTTTTTTTTCCCCCACTTTCTTTTTAAATGGGGCTACTGGAAAAATCCAAATTCTGTATGTGGCCTGCGGTACGTTTCTCCTGACAGCTGCCGCTGGTGGGAAACGCTGTGTTGCCAAATGACGCTCTCAGGAGGTGGGGAAAAAAAAAAAACAAAAAAACTTTCAGTTCATCTTCAGATGCCCAAATAAATCTTGCCCCCCCCATCTGCAACAAAAATATTACAGTAATAAAACATTTCTGCAATTACTGATCAAATACAATACAGCTAAATTCCACCTCCAGCATATCATTTTGATAATGGGTATGGAAATTATCCATTCAATAGCTATTCAAAAATAACTCAGGAAGATTGGTTACTAGATACTTCACAGACCTTCAGAATAATCCTTTCTAATCAGGCTGGGGAGCGTTCGGCAGGCGCGGCGCGCCGTGGACGAAATAGCCTTTTGGGGGGCTGCGGGGCCGCGGGCTTGCCCCTTCTCCCGCTGGCTGTCCGGGAGGTGACGTCGCCAGCAGCCGGAATGGCCCGGACAGTTCTGCTGCGGGCCGAGCCGCTGCCCGCTACCCGCCGACGCTCCGTGCAGACAGCTGTGCGTGCAAGTTAAGTGAGGCGCCTCAGTACTTATCAATCAGGAATCAGCAGGGCTTCCGGAGTCGTCCTCATTAAATTTAAAGTATATTCTCTCCCCAGCAGCAAACGTCTCCATTGCCATCCATTTCTGCGCGGCCAATTTTAGGCAATCAGACAGTGGTGCCTTCATCACTGTCTCCGAACAGATTTCCAGCTCGTCGCGGCCTCGAAGCCTTTTCTTTCTTTTCTTCTTCTTCTTCTTTTTTTTTTTTCATGTTGACTTATTTTGGGGAGAGAGGGCGAGGGAGAGAGAGAGAATCCCCAAGCAGGCTCCACACGTGCGGGGCTCGAACTTACACTGTGAGATCATGACCTGAGCGGAGACCTGGAGTCCGACGCTTAACCGACTGGGCCCCCCAGGCGCCCAGCAAAGCCTTTCCGGATCCTTTTGCCTTTTGCCTTGGATCCTAAGCCTTTCCTGCCCTCATCGGTCTTCCCCCGGGTCCCAGCTCTCCGGACCTGGTAAATGCTTCAGGCTTGGTGGCCACGTGCTCACTGAAGAAGGCCACGTGGCGAGGTGGAAAAGAACACGGCTACCGACTGGGATCAGGAAACGTCACTCTCCACCTGATGAGCTGTGCGACACCCGGGCAAGTCACTTGACCACTCTATGCCCCAGCGTCTTTCTCTGTAGCCTGGGCGTGATCACCCCCTTCCTCGGGGGATTATCGTGAGACGCAAATGAACGTGTGAGGCGCCACACAGACTCCGGTTCACTCGTTTGCCGAGCACCCAGCGAGCCCTTACGCCGTGCAAGGCAAAAGACGAGGAACCAGGATTATAGTGGCGAACGGTGGCCGGCGGGGAGGTGCGGAAAGGAGCGTGGGCATGGGCCGGAAGGAAGAACTGGGTTCTGACAGGCCAAGGAGGAAGACGTGACGGGCAGAGCGGGGGCGGGGGGGGGGGGGTGTTCCAAGGCAGGAGATGGGTTTGGGAGATCGTGGAGCACCTCGTGTGTCTGGAGCTCAGAGCTCGGAGCTGACTGTCAGGGGAGCCAGCTGTGGCCGGCAAGATGGGCTCAGCTGCACTGCAATGGGCTCGAGGTCCATACCGAAGAGCATACATTCAAGACCCTTAGCCAAGCGTAGGCCGGAGAAAGTTTTTGGAGCAGGTGTGCCGTCGGGAAATGTCAGTCTAGCGGTTGACTAACTAGGAGGAAGGGAGGAAGACGTACAGGACAAGAGACGGGAAGAACATGTGGAAGATGACTGTAATTCGCAACATATAGGGGCGCCTGGGTGGCTCAGTCAGTTAGGCGGCCGCCTTCGGCTCAGGTCATGATCACACGGTCCCCGAGTTCGAGCCCCGCGTCGGGCTCCATGCGGACGGCTCGGATCCCGGAGCCTGCTTCGGATTCTGTGTCTCCCTCTCTCTCTGCCCCTCCCTCACTCACACTCTGTCTGTCTCTCTCAAAAATAAGTAAACATTAAAAAATATTTTAAAAACATAGAAAGAGGGGCGCCTGGGTGGCCCAGTAGGTTAAGCGTCAGACTTTTTTTTTTTTAAGTTTTTTTCTTTATGTATTTTGAGAGAGAGAAAGAGCACTGAAGGGGCAGAGAGAGAGAGGGAGGGAGAGAGAATCACAAGCAGGCTCCCCATTCTCAGCGTGGGGCCTGACTCGGGACTCAAACTCACGAACCGTGAGATCACGGCTTAGGCCGAAATTGAGAGTGGGACGCTTAACCAACTGAGCCACCCAGGTGCCCCAAGTGTCGGACTCTTGATGTCGACTCGGGTCATGATCTCACAATCTGTGCAGTCAAGCCCTGAGTCGGGCTCTGTGCTGAGAGGGCGGAGCCTGCTTGGGATTCTCTCTCTGCTCCTTCCCCGCTCTCGAGTATGCGCGCTCTCTCTCTCTCTCAATCAATAAATAAACATTGAAAAAAAACATAGAACTTAAACTTCCCCTATGGGTTTTCTAGAACCCTAGTCTGGAGAGAGCCTCTGTGAATCGTGGCTCCTGAGGCTAAATATTTGGGAAATGCTTCCCGTTGCAGTCCCTTCTTGAATATTCAAAAACCACATTAGCATATTCTTCCAGTCTCTAAGACATCTTTGTTTAATCTAGCATTTTCTAAATCGCACTGACCGCAGAATTTCTTCTGTTCCCCACAGACGACCTTCTAACGCTAGTGTTCAACTGTGTGAAGGTCATGAAAGACCTAAAAAATGCTTACAGGTTGGAGAAGGCTAAGGAGACTGGATGACAAAATGCATCATAGAATTCTGGGTCGGGGCCTGGAACACAAAAAAGGATGTGAGTGGAAAAACTGATGAAATCCAAATAAAGTCTGGAGTGTGCTTATTAGTACTGTACTAATGGTAACAGTGTTAGTCTTGACAAATTTACCATGGTTACGTAGGATGTTCACATCGGGGGAAGCTGAGCTAACGACGCACCGAAATTTTCTGTCCTCTTTGCCGCACTTCTGTGCGTCTAAAATTAATCCAAAATAAAACGTTTCAGGGGTGCCTGGCTGGCGCACCAGTGGGGCACATGACTCTTGATCTCAGGGTCGTGAGCTCGAGCCCTGTGCTGGGAGTAGAGATTAGTGAAATAAATAAATAAGTAAATAAATAAGTAAATAAAATCTTCGACAGAAACAAAATAAAACATTTAAAAAATACTAGTATCCATTTAAACAGACTCCTACTGAAGCAAACTAGCCTTCAGGGTGGTTAATATGCAGCCAGTCACCACGGAGAGACGCTCCCTTAAAATCTTACCAACAGAAGTAAAAACATCTAGCACCTATTATAATCTTAGCGGTATGAGCTGATTTTAGGCACAGGTTTAATGACACGTTTCTCTTTCTTCAATTGGGAAAACATCATTGCTGGGGCACCTGGGTGGCTCAGTTGGTTAAGCATCTGATTCTTGCTTTGGGCTCAGGTCGTGACCTCATGGTTGTGGGATCGAGCCCCGCGTCGCACTCTGTGCTGATAGCGTGGGGCCTGCTTGGGATTCTCTGTTTCCCTCTGTGTCTCTGCCCCTCCTCCACATGCGCTCTCTCTCTCAAGATAAGATAAATAAACTTTAGAGGACAATATCGCCGCGCGGTTACTTAGAAACGCCATTTACCGTTTTATTTAACCAAAAAGCTGTGCTGAAAAGTTGGAGAGCTACGTGAAACATCGTTGCCTTCGCAGCGCAGGGGGGAAGATGAAAAAGGGCATTTGGGTTCAGTTATCAAGTCTTCCTAGGGCAGATGGGAACCGATGGCATGCAACTCCGGATAGGAAACAGATAGGAAAGCCCAACGTAACGTTTTTATTTCTAAGCACCTTTAAAAATGTGCAGAGTGTGAAATAAGTCAATTACATAAATCAGTACCGAGGTCAAAAGACACAAAACACACACCTGTGCTCCCCGCCCTTCTCCACGGTCTGTCAAGCTGTAGGATTGGCGCGCAGTGGTGGGCAAATGATCACTGATGGGCTTAAACCAAATCCAGTGCATTTTATGAGGCCGTCGCTCAGGAGGGGTGCGGGTCAGCCTGGGAAACACACGGCGTTCTCGGGGGTGCTGGTCTCAGCACCCCATCCGCTGGATGCACACTTCCGAGTATTTATAGCCCAAAGTGAGTGAGAGCCACCTATACTCCCGAGGGGGTCCCGATGAAACCCAGGGGTCACGTCAGGTGAGGCAGAGGACGTTACGTGCTAGATGTTATGAGCCTAGAATAGTCAGGGAAAAGAAAGGGGGGAAATTGTGCGGGGGTGGGCGCCGGCCAAGGCAGCTGCCCTAGACAGCTGGGATTCTGGTCCAAGATCAACCCCCGCCGACCCAAGACGCCAGTCATCTCAGGGGACTGAGTGCAGAAGGGGAGCGACTCTGTGCCTCCCTCTGGAAGGAATAGGATCTTTCTTACTAATGTTCACGATACAAATGGCTTTATTTTACTCTCTGCCGTTAGGCTGACCTGGGATCTAGATGAAGCTTGAAGGAAGCAGATTTCAGACCAAACTAAGAAAGAACTTGTAAGTAGAAAGAGCTTGCTAAAGCTAAGTGTGGCAGCCTCCGGGCAGAGTGAGCTCACTCTGGGAGTATTCGAAGCAGAAGATGAAACGCCATTTGGCAGGAAAAGCGTGGAGAGGAATCAGACATTATCAGGGATGGCGAAGCTCAAAGGACGCTCCTTTAAGCAATGATCATCTGTTTGACGTTGGCAAACAAAGACACACACACACACACACACACACACACAGATACACACACCCTTCTCCTCGGCTCAGGGCCCTCAGAGCAAGCTTATCTGGGTGTGTGTGTGTGTGTGCGCGCACATGCGTGCCTGGGGACGTATGTGTGGTGTGCATGTTGGATACCGGAAGTCGCCTTAACAGAAGGAGGCAGACAAGATTCTGTGGTTGTGCAAACGCAACCATCGTTTAGAGAAGAGAATCCTAGGTTACTAGGCTTTCCTTTAAACGCCCAAATTTCTTTTCTAGGGATGATCACCTCGTTCTTCCTTCGTGCATTCCCCAAACTCCTAGCGACTGAAAAAGAGGGGAGATGAACGTTCCCACGAGCTTCTGATAATTACAAACTTGGCTGGTATTTAAGGGTTCACGACGCTCCAGCCTGAGAACCTCACCTACATGTAATTATTTAATCGTTAGCGCAGCCCTCTGAGGTAGGCACTATGTTCACTCCCATTTTACAGATGAAGAAACGGAGGCTCAGAGTTGTTGAGGGACTTGCTAAGGGTGCACAGCTGTAGATGGCAGAGGACTTGAACTTCGACAGACCTGCCCTAGAGCCTGTGCTATCGATTACTGGATAATACTGCCAAATTCTATAAATCAGGATCGTTGGGACCTAAGTGTTGGAGGGTCCACAGCTCCAAGGACAAGAGAAGGGATTGTGGCCCAGGAGGTGAGGACCTCTCTCCGTAGCTCATCTGGCACAGCTCCTTGTCAGGCCTTTAGCCCAGAACGACAGGGCAGTCTCCGTGGGACGGGCGAGGGCATGCTCTTTCATAGGCACCAGGGAAGGTTCTGGCTGTCCCCTGACCCCGAGCAGCCAGGGGATGGGAACGTCTGGGCAAAGGCTTTCCTCCCCTCCCCAGCCCAGGGCGGGGGAGATGGTTTGATTTCTCCCCTCTCATTTTTTTTTTTTATCTGCAAAATGAAGATGAAAAGCTGATCTTTTCACTCAGCGGTCTCGTAACTCGTTGGGACCTCTGTCTTGAGAACACATCTTTGTCAAGGTCACGATCAAATTAAGATCTTCATGGATCTTCATGGAGCCACCATTCCCGGAATTTCTCCCAACTAGGGAGACCAAGGATGGTTTCACACACTCAGGACTGACAGAGAGTGAAATTCAGGAGTGGAGAGGAGATGCTTTGTGTCAGCAAAAAAATAGAAAACACATACAGCCCTATCTAAAAGCAGTCCCAGAGTGTCCCTGGGCTTCTCTCTAAAACTAGACCCTACGTACAACATAACAGCCACTCTCCTTATTTGGCTCGTTCTGCCTTAAAGGGAAATATTAATTAATGACCTGTATGGTTCAACGTACAACTACCCTCCAAACGTATTCACCCATCCTTTCCTTCATTTTCTTTGTTGCTTTCCAATAGAAGAGACAACACAGTACATATCCCTGTAGAACAATAGATTATTATCCTAATTATAGTTGCCTGGTGTTTTCTACACTTTTACCGTTTTATTAAAAACAATTATCCGAGAAGAACCAATCTTTTGTAATACCTACCCTATTGTTCTCATTTCTCTCTGGTTCTGATGAGGTCTTTTCAAAGGGTATTTTATTCATAATTATAGACTGTGGGGCAATTCTGCAGAAACTGAGTCCAGGAAATATTTTGTTGAGATTAATTTTTCTTCTAATGCTTTTGGGTTTTTTTTTCTTTTAAACTAGCCACTTAATAAACATATTTCGTCTCTGTAAGGCAAGCACACTGTCTCAGAACGACCAATATTAAAGCAAGTTTTCAAAGAGGGAATAGTTGAGAAGATATAAACTGGTAAATACGAACGCTTTTTGTTTTATGAAATGAATCTATCCTTTGCATATGAGTGGGCGGGAGAAAAAAGTGCCTCCGATTCAAACATTCCTTCCTGATTGCAGGGAGCCTTGGATAGGTAGTTTATGTAGGCTTTGGGTCATTCTCAGAAATCTATGGCATTGGGACTGTATTTTTAAGTCAGCCTCAGTGAAAAAACATTTGCATTTAAAAAAATTTTTTTAACGTGTATTTATTCTCGAGAGACAGAGAGAGACAGAGCATGAGCATGGGAGGGCCAGAGAGAAGGGGAGACACAGAACCCGAAGCAGGCTCCAGGCTCCGAGCCGTCCGCACAGAGCCCGACGCGGGGCTCGAACTCCCGAACGGCGAGATCGTGACCTGAGCCGAAGTTGGACGCTCAACCGACTGAGACCCCCAGGCGCCCTCGGTGAAAAAACATTTGGGTGAAGAGGTTGATGAGTCCAAAGCAGGGGACAGGCGGCAAATGTGGGTTAGGGAGATTCAAGTGACAATACCCAGAGTAAGCAATACATCAAACCTCACTTATGCATACGTGTACGTATGCACGTGCCCATGCACACAAACACGCAACCTATTTGTTCTCCTACTGCCCGGGAGACGCTATTTTCTATCATATTTTATCCTATTCCTACCTTAACCCATCCATACCAGTCCTTTCTATTATATTTTTAACATACCGGTGTGATCTCGGGGCCCACGCGTGGGTCACGGCTGGCAGTTTGGAAAGCACAGTTCTTGGTAGGATTTGGGGTAAGAGGGGTCGTTCTGGGGATGACTGGTGAAAAACCCTTTATTGCCCTAGTGCCTTGGTCTGGCTGCATCGGACCGGGTGCCTCAAGGCATATTGGGAGAGAGCAGTTCGCTCCACTCCTGGGTTGTTGCCCTTCACGTAGGTTTCAGAGACTCAGTTTCTCGAAGCTTCTCAGCAACTCTGCTGACTCTCCGAGATGCTCATTTGTCTGTGTTTTCTTCTGCCTTGCCCTGCCCTGCCAGCTCGGGGGCCACCGAGGAGTCCATCAGTGGGGTGGGTATGTCGTCTAAGTATGAATGGGACCTAAATCTGAGTGTCTACAGAAAGTGACAGACTATTAACTGTACTTTGCTCGCAGCTTCCTGCCCTCAAACGCCAAGTCTCCAGTCGTCAAGTTAATAGGCTAGAAGGGGCGCCAATGTAACCTTTTTTTTAGGGAAAACAAGGTTCTGCTTCTGCTTTTCCTTTCTTTCTTCTTCTTCTTTTTTTAATCAGTGACACTTCATCTCTGTTCCTTGGTCGTTTAAGACAAGTTCCATCTCAGGCTACCTGGGTGGCTCAGTCGGTTGAGCATCTGACTTCGGCTCAGGTCATGATCCCACGGTTTGTGGGTTCGAGCCCTGCGTCGGGCTCTGTGCTGACAGCTCAGAGCCTGGAGCCTGCTTTGGATTCTGTGTCTCCTGCTCTCTCTCTCTCTGCCTCTCCGTCACTCTCACTCCATCTTTCCCTTTCCCAAAAATAAATAAGCGTTAAAAAAAATTAAAAAAAAATTTTTTAAATTTACATTTTTGTTTTCTTTTAAGTAAACTCGATACCCAGCGTGGGGCTCAAACTCACGAGCCCAAGATGAAGAGTCACACACTCTACCGACTGAGCCACCCAGGCGCCCCTCCTTCGGATAAATTCTTAGAATTGAATTGCTAGATCAGCAAGCAGGCACATGTTGAAGGCTCCTGGTAATTGATTTCCCAACTGCCTTCCGGAAAGGATATACCAATTTCAACGCTGGGCAAAAAAAGAAGGTGGGAGATTGTATTCTCCATCAAGTTTCAGGCCAGTTGAGCTGAAGTTCCTTTGTACCCCACTTCGGCCCCTTCCTTTCTGGATATGTATTGCCAAAATGCCTTCCAAAAAGTTAGTCTTTTTAAAAAATTAAAAAAAAAATGTGTATTTATTCTTGAGAGGGAGAGAGAGACAGAGACAGAGGGGAGGGTCACAGAGAGAGGGAAACACAATCCGAAGCAGGCTCCAGGCTCTGAGCTGTCAGCACGGAGCCCGATGCGGGGCTCGAACCCAGAAACCGGGAGATCATGACCTGAGTTGAAGTCGAACGCTTAACCGACTGAGCTACCCAGGTGCCCCAAAAAGTTAGTGTTGACTCAGGCTCTCCCCAGTTGTGTGTGTCCGCCCCCCCCCCACCTCTCACCCACTCCGGGTATTAGTACTCATGTGCATTTTTGTCAATCTGATAACTGGCCACTCGAGTTGAATGCTTAGTGAAGTCCTTTACTCGATATCAAAGATGAATGGGGCATCTGAGTGCTGACCCTTTCAGGTGAGTCGTTCCCAACGCTGTGACTAGTATTTCCTACTGTGCTTCCTCCTCGCTCCCTGGCTCCAGGGTGCCAGGCTTGGCGGAGACCCTCAGGCACTCGTGGCCGCAACTGTCCGGGGAGGGTTGGCCCACGGTGACAGGTGACCTCGTGCTTTGATTCCTTCTGGCCCTGGTTTGCTTACAGTGCACACGTGGCATTAAGGCCCAGAGGAGAAGTCTTTGTTCTGAGGACACCGAGATCCCGGGGGACGTGGGTTTTCTCCTGTTCGAGACGGGTGGAGGGTGCCAAAAAGAGATTGGTGGCACTTGACGTGGGCTTCTTTGAAGCACCAAGCTGTCAGCAAGGGGCCGCTTTGGGTCCTGGCCGGGAAGGCCCCGGGCTGAGATTTGCCATGAACCTCTCTTTTGATAGCGAGGTCCCAAATCACGACTGACCCCTGTTTGGCAGGCTTCTGGGAAGTGGCCAGGAACTCCCTTACCAGGAGTGGCGTTGTCTCTGGTAGCAGGTGTTCTCAAGGTTTGAGCTGACCTTCCCCGGAAACTCTCAAGCCCAGCCTTGTTACAATCCGGGATTCCCAGCCCTAGAACTACCGCGTCAGAATCTCTGGGGTTGGACCCACGAACTTACAACTGTAGGGATTGCAATTGTAAGGCCGCAGGCCTTTTGGAAGCACTTTGAAGTTTGAGTAGGAACTCTCTTAAACATCTTCTGAAATCTTTACGGCGCCTCGGAATCAAGTGAAAATGCAGATTCTGATTCTGGAGGTCTGGGGCCGGTGATTCTCCAGTATCTGACAAACTCCCAGGTAACTCACGCTGTGCTACTCATCGATTGGGATCGCTTCTGTTCTCGGAGTGTGGGGTACAAAAGGGACCGGGGAATGGATCACAAGAGAGGTGACGTCTCCTCTAGGCTTGAGGATGAGTAGGAGTAAAGGAGATATGAGAACTGGTGTTTGTGAGAGCCACGTGTTCCTATCAAACTTAAATTTGGAGTGCCCGTCCAGCTAAGTCGGTAGAGTCCCTGCCTCTTGATTGCAGGGTTGTGAGTTCAAGCCCCATGGGGGGGGGGGGGGAGTAGAGATTATTTAAAAATAAAACCTTTTAAAAATCCTCTGTGGGACTCAATGTTTTCTGCAGTCCTAGCTTTCTGGAGAATCTTCACGTCATCTTAGCTAAGCATCTCCTTTTTTATAATTTTTTTTAAATGTTTGTTTATCTTTGAGAGAGGGAGACACAGAGTGTGTGGGGGGAGGGGGGAGACACAGAACCAGAAACGGGCTCCAAGCTCTGAGCTGTCAGGACAGAGCCCGACGTGGGGCTCGAACTCACGGGCCTTGAGATCATGACCTGAGCCGGAGTCAGACGCCCAACCGACTGAGCCACCCAGGCGCCCCTATTTTTTTTTAACTGGAGGTAAACCACACATACAGCAAAGTGCACCAACTTTAAGTGCACGGCTCAATGACCTTTCGTACACATACACATCCATGTGGCCACGACCCAAATCAAGATGAACCTTTTCCGCAGCCAAGAAACTTCCTTCAGTGCCTCCGCCCTGTTAACCACGACCCCCCACCCCCACCCCGGCCCCCGCTGCCACCAAAGTAGCCACTAGTTTGACATCTAAAATCATAGAGGAATTTTGCCTGTCCCTGAATGTGGTAGAATGAAACGAGACAGAATGCGTTCTTCTTCGCATGACCTCTGTCGAGCAGCTTGACATTCTTGAGGTTCGTCTGAGTCGTTGCATGCAGAGTCCCCTCAAATGGATGCCGCCTAGTGCTCTTAAAATATGTTGGAAGCCTGGTTTGGGCAAGACTGGGGGAAGGCTGAGGCTTTTTGAGTGGGGACAGTCACAAAGGACGCGGAAGGGCTCATGGGAGCACCCGGGAGTGCATCCGGCAAGAGTGTCTGAGTTCTTGAAGCCTCTTTGGGGCTCCCCTTCCTCTCCTTCCTGGATGGCGTGTACTGGTGTGGCCTAGACGTGGAGAGATCCCACTGAAGAGGCCAGGTTTGGGGCTGAGCAACCCCTACGCCTGCAACTCCCTTCATTCGGCTGCAGAGCTGCGTAGAAGGCACGGTTCTGGGTACACCCGGAGTTTGCTCCTTCGTGGAGGAGAGATGCTCTTACAGAAGTGACAGTAACACAAGACAGGGTGAGAACGTCCCAAGGTTATTAAAGCACAAGGGGTGTAGGACGCGTGAGGAGGAAGGGACAATTCCAACTGGGAGGATTGAGGGAGACTTCAGAAGGGAGTTGACATGTCAGCTGGGCTTCCAAGAAGGAATGAGCCAGCCAGCGGAAGAAAGGAGGGTGCTTGCGGAAGGGGCTTCTAGGCAGAGGGAACAGCAATGAGCAAAGCTGGCATGAGCCGTGGCCTTTCAGAGGACGGGGACTCAGCCAGCATGGGGGACGGAGGTGGGGCGGGGCTTGGATAGATGGAGCTAGCAAGCGAAAACGGATCCGAAAAGCAGGTCGTGGCCAGATTCAGGAGACCTTAAATCCCATCCTTAAGATCTTGACCTTCGTGCTACAAGCAAGGACAGAGCCACCGAAGGTTTGGAGGAGAGCTGGAAATTTTAGCGAGATGGTAACTCTGGGGGGTGGGGGGGGGGGATGCGAGGAGTTCAACCAGCGTGGCTGCAAAAGCGCGGAGAGACTCTGCCCTGCCTCAGTGGGACAGGTAGCATGACGAAGCGGTTAGCGCACGGATTCTGTGGTCGGAGGAGCCTGGGTTCCAGTTCTGGTTACGATTCCCACTCTGTCCTTTACTAACTGTGTGGCTTAGCGCCTATCGCCTAACCTCTCTGAGCCTAAAGAATGAGGAAGACGGGGACACCCACCTTCTGGCAATACTGTGGGGATTCAAGGAAATTATACGTATAAGGCGTGGGGCACCGGGCCCAGCCCAGAGTGAGTGCTTGATAACCGGTACCTCCTACAATTGCCAAAGGCACCGCCCAGCATTACCTTTGGAGAGTTGAGGCCTCTGAGCACGATGTCCCTGTGCCAAGGAGGCTGGTGCCTGAACCCTTTCTCTGCGGGGTCTGTAACAATCCTTTCTGTTTTGTTGCCCGTTCTCTCTGGGGCCTTGGACCGTATTTGCCGGGGCAGAGACATTTCCTTTCTGCCTGCTGGACTGTCCCCCTGCCTGGCTCAGGACTGCCAGCTGCTTCCCGGGGAGCCCTATGACTGAAGGTTGGGCTTCGAGCATATCTTCCTCTGCTCTCCTTTGTCAAGTTCACTGTGGGAGGCCCAGCTCCAGTGGGCCCGGAGCCCAGACAAACGGCAGTGGGGCAGAGTGGAGATGTCCCCAAAGCTCAGCCCAGATGTTCCCCGCAGCCGCTCGACCAGAAAACTAGGACCTCCCGTGGGGTTTCCCATCTACCTCAGCGGGCTTTTTAAAGAAAAGCCTAAATTCCTTTTCCCTCTTGAACACGAGCGACCTCTCAGAGCCAGAGGTCCGGTGAGAGGCACTGAGGTTTCTCCTTCCCAGTCGCATACGTGACGAGCTTTGGACGGTCACGGGACCCCCGGTCACTGAGCAGGACTGAACTGCATGCCGTCACCCTTAACGCACGGAAGAGGCAGCTCTGGGAGGGAGTGAGTTGCCCATTCTTGGAGGTGTTTAAGCCGGCCCACTGGTGGTGATGCTGTGTGCACACGGTTGGGGCATACTTTGGAGGCAATTGTTTTACGGGTTGCCAGGCCAGGGGGACTCTCTAAAGCCCCGTCTAGTTCTGAGATTCTGCGATGCGCTCGCCTGTGGGCCTATTTGCTCGCCCAAACGAATCAGCCGGTCTCTAGTGCTATTCAGCTGACGATAAACACTGTGTTATTATATCAGGTTTCCCGTTGAGTCGGAACCCCTCTGGCTTATGAAGCTGTACCACATTACTCAAATAGCAACGATCCTTGCAGAAACATTGATGAGGCAAGTCCAAATCTGCCATCCACTCATTAACTTTGCCCCAGGCCCATCGCAGTGCCCCTGGTGGGGACAATGGCCCTCTCCGTATGGAACGGGCCCCGCAGCGCCCGCCACAGAGCAGCCACAGGGGGCTCTCCTCTGACGTCCACGCACCGTCTGAGCTCTGCGGAGTGCTCTCGACAGCAACAGGAAAAACTCACACGGAGGGAGTGGGAAGCGATACAGCCAGGGGCGGTTAAGGCTGGAGCTCTGGGGCCAGACTGCCTGCGTTTTGAGCCCAGCTCCCACGCTTGCCAGCTGCATGACCTTGGGCCAAGTACCTAACTCCTCCGAGCCTCAGTTTTCTCATCTACAAAAGGGGCGAACAATTTTGCCTGCCTCAGAGAACGGGTGCGAAGCGAACACGGGCTCCTTTAGGCTTCCTCACCTCCCCCTGCTCCTTCCCCCTCTCTTCCACAGTCAGGGTCAGACAAACGGCTGAAGAACATTGCCCTGACCCGCCGCAAAGCCTCCGGCTCGCCTCTCCTTGAAGAAACCGCAGCTTAACAGGGAAGAACATTAAGTCAAAGGAACGAACTGCCAACCGTGGAATTATCGGCCTCAAGCGGAAGGGAGTAGAGAAGTTCGGGCCAGCAGAGGGCCCGTCAATCAGAAGAAAGCCAGCTGCGTGAGGAAAGAGGACCTAAGTTACTTTGTACTTCGTCCATCAGAGGGAGGGTTCTCAAGTCCGATTTATGCTCTGATGGACGAAGTACAAAGTAACGTAGCTCCCTGAACAAAAGGGGCCTCGGCCTCTTTCCTTGGCCCAGTTATGAGGATTTTGCTGGCATGGCGATCTGATTGGCAATGGCCCAGAGAAGGGAAGACGGTGTTCTGGATGATAAGACCACGCTCCCCAAAGCCTTCTTCACATATCATCTGAGGGAAATGTAAAATGAGCGCCTGGGTCCACAAAAGAAACCGTGCAGTTTCAGGACTGGGAGAACGTTGCTGACGTGACCATTTTCGACCTACAAAATGGCACTTGCATCCGGCTCACCCTAACGCCAAGGAGAAGATGAGGGGCCCTGAACTTGGAGGACATGATGCTACATGAGATAAGCCAGACATGGAAGGACAAAGAGTGTATGGTCGTGCTTGTGTACAGAATCTAAAAAGTCGAATTCATGGAACCAGAGAGTAAAATGGTGGCTGCCAGGGCCTGGGGAGCGGGGGAAATGGCGAGATGTTGGTCAAAGGGTACAAACTTCAGGTTGTTGGACGATTAAGTTCCAGAGACCTACTGGACAGCATGGTGACCGCAGTTAAAAATAATGTAGTATATGGGGAAAAACTGAGCGCTCTTCCCCCTAAGGTCAGGAACGAGACAGGGATGTCCACTCTCGCCACTGTTATTCAACATAGTGTTGGAAGTCTTAGCCTCAGCAATCAGATGACACAAAGAAATAAAAGGCGTCCAAATTGGCTAGGAGGAGGTCAAGCACTCACTCGTCACAGATGACATGATACTCTATCTGGAACACCCAAAAAATTCCACCAAAAAAACCAGCTAGAACTGATCCATGAATTCAGCAAAGTCGCAGGATAGAAAATCAATGCACAGAAATCGGTTGCATTCCTATACGCCAACAATGAAGCGACAGAAAGAGAAATCAAGGAATCGATCCCATTTACAATTGCACCAAAACCCATAAGATACCTAGGAGTAAATCTAACCCAAGAGGTGAAAAATCTATATGCTGAAAACCATAGAAAGCTTATGAAAGAAATTGAAGAAGACACAAACAAATGGAAAAAGATTCCATGCTCCTGGACAGGAAGAACAAATATTGTTAAAATGTCGATACTACCCAAAGCAATCTACATATTCAATGCAATCCCTATCAAAATAACACCAGCATTCTTCACAGAGCTAGAACGAATAATCCTAAAATTCTTATGGAACCAGAAAAGACCTCGAATAGCCAAAGCGATTTTGAAAAAGAAAACCAAAGCAGGAGGCATCACAATCCTGGACTTCAAGCTGTATTACAAAGCTGTAATCATCAAGACAGTATGGTACTGGCACAAAAACAGACACTCAGATCAATGGAACAGAATAGAAAACCCAGAAACGGACCCACAAACGTATGGCCAACTCATCTTTGACAAAGCAAGAAAGAATATCCAATGGAATAAAGACAGTCTCTTCAGCAAGTGGTGCTGGGAAAACTGGACAGCGACACGCAGAAGAATGAACCTGGACCACTTTCTTACACCAGACACAAGAATAAACTCAAGATGGATGAAAGACCTAAACGTAAGACAGGAAGCCATCAAAATCCTTGAGGAGAAAGCAGGCAAAAACCTCTTTGGTTTTGATCTTGGCCCCAGCAACTTCTTACTCAACACGTCTCCGGAGGCAGGGGAAACAAGAGCAAAAATGAACTATTGGGACCCTCAAGCTTCTGCACAGGGGCGCCTGGATGGCTCAGTTGGTTGGGCGTCCGACTTCGGCTCAGGTCATGATCTTACAGTTCGTGGTTCGAGCCCCACGTCGGGCTCTGTGCTGACGGCTCGGAGCCTGGAGCCTGCTTCGGATTCTGTGTCTCCCTCTCTCTCTCTTTGCCCATCCCCCACTCATGCTCTGTCTCTCTGTCTCTCAAGAATGAATAAACGTAAAAAAATTTTTTTTTAAAAAAGCTTCTGCACAGCAAAGGAAACAATCAGCAAAATTAAAAGGCAACCGACAGAATGGGAGAAGATATTTGCAAATGACATATCAGATACAGGGCTAGTATCCAAAATCTATAAACAACTTATCAAACTCAACACCCAAAATACAAATAATCCAGTGAAGAGATGGGCAGAAGACATGAATAGACACTTCTCCAAGGAAGACATCCAGATGGCCAACCGACACATGAAAAAATGCTCCACGTCACTCATCATCGGGGACATACAAATCAAGATCACAATGGGATGCTACCTGACACAGGTCAGATTGGCTAAAATTAACAACTCAGGCAACAACAGATGTTGGCGAGGATGCGGAGAAAGAGGAACCCTTTTGCACTGCTGGTGGGAATGCAAACTGGTGCAGCCACTCTGGAAAACAGGATGGAGGTTCCCCCAAAACTTAAAAATAGAACTACCCTCCGACCCAGCCATTGCACTACTAGGCATTTATCCAAGGGATACAGGTGTGCTGTTTGGAAGGGACACATGCACCCCAATGTTTACAGCAGCACTATCGACAATAGCCGAAGTATGGAAAGAGCCCAATGTCTATCGATGGATGAATGGATAAAGACGATGTGGTATATATATACAATGGAGTATTACTCGGCAATCAAAAAGAATGAAATCTTGCCATTTGCAACTACGTGGATGGGACTCGAGGGTATTATGCTAAGTGAAATTAGTCAGAGAAACACAAATATCATACGACTTCACTCAGATGAGGACTTTAAGAGACAAAACAGATGAACATAAGGGAAGGGAAGCAAAAATCATGTAAAAACAGGGAGGGGGACAAAACAGAAGAGGCTCTTAAATATGGAGAACAAACAGAAGGTCGCTGGAGGGGTTGGGGGGAGAGGGGATGGGGTAAATGGGGAAGGGGCACTAAAGAATCTACTCCTGAAATCATTGTTGCACTATATGTGAACTAACTTGGATAAATTAGAAAATGAATGAATTAATTAAAAAAATAACGTATACTTGGAACAGGCTAAGAGAGTAGATCTTAAATGTTCTCACCACACACACACACACACACACACACACACACACACACAGAATGGTTACCATGGGAGGTGATGCAGGTGTTAATTATAGCAAATCATCGTATTGTGTACCTTAAACATCCACAATTGTCAACTCGTCAATTATACCTCAAGAAAGCTGAGGAAAAGGGAGATGGTGATCCTCTGTGCTCCGCGCTGATTGGAGCACATTTGGAGGATTGTGCTTGGGTCTCCGTGACACATCAGAGGGGGCATTTGGATAAATACGCGCAGAGAATTCCTACTGTATCGAGGGATTCAAAAGCTCGTCATGGAGGGTACTGCTGACCGAAGCTGGGAACACGGGAACCGCCTTCAGACATCAGAGGGGCTACAAACTGGGACAGGGGCTGGTCGTCTTCCAGATGGTTTTGGAAAGCAACAAAAGGACAGATGAGCGGGAGCGACAGCTTCTCTTGAGCTCTTGAGACCTCCATCAAGTGTTCAGGCAGAAGCGGCGGGTTGCTGAGGGCATTGAGGGATCCGAAAAGGCTTGAACCACTTTAGTCCCCTTGTAGCTCCAGAGACTCTGTGATCCAGCTCAAAACCGAACCCAAATAGGCTCAGATCCACTGTGGAAAGTAGCCTTTTCACATCTTAACTTTCTGTTTTAGTGTCAAACAGACAATAGGAACGCATCAGAATAGCAACCCTGCTGGATTCTTCCAAGTGTTCAGCAGGGTTTGTTCCCACATTTAACCGTGATCTTCTCAAGATGCATTTCTTTATCTGCACTGAAGAATCTAGTTTAGAAATTCAGTTGCCGGGGATTAAATTTCACACTGTGTTGGCCTTTTGAACCCACTTGAGAATTAGTAGCTAGAAGGGCTGAACAGAACTCCCATTGGTCGGGTTTACCCATCGCTGATTGCAATGACTGTTTCTAGAAAAAGTATATGATAGGGAAGAACCAGGGGATTCTTAAATATCGAATAGCTGTTATGAAGTCATATTTAAAAAAAAAATTTAATGTGTATTTGTCCTTGAGAGAGAGAGAGAGACAGAGTGTGAGCAGGGGAGGGGCAGAGAGAGAGGGAGACAGAATCCGAACCAGGCTCCAGGCTCTGAGCTGTCAGCACAGAGCCCGAGGTGGGGCTCGAACCCGTGAACCATGGTATCATGACCTGAGCCGAAGTCGGACGCTTAACCCACTGAGCCACCCAGGCGCCCCTGAAGTGATATTTTGATGAACTAAATATAAGTGACACAAAATATTCCATTTCTCTCAAAATGCAGAAGACTTTAAAAACTAAGTCACTGTACACGGAAAATGGGTGTATTTTAGAGTATATAAATTATGCCTCAATAAAATTGTTAAAAAACAAAAAAAAGGTATTCGGCAAAACGTACCTGAGGTTTTCAGGGTTAAAGCACCCGAAAGCATGCTCAGTGAGCGTAGCATTAGGCCAGCACAAGAGCACATCTCTGCCCCAGAGTTAGACTGTCTACATTTGTAGCCTGGCTCCCCCCACTTACAAGGCTGGCACATAGTAAATGCTCCATAAACCTTAGCTTTTGTGTGTGATTTGTATGTGTAGATTTACCAGTCCTTGTTGGTTTAACTTCTGCTTATTTTTTAAAAAAAATTCTTTAATGTTTGTTTTAGAGAGAGAGAGAGAGAGAGAGAGAGAGAGAGAGAGACAGAGCGCAAGCAGGAGAGGAGCAGAGAGAGACACACACACACAGAATCCGAAGCAGACTCCGGGCTCTGAGCCATCAGCACAGAGCCCGACGCGGGGCTCGGACACACAAACCGCGAGATCGTGACCTGAGCCAAAGTCAGACATTCAATCGACTGAGCCACCCAGGGGCCCCATAACATCTGCTTATTTAGTTAAACGTTATTCCCGTTTATGATATTTTGTGGAGTTTTCACCTTGGTCGTATTGCTGTATTTTCGTAGCCTTCCTTTTGTTTGTCATTCTCCCTCTCCTCCGAGGAGAGAAGCTAGAAATATTCGTAGAGTACCTACCAGATACCTGCATTCGTTTTCCAGGGCTCCCATAGCAACATACCACAGGCCAGGGGGCTGAAACAACAGAAATCTGTTTTCTCATAGTTCTGGAGACTGGAAGTCCAAGATCAAAGCGCTGGTAGGGTTGGTTTCCCCTGAGGCCTCTGCCCAACTCTATGGTCTATACCGTGGGGGACAGAGAGGAGACACATTCTCTCCCCAGAGGGCTTATGAGTCTGTTGGAATGGGCCTGAAGCAGTTCTGAGCCAGTCTGTATTAAAATAGTAACTTTGCCGTGGGCGCCCCTCAGAAAAGGGAGCGATGGCTGGATGGCTGAAGGCTCGCAAGGCCACATCAGCTCAACTCAGGGAGGTGGGGCTGGTTTGACAGGGCTTTGGTCAGGATGAAAGAGAGGCAGAAAAATCATATGGTTACAAGACTGAATTTTAAGGGGCGTCTGGGTGGCTCAGTCAGCTGAGCGTCCGACTCTAGATTTTGGCTCAGGTCATGATCTCACAGTTCCTGAGTTTGAGCCCCGAGTCAGGCTCTGTGCTGACAGTGTGGAGCCTGCCTGGGATTCTCTCTCTCCCTCTCTCGCTCTCTGCCCTTCCTATGCTCTCCCTCTCAAAACAAATGAACATTTTTTTAAAAGGCTGAATTTTGATGTCCAAGGAACAGAGAGAATCTGGCCAGGCAGTAGTTGGTGGTATCATTCCCAGTGTGTGCACAGCCTTCTGTGTTCACGCCTAATGGATTCCTAAAAACACATGCGGAAGCTCGAGAGCATGTGGAACATTGTCTTATGCGATACAGGGTAGGATGTGGTTGTTCCATTCCCCGAAAACCAAAAATACTATTGAACAACCCAGATCATTCTAAATGATGCATTCCCAGCATTGCGTACACATTCTGATTGTGTTCTTTTCCTTCAAAATCGAGCCGCTGGTGCCCTAAGCGAAACAACAAAAAACAAAAAACAAACAAACAAAAAAAAAACTGACTCCAACAACTAAGATTAATGAGTCTCTAATTTTGGATCACGTAATGATCGCCATCCTTAACCCAATCATAGTAGGGCCGAGAGACCCGAGCTTCTTTTCACTGATCAACACTTTTATTATTCTATTTTCTACTTGCCGTTCCCTGTCTAAGGATGGCATGCGAAGAGAGAAAGTGCATGAACTGCTGGACCCAGCAAAGGTCATGCTGCTGAAACACGTGGCCTCCTCGTGAGACACCACGCGAGGCCCGCTGGGGCCCGCGAGTGTTTGGCGGTCCGTGGAAGGTGTAGAGATGGCCGTTTGAGGAGACCGGTGTAGAAAGGACCAAGTGCTAAGTGTGTGAAGGAAGGACACCCACGCCCCGTAGAGATGAAGATGTCCCAGGGGTCTGGCACCTGGAAAAACCCCATGCTCCCCCCACCCCATGACACAATCTATCCTTGACTGTGGAGCTAGAGGACAACAGAGCCGGCCATTTTGAATAAAGCTTTACCAAGCAGGCCTAACATTGCGTCTTGATTGGGAATGGATTCACATTGCTTCGGAGAGCTGATCGTCCTTAGCAACTCAGTAGCAACCGCTTGAGGTCACGATCTTAATTACAAACTGCCTCAGTTCAAGGGGCACCCCAGCATTTTCCGAAGAATATTTTAAACAAGGTTTCGGAATAAAGACTTACACTGATTTCATTGTCTTTTGCCCAAGAAAATGGCATCCGAGCCTCTTGCCTCTCCCCCCGGCGTATTTTTCCAGTAGTAACCCGTGATGAAAAGAATCCATTTTCCACTTCCTCCTGCCTCTGCAGCTCATGTCCTTCCCCTTTGCCTAGGCTGATTTGGGGGCTCCCTCGGTCAATTTTTTTTTCTTTTTCTTTTGCACCTCTGAGGCACAGGGCTGACCCAGAGCTCAAAGAGTGATCGATCTGGAAACAATGTGAACCCGTCCGCCGGACAAGCCTCACTAAAGCATTGGTGCAATTCACCGGGAGAGTGTTTACCCTTCAGCAAATTACTACCGAAATGTAGCCATCATCTGGTTGCACATGCTACCTGTACAAAAATGCTACCAAGCCGCTTTCAACTGCAACATGCTTTCAGCTCTTCTCAAAGCACCTGCCCGTCGTCGATCTCCTCTCGTCCCCCTCAGGACCCTTCGCCGAGAACTAGAACGGGAGAGAAGGACCGTCTCCATTTTATAGAGGAGGAAAGGTAACCATCTCTCTCTCTCTCTCTCTCTCTCCCTCCCACACACACACATACACACATCTGTGCGTATGCGTAAAGGCAAAGGTGACGAGCTTCTGTAGAATCCGAGAGGGTGTGAGAGAAGGCAGAGGCAAAGGATAGAGAATAAAAACCGGTGCTTTGTTTAGGGTCCGGGGAGTGATCACTGTCCAGTTCTTCCTTCCCTCATCGGAAAAAACAGAACAGAACAAAACAACAACACAAAACGGACAGAATGGCTGCTGGGTCGACAACTAGAGAGAAAATCACACTGCACGTGCTTCCAACAGTGGCTAAGAGCGGAAACGCAAGACCCAGTAACTTGTCTTGAAAGAGATCTCATGCTTGCAGATAGTCAAAGCATTTAGGGTCCTGGGGGGGGGTGTGTTTGGGGGGGGGCTCTAGGTTTCTTGTGGCACCAAAATTCTTTCTACTCCCCGGGGAGGGCAGTGGGGGTGGGAAGGGAGGGAGTTGCAAAGACAAGGGATGCCCTGCTTAATTAAACTGGTAAATCTTTCTCCTTTGAGGAAAAATATGGCTTCTTAATATTTGATTTTGCAGTGTATTCTGCTTCTAAGGCTGAGCCGGCATATTAAGCGCCTCGCGGGGGGTGGCTGTTTTACATATACCCTGTGCCCAGAAGTACCAGACAGGGAGTCCCCGTTTTGCCCTAGTCCCTTCACAGCCAGAAGACGGTGGCATAAATGAAAACTTTCAGCCCAAACGCATTTCAGCTGTCTGTCACGGTCTCGGGCTTCTTCGCCACTTGCGTGTGGAGACTGCACGTGTTGGTACCTCAAATAATTTTCAGGGGGCGGCTCTTCTTTCCCCCTCGATTTGGTCCTGTAATTTTCAAAACGCTCCACCAGACACGGGCATGTGATGTCCTTTCTTCCAAAACCCATTACGTTCTTACTTCTTAATTATAATTGCATTTCTGAGAAACACTGAGAAGGAAAAATCAGCAACAATGAAGGCTAATTTTGGCATGGACAAAGGGTTTTTAAAAGATCTTTGAAGATGTCCTACAGTGAACCTTAGGAACAAGTCCTAAGGCAATGATTTCACTTATTTTTCCACGACGCTTCCCCCTGCCCCCACTTTCGTTGCCGGGGCCATGCTGCAAATACAATCCCAAACTAATGCTTTCTAATTTTCATTAGTGATTAATCTAAGCCACAGTATCTGGAAGGTGTGCTGCAAATGCACAGAAATCAATTCTAAAGGTTTTGGCATGCTGTTTCCTGCGGGGTGATGGTAGATTCTGCAGATGTTGATTTTTTTCTTGACCGGTGACATCATCGCTTGAGAAGTGGTTTGCTAAGGAGCACACAAGGCTGGCCGCGGGAAGTTGTCTTTCCCTGTAGGAGTCTGAACACATCTTGGTCATTAGGGCTTCCACTTGTCGATCCAGGACTGCTAGGCATTCGGAAGGGATCTTGTTCCAAGTGAATTTTGACTTCGTATTAAGGCATATAGGCTAGACTTAGATGTTCCTGGGTCTTTCTGATTCCCTACTTGTATCTCTCTCTGGTGTTCATCTGTGAACCTCACTGAATGACAGAATGTTTTAAATGCCCTCCCCTCCCCCCCGGTTTGCAGACAGTTTCTTTCCCTCCCTCCCTCGTGCCCTCCCTCCCTCCCTTTCCTTGCTCGGCCTTATACACTTAAACAACCATCCACATGGCAGAAAAGGAATTCAGGGAACTTAGAGTATATATACGCTATCTTCAATCTACAATATATATACCACATCCATAATCTATTATATATATATATATATATATATATATATATATGTATATATTTATCTCTACAATCACTTTATGTATTTATTTTCTTGAGGAGTAATTGACACGCAATATTGTATTCGTTTCAGGTACACGCTTCTATCACTGTTGCTGCCTTTCTGACCCTTTTCAAAACACCAGGGACATTTTCACGGGCTTGTGATCACTGGGCACATGATATTTCCTGTTCTCCCTTTCTTAATTAACATTATTTCACGCAGACATTGCCACACATTGAAGCAAACCACCTGCTCGATGCTCTACTGGCCGCGCAGTGCAGCACCGAGTCGATAGGCTATCCTTGGCTCAGCCGGTCTCTTTCCTGTGGGGCATTTGGGTTGTTTCCAATTTTCCCCCTATTATAAATGGCTTTGCCATAAATATCCTTATAGAGTTAGGCTTTGTCTTTTGGATTATTTCCTCGGGACGTAGTCCCGTAAGTGAGATCGCCAGGTCAAATGGTAGGCATGGTTGTTGCCTTCTTGGAGAAACCTTTGTACCCGTCAGCAGCTCCACGCGGCCACTCAGCCGTTCCAGGGGAGTCCGTCTGTTCTCACGCTTTCCATAACTGCAACATCGTCACTGATGGCTTTAGAGCTTTTGAAACGGTGGTTTTTGAACTTGCGTATCCAGAAAGAAACATGCGAATTTGTGAGTGCTGGAGAGATGACCAGATCTTTTGAGAAAAAAAAAAGAAAAAGAAAAAGAAAAAACCCAACCACATTAAATAGTGATTTGAAATGAAGGATTTCATTTGCACCCCGTGGCTAGCCAGCGTGAGTCAACCAACAGCCTGTGGCCATCGCACGAGGGATTGAACTCCACCCGAGCCCCCGGAACGGCCAGCCTCCCGTGTCTTCGCCTGGGACCTGCCGATTTAGTTTCTCTTTTTGTCCTTCGGGGGAGAAATGAACTTTTATTCTCTTAAGCTTGGTTTGGGGGATGCTCACGTGTGCATTCGTTCTACACAAACATGCGTTGACTGATCCCCATTTGCCGAGGATTGTGTGGGGTGCCGTGTCAGGTGACACATGGCTGGTTACAGGCTGCCGGGGCCATACAGTGGCTGGGCTGCAACTTTTGGGCACAGCTGGCCAAGTGCTGGCAAGCACGGCCTTCATCCCAAACAGTGCGCCGTTTATACAAAATGTTTAAATTGCCGACACAATTATTTACATGCTGAGCTCCATACCTTCACAAGGGCTCAAGCTGTCAGCATAATATATCTCATTACAACCGGCACTGGGCACGGAAAGGATTATTTTTCAAGGCTGTGAGTGCAAAACATCAATTAGTCATAAGAGAGAACAGCTGGCATGCGTTCGAGATTTTTTTTTTGCACCTTTGGGAGGGAGGGCGAATGCATCGACTTAATCTTTTATAGCCGAATCAAATGAAGAAGGAGACAACAAAACCCCTCCATTTAGGTGGGTTGAGTCTTTAATCAGCTTCCCAATGAACTGCAGAAGCACACAGTCACAGCCCGGGAAGGTGGCCGTTTCAATGTGGCTGTGATATTCACCAGGAGCATGGCCACACTTGGGCAGGAGGCTGCAGAAATCAATATTAGTTTCCTCGGGGTTCAGTCCGGGAGCTGCGGCTGCCCTGGAAAAACTACCTGTCCTCGTGTCACTTTTGATTTCTTTCCACGAACTAGAGAAAAGACCAGGTTTGACAAACATTAAGGGAGCCGCCACCAAGCCTGGGGCCCTGGGGTGCAGAGAGACTTTGGTGAGGACCTCGGACCCGATGCTCCCACCTGCTCCTGTAGAGGAATGACTGCCTTGAGTGGTTTGGACTTTTGAGAAACCTAGGAAATGCGGACACGAACTGCAGAGTACCGGATGTCAGGGCCCCATCATTCATCGCATTAGCTCTGAAAACGGCCTTCTGGTTATCCGAGAAAAACGCCCGTATGTTTTCTAAAAGGGATTTTGCAGTACCCAGGGGTGACAGGGCACACGACACAATGCTGGCATTTACTTTAACAGAATGTAGCCCAAGGCGGGTGGGAAGAGGTGAAACAAATTACGGCAAAATCATAACTACTGACCAAGCCGGGTGAAGGGTCAACGGGGCTTCCTTCCCTGTACGATTTTCCCCACTTCTGTATATTTTGAAAAGTTTCCTAGTTTTAAATAGGTGGCTTAATTTCAACACAGGTATATTTCTCTGATTAGATTATAGGATCCTCTGGGATAGCTAGTTGAAAAAATGGGGAGCAGAATTGTTTGATGTCATATGACTTCACATTACTGTGTGTGTGTGTTTAAACTTTATTTATTTATTTATTTAGAGAGGGAAGGAGGTGGGGGGTGGAGAGAGAGAGAGAGAGAGAGAGAGAACCGGCAGGGCAGGGGCAAAGAGAGAAAGAGAACCGGCAGGGCAGAGGCAGAGAGAGAGAGAGAGAGAGAGAGAGAGGACGGGAGCCTGAGCATCAGGCTGTCAGCACAGAGCCTGATGCAGGGTTCGAACTCACGAACCGTGAGATCATGACCTGAGCGTCGGACGCTTAACCCACTGAGCCACCCAGGTGCGCCCACGTTACTGTGTGGTTTAAGCAACCTCACAATCCTCAGAACTCAGCATTGCAGCCAGCCCACTTAAGAAATGCAGCCTATTAGAGATAGAGAAGCATAATAAATGGAGGAATCACGGCACGACATTTCTATATTGGTGGGAGTGGAGGAGGGTAAGAAATGCCAAGTTTTGCTAAATAAGGGACAGCACTGAGGCCGGATAGATACCCTGAGACCAGTAAGAGGTGGAGGCAAAGATGAGGTGTGGCTGTATCCTTAGCTTTGCATACAACAGCAGTACCACAGCAACTGCTAAACCACAGGGTAATTCATCGGAAAAATAGCCCCATTTACCAAGTGTATTTGTAAAGATTACGCGAGAGCTCTTCGCCTTGGCACGAAACTGACTTGAGAGTGAAAAAGTTAAAACCCTTCCTGGTGACCTCAAGTAGACTGCCCGGGGTCCTTTATACGACTGATTGTCTCCCCTTGGATTTGGAAGAGGGTTTTTCTTTTTTCTTCCTGTAAATGACAGGGCAGCTTCATTTATCCAGCTGCAGCCCTCTGGAGTCTACAGACGGATTATCAGGTAAGTTTGCCGGCACCTGAGTAACCAATTCTGTGCCCCGTGTGACCTTTTTGCTCTGAGGTGACCCCCTACACGCCCCAGAAAACTTCACAACTGGGGAAAGTCTCCTCTGCCTAAGAGGTGGCGCCCCTGGTTGACCAGGAAGAGTCCTGACCCATGGGCATGTGCAAAGTAAGCAGGCATCTCTAAGCAGAAAACGTCACCGCCTTAGAACCTGGAGCTGGACTGTAATGTTTTTTTGGCCTGGGCTAGCTGTACTGATCTGGCAGAATATTCCGATGAAGTCTTTCCTGAACGAACTCCTAAGAGTGTGTTGGCAGGGGACAAAAAAAAAGCAGATCCCTGGGACCATCGCTGATATTAATGGTCATTTCCAAAATCTCAAACCAAGAAGCCCGTGGACTTGATACAGAATTTGGGAACTTAATATATATACACACATATATACATATGTGTATGTGTATATGTATATATACATATATATGTATATGTGTATATATACACATGTGTATGTGTATACACACATGTATACATGCACACACATGTGTGTACATGTGTACACACATGTATACATGTATATACACATATATGTATATATGCACGTATGTGTGTATATACACGTGTATATATACATGTACATATATATACGTGTGCATATATATGTGTGTATACACACACATATATATACACATATATATAAATGTTTATTTTGAGAGATAGTGCAAGTGGGGGAGGGGCAGAGAAAGAGAGAGGGAGAGAGAGGGGAGAATCCCAAGCAGGCTCTGCACCGTCAGCATGAAGCCTGACCCGGGGCTCGAACTCACGAATGGTGAGATGATGACCTGAGCGGAAGTCAGACCCTAAACCGACCGGGCCACCCCTGGCCCCCGGGAATTCAGGTACTTAGAAGATTTTTTTTAGCTGTATTCAAGAAAGCTGGCATCTATGTTTAGATGTGAGTATGATCTTTCGGTTTTCATAAATCGTTGTCACCTTGCCAACTGAGAAAAATGACTCCTCTGGCATTGACTGCCTGGAACAGAGGTGGCCCAGGAGGTGCTCGGACAGCTGCTGAAACCTGTGGGACCCAGCCACTCCAGGGACAGATGTGCTTGCCTCTCCCGAACTGAGGTCTTCCAGAAACATTGGCTCTGATGTCTGGTTTTGTAAATTAAACCATTTTGCCTTCCAACCTCTGCCAGAAACTTATAGCTGTTTTCATGAGGATTCTCTGGCCACAAAGTAATACAAATCACGTTTTAAAATGGAACAAGGTGGGGTTTTTTCCCACAATAAAAAAAAAAAAGGGCGACCAGACTTTCAAAAATCACATATTCTAAGCCACCTTGTACTTTTGCAGTAAACGATTAGAAATGCTGTTCCGACGGACATCTGAAGAAGGAGGCGTGGCCTGTGTGTTTGGCCTTAGTTGCTAAATGTATTCCATTGCTCACCTCTCCCTGGATAAATATTTTCTTTGAAAACTCAAGCATTTAGCTGCCCCTTCTGGAAAAGGGTTTATCTTATAGGAAATCCCTCAACTGTTTGTTTATGTAATCACCCTGACAGTAGTTGCAATGTTTGCTCAATGCCCTTTTAAGTTCAGTAGGAGAGACCTTAGCTTTCCGCCTAGATGAGGCATCGAATGCTGGCTGAGGGATTACCACCATCATTTGTTACTTCGGTAAGAATATTCCACCTAATGACTTGCATGTAAGTGAGACCCGTCCATATTTGGAAGACACGCGTGGCCATTCCGACGATTAAAATTTTCTTAATATTTTTTCCCTTCAACCTTCCCCCATTTGTGGGGGATTACCTTACTAGCAGGTACCTTTTTCACATAGCTATTTCTGAATAATTATGAATTTAAGGCTCTAGACGCTCCTCCTTAGAATGACAAAATGTTGGAGTTGTGCCTCGTGGAAAGAACCATATAAAATTCTTCGGAGTTCGCTGTCCAGTTGGAAGTTAACGTAATGTATTGCATCTCAATTTAGTGTTGACACCAGCCTCCCACGACCTCTGCCATTTTCTTGGAAGCTACTTTTCTTGGAAGTTTCCAACCTGGCTGAAAATAGCTTTTAATTGGTGGTTCCACTTAATAAAATATTACCGATTATATTTCAACTACAAAAATACTGAACCAATATAATGGAAACAAAGGTGCTATCGTAACATTACCCATTGTTCCGAAGGGTGCATTGTCCTGAACATCGTATGAAGCCTGGTCAACAAGCCGCCAAATCCAGTTTCCCATTTTCTTCTGGAAAGCCTGAGCTCTGAAAAATGACCTAAAATGAATCAATGAGCAATACTGAACACAATCTAAAAAACATTCTTAACGAAAAAATTCAACAAGGCAAATAGGGCTTCTTCATAAGAGACCTCTTTATTTCTAAAAGGTGACATTTTTCAAGGCCCAATGTGTTCAAAACCTAACATGACTCTTCTCTGTGTCTATGCAATGCTAAGCAACCAGATTAGAGTGGAAAAAATATATATTTGTTAGCTATACAAGAACAAACATTTGCAAATATCCATAGCATCGACTGTTCCAGTCAATTGAGGTTATGTAGAAAGAGCCAATGTTATATGCCAACTATTCAATAATAACCCAGATTTAATTTCTTTTGAATTAACATGATATTCATTAATTTGACACTGAATCTATTGCTGCTTCCAATGAAAACACATATGCAAAAGATTCCTGGCTGCATTTAAATGGAAACCTGCAGCATAAGAGAATCAATCATTTGTGTAATGTTGGTAAATTCATTGTTTTTCTTTTATTTCAAAAATTTGTCTCTACTTATAGCACGGCCTTTCACTGTGAGTCTGCAGGAACATTGTTAATAAATGCTTTTGCAAATATGATTATGCAAAGAACAAATGAATATTGATTAAACTGAATAATGCATTATTTTCTAGGATAAGTATATTAAATTAACTCTCAGTGAACAAACAGCATGAATTAAACTAGTTAATTTTCTGAAACTGTAACTAGCTGATTTTGCCCTGCTCTGAACGTTCAGACAAGTCTGAAATGGTACTTGCATTGTTTTTCCTCTTCATTTTAATTGTGACTTGTAAACATGTGTGTGAGTGATACAAGGCTCCTTAAAGAAACGCTGGGAAGTACAGATATGTTGAAGAAAGAAAAGAGAACACTCGTCACCTCGTCGCTCAGACACAACGGTTGGATTTGTGCTTCCTAGACTCCTTGTGGATGGCACGGATTTTTTTTTTTAAACATTTATTCCTTTTCTGCAGGATGACATAAACTTGAAAATTTGGTCTCACTGTTTTCCTCCACTTTTTGGTGCAGATACGTGATACTGAGCACAATCAATCATATCAGGAAACAAATCACTGATTTCATAGCTCCAGACCCTGGTTTTTGGGGTGTCCTTCCGGGTGGAAGGGGGCTGCAGGAGCAAAGGCTTGGAGGGGAGAAATCGCCGAGTAGGTGCGAGGGTCTGCGTAGAGTTCAACAGCACTACGACAGAGGCCTTGCGTAGGGAAGCCCCAGCAGGGTCGTGCCAGTCTGGGCCTACGTAAGTCTGTGGATTCGGAGATCAATTGTTTGATCAATCGAGATCAATCACCATCTCAAAAGGATTCGAGAGGAGGTCCGCTAGGCGACAGAATCTCCGGGGGTGCACAGGCTCCCTGCAGCCATATCCCTGGAGCCCAGTGAAGACGTTGTTTTGGAGACCTGTGTTGCTACCACCAGCCCTGGCTGAAATGGGGACAGGGATGGTGTCTATTTTTGTCCACGATTTAATGCCTAGATAATCGGCCCGTCAAATTCAACGCGGCCGACACCCAAGTCCTGGGTTTCTGCACCACACCCCTACCCGCCCCGCCAACCTACTTCCCCAGATTTCTCCTTCAGGGTCAGGGCCCCACCACCCAGTTTCTCACGCCCTTCCCTCCTCGTTTTTCAGAATGTCCGCGTCCAAGATATCAGCAGACCCGGAACCCATCCGCCTCTCGTTTCCCAAAGCACTTGAAATAAAATTCAAGCCCTCTACACGGGCCTACAAGGCCCCTGCCAATCTCGCCTGGATCTCCTCTCCGTCCATTCCTCGCCCTCATCCGCTACCCTCCAGTCACACTGGCCTTGGAACGCTCTTTTCCCCGAGCTCCGTCCTGCCTTAGGGCCTGTGTGCTAGCTTCCTCTGCCTGGAAACTTCCTCCTCTTCCATCAGGCGCTTTCAGCTCAACAGTCTCCTCCCCAAAGAGGTCTTTCTTCTTTCATTGTCTTTCTAACACCTACCTCTATGGGAAATTAACTTGTTAATGAATTTCTTTGCAAGTGAATTTGTTTTCCCTCTCTTTAGAATGTGTGCTCCCCGAGGGCAGGGATCTTGGTGGCTTTTGTGGTTGCCCCCTTCCCCTAGAACCAGACTAAGTTTGTACACGTTGAGTAACGATTCCTTGTGCGAACCAATACATTTTGAAACATGGAAAACACACTTGAAAGAAATACACTGTGTCGGGATACTGGAAGGGGAACGCCTTGGGCCGGGGCTTCCAACTGCGCCGCGAACCCCTCCAGGATCCGACCGCTACATCCGTAAAATGGGGTCAATCCTAATTGTTTTTCCCCACGGGGATGGAATGAGATTAAAAGCAGAAAGCAAGCCCCACTGCGTGCTGCGTTCTCGGAGAAAAAGCAGCCCTGGGGACTGAGCACAGAGGGGCCGTTTCCAGGCACTGGCTCTCACGGACGCTCGGGCAGCCTGGGAAAATCAGAGTGGAGGACAAACCCAAGGGCACCTTCCAAATAAGGCCACCAGGAGACTGTGGTCCTGAAGCCGGCTCTGCCAGGTGCCCCGTTCTGCCAGGCCAGCCCCGTGTCTGCCAAGGGCCCTGGCAGGCTCTCTCTCCCTTCGGCTACGCCTGCTGCCGAGCTGCCTTGAGGAAGTCACCAGCTGGCTCCCCCCAGGTCTGTTTTTTTGGACAGAGGGAAGAAGAATGACACCCGACCATTCTTCAACCCCCTCCGGGTTGGTTTATTCTCATTTTGGGGGGAGGAAGCTAAGGCTCTGCGAGGTTGTGTGACACTCCTAAGGTCACGAAGGTCAAAAGCAATCAGACCAGGCTCCACTAGGTCTGCCCACATACTTTGCATAAGACAGCCCTGCGGTGTGGGTGTCCGGTGGGTGGATTTCTGGTTGGGGTGTCACCTCCCTCCCCAGACTCCCTTCCAGGGCCCCCCTGTGCAGCTGGGTGGCAGAGTGCTGGGGCCCTCGGTGCAGCCAGGAGCAGGTCCAGACACGTGGGGATGGGTCCACAGCGGGGCTTGAGTGGCTGTTCCTTTGGAGGCCTCTTAACATATTTTAAATGCAATAAAATAAATCGGTATTTCTGGTAAACTGCCCTCAGCCACGCGTTTTGTGGTTTCGGCTTTTTGGGTGGCCGCCAGGGTCACAACGAATGTGGTCACCAGCCAGAGCCCCGGCCAGTACCTGCCCCTGGAACGTTGCACGGGGGTGTGCAAACAATATCAACAGAGATCAAGAAGCTTAGCAAAGAACGTATGTGTGTGTGCGTGCACGCACACGCACACGTGTGCACACACGTGTGTTTAAAATCTGTACTTTAGGACTCCTTCGGGCGGGGGTGGGAGCTATTTACTTTTTGCCAGCTGTGTGAGTAGAATCTGGTGAAAAGTTGAAGCAACTGGAACCATATTTTGCTTTTCCAGGTTTGGTGTCGGGACACTCCCTTCCTCAGGCTGCAGCTCAGCGTCCTTGAGTTCGGTACACCCATGGGCCTCTGGCCTTACCTTCCCTGAGCCCCTCATCCTGCCTGCTGTCTCCCTCTCTAGGCCTCCGGAGCCTCAGGAAAACCCAACTGCCCTTTTATTTGGCAGGTTTGAGGCCGCTTCTTCCGTCCAGAAAACCTTCTTTGCCTCCCCGGAGCCTGCCCAGCTCCCGGCCGGGACTGGCATCAGTCAACACTTGATGACTTTCTGGCCTGGACGGGGAGTTCCCTGCCGGCTTCTGTCCTTCTCGCGGCTTCTGGTGCCCAGCACAGAACGCGCCGCCGGGAAATAGCCGTTCCCTGAATGCGCAGATGAACACAGGGACACAAAACCCCTGGGGAATATTGTGCAAGTGTGGAGTTTTGAGAATGGCCGCTGAATGAAGGCTGGGACTGGTGTTCTGGTTACTTGTCTCGCTCCTGCAACAGGCGACTCTGAATTCTGTCATGGAGGAATGAATGAATGAATGAATGAATGAATGGGGGGGGAGGAAAAGGTCCCCAGGTACCAGCCCTGCATGATCACTGATTCAGCAAAGGCCCCCCGTCTGTGGGACTTAACTCGTCCGACTTTCAGCATGAACTGCAAACCGTACAAACCCAGGGGCTTCCCTCTGAGCATCCTGGTCTCGCAGATCAGCAGGGACATTGGCGGGGAAGGTCATGCCACTGTGCAGGCCCCCCTCGGACGGGAACATTTGCTGGGAAATTTAACTCTAAGACCAAAACATCTCAGGTCTTAAAGCTAATACTGGGCGGGGCGGGGGGGGGCGCGGTTTGAGGGAAGGATTTGAGTTATTTTTTTTTCCCCTTCCTATCTTGTCATTGCATTCAGTGTCTGTGAAGTCTGCTGACTTTTCACACCTGGAATTTGACAACCTCTGATTTTATCCGGCAGATGGGTGTCGCCTCAGTCCCCATGAATGATTTAAGAAAGCCACACTCCAAAGACGGATTGCGGGAGAAGCTGACTTTGCCCCAGAGAACAAACACAAACCGAGCAGAAAAAGGAAAGCGATGACGCAGTCATCCCAGAGACTTCTGTGTTTGTAGGGGGTAGGTCGGGGACAGGCCAGCAAAGCGGTAGGAGACACTGAGTTAGGAGTCAGACGGATGGAGGTCCTTTCTTTGATACTGAACAGGCCGTGTGTCCTTGGGCAAGGGGATAAACTCCTGAATGCCTTGATTTCTTCACATGTAAATTGTCGATGGCGGTAACAATCTACGTGGCGGTGGTGAATTCAAGAAACGCAAGTAAATAACAGCGCCCCGTCTCCGCTCTCCACGAAGTCGGTGATCGTTGACTTCTAGCGAAAACCTTGGTGGTACAGTTGGTGCAACGGGGCTCTGTGGCTCGGAGAGGCTGGCAAGGTCTCCGAGAGGTGGCTTCATTTTGCAACTGCTGTCTGCCCCCACAATGCTGCTCAAGGGAGACACCTTGAATTGCATAGGAGATTCGAGAATAGCCAGGAAACAAAGATTCGTGAAACCTTGCTGAAACGCAGGAACCCATAGGTCCATATGCAAATAAATAAATAAATGGGGAGAAGGAGAAGCTCTTCCTTGCATTAAAAAAGCGACTAATAAATGTTTAAGGGGTGATTGAATTAGAAAATCACCATTTGGCAACCATCATAGTAATAATTAATTCGGCCAAGGAACATCAATGGATGCTAAAATTAATGGGTGAAAGTTTTATGAGGAAGGGGATATTGACATAGTCTCGCAGAAGCTCCCCTCCCCACAGAATACTTGTTAATTACAAAGGGAATAACTTTACGGTGGAGAAGGCTGGCAGATACTGCCACCTTAATGAAGTGATCAAAGTGAACATCATTAGTAATCGGACAAATTGAAATCGTGGGCCACCTGATAGGATGCAACGAGAACACAGCATCGCTTCTGAGCTCTTCCTGCAAATGATGCATAACTTGAACCTAATCACGGGGAAACATCAGACAAACCTAAATTAAGGGGCATTCTACGAAAGATCTGGCCTGTACTCTTCAGAACGTCAAGATCATAAAAAAGCAAGGAGAGACTGGGGCGCTGTTCCAGACTGAAGCAGACTAAGAAGACAGGAAGATAAAACAGTACCTGTGATCCTGGATTTGGATCCTTTTGTTATAAAGCACATTATTGGGGGCCTTGGGAGACACTGAAATGGAGTTTGCGGCTTAGATGGTAGTGACGCGTCAGTGTTCGCACCCTGGTTGTAATGGTCGTCATGTGGTCATGGAGGAGAATGTCCTTTGCAGGAAACGCACACCGAAGCGTTCAGGGGGGTGACAGGGCATCAGGTTCGCAGCTTACTATCAAACGCTTCGGAGTAGAAACACATAGTGGTACCATTCTTGCAACTTTTCTATGAGTTTCAAGTTTTCTGAAACGCGGCTTCTAGGAAAAGAGGAAAAGTGTGCCCAGACACAGACACTGAAATCGCCACACCTGCTCACAGGGGCTCACACCTGCTTCAGGACTTTAGCAGAGACTGGAGCAGAGACAGGGGCCGAGGCATTATTATCCCCCCCCCCCCCGCCGCCCCCCGCCTAGCTGGGCAAAATAAGGCTATTCGGAATAAAAGACGACGCTAGACCCAGAAGACAAATCTCATCCAGGAGCTCACGGGACTTGCCAAGTTCTCACAATCAGGGCTGAAGTGGAATCCAAGGGCCAGCACCACACTGCCTGGACCCAACTGTCTCATTAAAACTATGTGGTGTTCAGGGCGCTGGGGTGGCTCAGTCGGTTGAGCATCTGACCTCGGCTCAGGTCACGATCTCACGGTTTGTGAGTTCACGCTGCTGTCAGCGTGGAGCCCGCTTCAGATTGTATGTGCTGCTCGTGCTCTATCTCATTCAAAAATAAACATTAACAAAATACGCTGTTCGTTTTACTTGCTCATAAGATTATTATGTTTTGGTACCTTTACAGATGGGATAAAATTGAGATGACGAAAATGGGACAGAAAAATTTATAGTTGGAACAACGTAGAAAAATCCAGAGCAAAGGCAGGAAAGCAGGGATTTTGCTCACTTTTATTTGCTACTGTGTGTCCCGGGCTAGAGCAGCACCTGGCATACGGCAGGCCCTCCCTGAAGACTTGTTGAATGAATGACTGACTGAATGAATGAATGAATGCTGTTCTAAACTTTTGGGGGGAAAAAAAGGTAAATACTCAGGGAAATTATTTGTTTTTTGCCCCAAAGCAGCCTCAACTGCATGGTAACAGGAGCCAAACTGCCTGTGTTTGCTTGATTCATGGCTCTACCGCTTACCAGATAAGTTACTTAACCTCTGACTCCTCATTTGTAAAACAGAGATAATAAGACTGAAACTAATATAATGCTGTACGGTAGCTATCATGGATTTAAAAGTAAACAAGACAAACAGATAATAAGAATACGTAGATGTCACGGGGCTGTTGTGACGATGAAGCTAACATATTTATACGGCAAGCACTCTAGAAATGTCTGCAATTATTCCCAGATCACTGGGAGCTTGTTAAAGCCCAGCCTGGGGCACAACTCTCCCCAGAGGCTTCTCCCAGGCTGTTCTCTGGCACATCCACCATGACTTTGTCCTGTCTGCCTGGCTTTCAGGGGCTGTGTCTCAAAGGAGGGGACATTTGAACTAGGTCCGAAGGATGGGTCAAGTTCACTGGATGGAAGAGAAGGCATTGGAATACCCCACAAGGGGTGTCCAAGAGACTGAGCCAGAGACTGATAGGCAACATCTCCCTAGCCCCTGGGGGCCCAACCTTGGGCTGAAAGTCATCTACCCAGAATGGATTGTGCTGACTTCACTTCTGTTTACTCAGGGCTCTGGCGTGGTCAGTAGTTGGCAGGTTGATGTGACTTAAAATAGCACTCTGGAAGCCTTTAGAAGCAAAACTAATGAAGTGCCTCACAGAGACAGCAGAATGCAGTGAGCCCCGACTGTCTGGGGAACAAATCTCAGCTCCACCGCTCCTTAGCTGTGTAGCCTTGGGCAAGTTCCCTAACGTCTCTGGGCCCCAGTTTCCTCACCTCTGCAGTAGGAACGGTGATGACCATGGCACCTGCCTCACGGGGTTGTCAGGAAGGGTAAATGAATTCACATTTACAAAGTGCTTAGGATAGCGACTGACACAGAGCATGTGCTCTGCAGAAGGTGTCTGTTAAATAGTATATAAATAAACGATGACATCACTCGATACCAAAACGGAGGACTGGAAAAACTATCCATGTAAACAAACGTAATGGTGATAAATTAGTAATGCCCTTATGAGCGAAACCTCGGATGTCTTCACCGTCTTTCCCTTCCTCTGTGCATAGTCTGGGGTGGCGGAGAGGGCGTAAAAACTCTCTGTTTACCAAGAAGACAGAAATTATTTTTAAGTAAACCATTAGTTACATACTACAGAGGGGGAAACATGTCTTTTTTGTTGCTATGGCTGCTGACGAATGTGAAGCCTCATCTGTGCAAATAGATTTCGGTGACTAATTGACTCATATTTACCTCTTGAGAACAAGCAGCATTTCGGAAACACTAGCACTGAGCGGAGAAAACCGTTTCCTTAACCGTGAGAAGGTCAACGGGACGGGAATAGAAAAGCACATAAAACCACTAAACGTGTTTTACCACCGCCGTTGCCTTCAGGAAAAGGAAAAATGGTTCTCGGTAACTGATATGGCACGACTAAACACCCGTTTCGTTTGCTTACGCGTCCCTGGGATGACCCAAATGAGTCAAGATGCCGTGGGTTCCAGCACATTCGGGGGTGCGGTGGCGGCCACCGGAAGCCACCGGACGAGGCCCCGAGTTTGGTTTTTCACCTTCTCCAGTGGATGCAGATTGGAAGCCGCCCCCCTCCTCCCCTCCCCGCCAAAGCACCGCAGGAAGGGCTGGGAGGGGCAGCTGACCGCGGCACAGCTTTTCTGGAACCGTTGGTTGCCTGAGGAATGACACGTGGCTGAGTAATTGACTGGGGCGATCAGGACCCCTTTGCAGATGGCACCCGAGTGCAGAGATCTTGAGAGGGTTTTCTTTCCAAAGCTGGCAGAGATACGGCTGGTGGCAAGTGTCCTGCCCGCAAAAATGATCAAGTGCCCGTTAATGGCAGTCCTTCGCTAAGAGCAACAGCTGGGGTCTCCGTGCTGGCAGAGGGGGGCGCATCGTATAATCGAGCAGCGCTGCGCGCTCGTGAGCAGGGCAAAGCTGCGGCGCTCGATCCATTTGCTTGGGGGGGACGTGTTCGCGCTCCCCTGGGGCGCCCCTCTCCCCCCCCCCCACCACACACCCCTGCGTGGAGTGCACACACTTTTGCCCCCCGAGGCGGGTGCAGCCGGCCTCGTACCATCGATGGACGCATCTGCCCGGCGCAGCTTTTACTGCGACCCCTCTCAGTGTCGTGTCACAGGCACCGAGTTCTCCAAATTACAGAGATAGAAGGTAGCGTCAGCGGGTCACGCTTCATTAGTGCCCGCCGTGCCTACTGCACAGGGACCCAGCATTCACGGGGTAACACAGGGCACGGCTGATGCCAGGTGTAGGAGGACACCCAAGGAGGACGGTGATGATGATTATTAGTTCTCGCTCTCGGCAAGAACTAACCCCATGAAGACTCGTAAGTCTCTGAATGTTTAAGTAACGTCACTCCAACTGGCCCTGAGGCTACACCAAATCTATGTAATCTTAATAGCTCTAAATAATAGCTTGATTTATTATATCCATTTGAAAATCAGCTTGGGGTAGGAAGTAGCGTTTCCACGCTTCCCTTCGCCATCACATTTCTTAGATGACCTGTTTAGACTTCCGGCCTGCATTTCTTTGTTGTGTGTGTGTGTTTTTCATTTTTTTTCTTTTTTTTTTTTTGTTGTTGTTGTTGAGAGAGTGCAAGCGGGGGAGGGGCAAAGAGAAGACAACACAGAATCCGCAGCAGGCTCCAGGCTCCGAGCTGTCAGCACAGAGCCCGACGCGGGGCTCGAACTCACGGACCGCGAGATCATGACCTGACCCGAAGTCGGAGTCGGATGCTTAACCGACTGAGCCACCCAGGTGCCCCTGCATGTCTTCATATGTATTTAACACCTTGTGATTTGGCTCCTACTCTCACCGCTCTCCTCCCGGTGCTGTGCGTTAGTTCTCTCTTGCTGCATAAGCGACTGCTCTCAGATGGAGGGACTTAACACACATTTGCTGTCTCCCACTTTTTGAGGGTCAGGGAGTTGGGGGGTGGCGTAACGGGAGCTTCTGGCCCGGGGTCTCTCACAGGCTGCAATCAAGGTGTCGGCTGGGGCTGCGCCCTCCTCAAGGCAGTCTTGGCTGGCAAAGGATTCGGGTCCGAGCTCGGTCACGGACTTGTCGGGAGGATTGCCCTGTTCGTGGGTGGCTGGGCTGATTGCCGTTGGTTGTTGGCCAGAGGCCATCCGCAGTCTCTTGTCCCGTGGGCCTCTCCACAGGGCAGCTTATAATGTGGCAGATGGGTTTATCAGAGTGAGCAAGCCAGAGGGAAAGAGAGAGAGAGAGAATGTAATGTACAAGTGCCAGCCTGTTTAGACGTGATCTTCGACGGAAGGTCCCGTCACTTTCACTGTATTCTACTAGTTCAGTGCCAAATCCCGCGAACTTCCGACATGTTGCATCCTCTCTGACCTCTCTGGAGCCCCTCATTGCTGCAATACCGCCTGCTTAAATGCCACCTCACTCGTCCACCTCACAGCCCTTCACCTTCCCACCTCGCTGTCACTCCTTTCCGGTCTCCGTCTCTGTTCCCCTTTCTCCTCCTGCGCAGCTCTGAGGGTGGCCGACCTCTGAGTGGGCACACCAACAAAAATGTGTGGGTCGCCGGAAAAAGTAGAAAGAGCGTCTCGAGGGTCAGTCCTGGACTGTTGTGCCTACGTCGTCCCCTTCTGCTCTGCTTGCCACGGCGATCGCACCCTGTTCCCATCTCATAACACCCTTCGCTTATCACCTCTATAGAGGTCAACCAGAAATCGTCACCTGCGACTTCGGGGGCTCTCCTGTGCCTCGCTTCTGTCTAACTGCCCACGAGGCATCCGGAGGGATGGTGTGCTGAGACCTCAGACTCAGCCTATCTGTCCTTTGCCTTCACTAAACCCTGCCCCTCCTCTATTCCCAATTTCTGACAAGGCCGTTTGCCCAATCGCCCGGACCTGAAACTTAACCGTTACGTTTGATTCCTCTTTTCCCTCTACCGGTCACAACCAGTCAGTTACCACACTTGGTCTATTCTAACCACGCACCGTCTGCCCCCGGGCCCCTCTGTCCCCAGAGACTATGGCGATGGGTCCCCCTGCCTCTGGGTTCTGGCCTGTCTCATCTACCCTATACATTCCTTTCAAAGGAATCTTCCTGAGGCACGTCTCTGATCTGGCTCGGACCTGGTCAATGGTTGCCTGTTGATTGCAGAATAAAATCCCAACTCCTTAGTTGGCCTGTCATCCGAGGTCTGCCACGATCTGGTCCCATGCTTGGTCCCCACTCATTCCATGCTCTGTGTCCTCCAGTCACGTGGAATATCTGCCCCTTGTGTAGCTCTCGTGATTTCCTGCCTCAGTGGCTCCGTTCTTTTGCTTTTTGCCCCCTGGGCCCAAAATTTCTCTGTCACCACTCTTTGCCCCGGTTCCCCATCGTCAGCTCCTACCTGTCCTCTGTGGCCTGCCTCAAATGTCACCGCCCACACAGAAGTTTCCCTGAGGGTTTTACCTTCCCCAGAGCCTGATCTGAAGGTAATGTTTCTGCACAATGAAATCCCAGAATCCTTTACTTCTCTATCTTCCGGTGCTTCCTTAGGTATTTCCGTGCAAATGCACTCTTTCTTCGTAGACTCGGGGCTTCTTGCCGGTAGGATGCGTGCTTCGTTCATTTTCATCAATAGACTTAGAATCTTTTTATAATGCCCCCATTAAATATGTATGCCCATTTGCCTCATGGTCACAGAAAATGAGAGGCGATTCAGTTCACACACTGCTGTTACTTAAAGGTTAATATTAGGTTTGGATGACATCTTATAGCTCATTATTCCCTTTTATGTTCTCCTTGATTATATCTGAATTTCTCTCCAGAGGATAACAATACATATTGTGACCCTGTGAGAGGATGTCTACGTTTTCCTGTTGGAAACACTAATTAATAAATGGACCAGTCACAACTTTTCACGAGAAGACAATCATAGTATTCAGTTACACAAATAGCCATCAGGCATCTACAGCGGAGGTTAGAGAAGCGAGACCTGCTCCCTCCTCATAAGGGCCTTTCAGTGGGGGGGATGGGAGCACAAGACAAGTGACAAGCTATACAGCACCAGCTGAATTTCTCCTCCGCGGTGTCCCGACAGCATGGCCATCAACGAAGGTGCATGAACTCACTTGCTACGTACGGCGTGGGGGAAGCTCTAGGCAAGAATCAGCCAGGTACAGGGGTACGTGCCCGGGCGCCCATGATTCCCTTCATTCACCTTAGAGCAGTGGTTTTCCAGGAGGTGCCCCGAGCGGCAACACCATCACCTGGGAGCTTATGAATGATGCAAATTCTTGGGCCCTACCTTAGGCCAACTGGCTTGGAAACTCTCTTGGGACGGCCCAACTGTGTCGTAACAGGATCCCCCTGGCCAGATGATTCTGATGCACGTTAGAGCTTAAGAAGCACTGAGAACCAAGTTCCCGATCCTCAGTTTCAACCCATAATTTGTTCCCCCTAAAACGTCTCCACTTGAGAAAGTATCCATGGTGGGAACAGCGAGCCAGGGCTGACGTTTCTCCCTCTCCCTTGGCCTCCAATCTTCCCACACTTCACCGAAGTCAGGCTAACCCTCTCTAACTCTCACTCTGGTGCGTTGCCCCAGGAATGAAAACACCTCTGGGAAAACAAACAAAAAGGCAATTGGAAATACTGTGCTAGTCCTAAAAAAGTAGACGACTCTAATCAAGACTGGGTAACAAACCCCTCGGCAAGTGGGTGGTATCCAATCCTTCGCTTTCAACAAAATTGAAGGAAGGCTTAGTTGTATTGTCCGCTGACTGATCACTTCCAGGTATTTTTCGCTGCGACTCTTGTGTATGGCTGGTGGGGATGTAAAATGGTGCAGCCACCCTGGAAGATGGTATGCCGGGTCCTCAAAAAATTAAAAATAGAGGGGCACCGGGGTGGCCCAGTTGGTTGAGCGTCTGACTTCAGTTCAGGTCAGGATCTCGCGGTTTGTGGGTTCGAGCCCCGCGTCGGGCTCCGTGCTGACCGCTCGGAGCCTGGAGCCTGCTTCGGATTCCGTGTCTCCTTCTCTCTCTGCCCCTCCCCTGGTTGTGCTCTCAAAAAAAAATAACTGTAAAAAAAGAAAAAAAACCCAAAGGGACAAACACCGTATGGTCTTACTTGTCTGAGGAACCTACTGTACTCAAATTCATAGAGACACAAAGGAGAAAGGTGGTTCCACAGTAGAATGGGCAGGGGCAGGAGGGGATGGGGCATTAGCATTTCGTGGGGACAGCGTTTCAGTTTGGGAAAATCAAAAATTCGTGGAGACGGATGGTGACGATGGTTGCATGACAATGTGAACGTACTTAAAATCACCGAAAACAGTTAAAAGGGCGAAATTTCAAGATGTATGTTCTACCACGATTTAAAAAGCTCTCAGTGATAATCATTATGTGATTGGGGGCAGGCACGTCACATGAAAAGAGCTGGGGAGGCGCCTGAGTGGCTCTGCTGATTAAGGATCCGACTCTTGATCTCGGCTCAGGTCACAAGCTCACGGTTTGTGAGTTCGAGTCCCGTGTCAGGCTCTGCGCGGACAGCAAGGAGCCTGCTTCAGATTCTCTTTTTCCCCCTCTCTCTGTCCCTGTGCCACGTTCTCTCTCTCTTTCAAAGTAAGTAACTTAAAAAAAAGAAAAGAAAAGAGCTTGAAAAAATCAGGCGACATTTGCTCTAAGAAAACTCCACTCCCCCTTCTAGTCCAATATACTTATTTATGTGAATAAGGTTTCTTCCTAATATATCTATAAAATGGAAAACAGAAATAAAATCAAGGTTGAATCCTGTCTCACCCTAGCAATAAGTAATAGTTATCTCAGACACGTGAACGAATCAGGCAGAAAAACCTCATCAGTGATCGTTTGGCAAGGCTGTAGGGGAAAAGGGAACGCTCATGCAACGGTCGTGGGAATGCAAACTGGTGCAGCCACTCTGGAAAACAGTATGGAGTTTCCTTAAAAACTTTTAAAAAAGAGGGGCACCTGGGTGGCTCCGTCGGTTGAGCGTCCAACTTCGGCTCAGGTCACCATCTCACGGTTCACGGGCTCGAGCCCCGCATCAGGCTCTGTGCTGATGTCTCGGAGCCTGGAGCCTGCTTCCGCCTCTGTGTCTCCCTCTCTCTCTGCCCCTCCCCTGCTCCGGCTCTGTTTCTGTGTCTCAAAAAAATAAAATAAAATAAATGTAAAAAAAAAAATTTTTTTTTTAAGTTTTAAAAAAGAACTATTACATGATCCAGCAATTCCACTTCTGGGTACATATTCAAAGGAAATAAAAACACTAACTCAAAGAGATATCTACCCCTCCGCGCTCATTGCAGCATTATTCACAATACTCAAGACACAGAAACAACCTAAGTGGCCACTGGTGGATGAATGCATACACACACACAATGGGATATTATTCTGTCACACAAAAGAAGGAAATCCAACCTTTTTCGACAACACGGATGGACCCTGAGGGCATTAAGCTAAGTGAAATAAGTCAAAGAAAGACGAATACTGTATGTTCTCCCTTATATGTGAAATCTAAAACAGTGGAACTCGTAGAAATAGGGAATAGACTGGTGGTTGCCAGGGTTTGGGGGGTGGGGGAGATGGGGACATATCGGTCATGGTTCGAACTTCCGGCTATGAGATGAATACGTTCTGGGGATCTAATGTACAACATAGGGACCGAGGATACTGGAGGGGCGCCCGGGTGGCTCAGTCGGTTAAGTGTCGGCTCAGGTCATGATCTCACACTCCATGAGTTCGAGCCCCACTTCAGGCTCTCTGCTGTCAGCGCAGAGCCGGCTTCGGATCCTCTGTCCCCCTCTCTCTCTGCGCCTCCCCGGCTCGTGCGCTCTCTCTTTCAAAAACAAATAAAACATTTTAAGAACACACAAAACCCCCCAATACTATATGGTATACTTGAAAGTTGTTAAAAGAATAGATCTTAAATGTTATCACCACCCACCCAAAGAAGACATTATGCGAGGGGACGGAGGTAGTAACTAACATTGTTGTGGCAACTATTTTGTAATCTATACATATACCAAGACATCACATGGTATGCCTTAAATTCTTACAGGTTATATGTCAGTAATATCACAACAAAGCTGGGGAAAACCATTTTTAAAAGAATACTGCGCATTATACCCCAAGAGCCTACAGGATAAGTAAATAAAATATGTGTGAGGGATGCTAATTTTTTCAGAATTATTTGAGAAGGGCACAGGGGCAAACAGTTTGACTATCCTTGCTTTGCATCTTTTCTTGCCAATTTCCCCTCAGTTACACACCATACGCTCCCAGTTTAAGATTGCTTTATTTTTCTCAGCTCCCTCTACCCCTGGAAAAGCCGAACACCAGGTGCACCTCTTGATTTGAGATTGAAACCATCATTTCAGGGAATCTCACTGAAACTCCTGACTTCTAGTAAAAGTGGTTCTCGATCAGGGATGGCTTTGCCCCTCCCCCTCCCCGGGAGACATTTGGCAATATCTGCAGACGCGTTTGGTTGTCGCAACGGGGAGACGTCTGTCACTGGCATCTAGGGGGCAGAGGCCAGGGATCCTGTAAACTTTCTAGGAGTCGCAGGACAGCCTCCTACAACAAAGACTTATCTGGCTCAAAATATCAGTGGTAGGAAGGTTGTCAAAGCCTGTAGGGCATGTATTCCTGAGTGAGTGGACGAATGAATGAACGAACGAATGATAATGTAAAGGAAGAAACAAAGGAATCAATGAATGAATGCTAGCTAGTGAAGTCTTGAATCAGTATTGTGTGGCAGGTTCTGTGCTGGGCTTTCAGAAAATCCTGGTGAATGGGACAGACCCAAGGGCTGCTTTTTTTTTTTTTTCCTTTCCTTTCCCAAGACCAGCTTTACTGGAGCTTAGGGGCCAGCCCAACACTACGTCTTTTCTGGGCCCCGCAAAAGCTCCCTCTGTATCCAGACCTCCATTCCTCTTGCATTTGGGGTGCTCTAAAAGCCCTCAACTTTGTATCTGCTCGGGTTAGGGGCTTCCAGGTTTTATGTTGTGCCTCCCTCCCTCAGACAATCGCCCGAAAGCTCTCCTCCATTCCCATCCCTCTCATCCTGGTCAGCAAGCTGAGAGCTGAGATCGCCGTGATCACCCCCGGGAAGGACTCTTGGTGCCAAGTGTCTCTGAAGAAGTGACTGGTGCAGTCCACAACCTCATTTACGCACTTGACCCTTAGGTTTTCCCTCCGTGTCTCACCAGTGGCATCTGAGAACGTGCTGTCTGCCACATGGTCGGCGAATAAAGTCAAGCATTTAAACAGTGATAACGGCGAGACAGTCACCTCACAGAGGGCCCGACGAGGTGCCCGTCCCCTTTGGGTCTCCTGTTCGGTCTTACGTCCAGTCTCCTGTTCCACCCTGAGTTCTTAGGGCCTGCAGATTCTATAGGAAGATCTTCACATCTGGGATCCAAGTCTTCAGTAACGCTGCCCTTTTGCAATGACTCCAAATAATAAGAGCTAACGTGTGTTGACTGCTTATCGTAGGCCAGACACCGTGCTGAGCTCTTTCTGAAGGCCAGCCTATGGTATGTGTCGTGCAGGAGTTGCTGGGCCATGGGCCAGTGAGGTTCTCCTTCTACAGCCCACGTTGAGTCCTGATGATCTTGGAATGTAAGGCTGCCGAGTACGCCCATAAAACAAAAGCTATCAACCCCCCGCCTCTAAGACACGTTTCTGACGTCCTGATACAACAAACACGCTCTTTAAGAGCTGCTTCCCACCTACGGTCACTGATGGAGAGCTGAGCCTAAAGCTGTCCAAGCGAACCTGTCCGACATCCTGCCCTCAGCTGATTGAATCCGCCTAAATCAAGTTGGTTCAATCCAATCCCTTTCCTGAGAATATGGAATTGAGGCCTCAGGAAGCGGAGCTGTGTAGCTATGGGCCACAGCCATTTGAAGGTGACCGTGATGCCCCGTGTGCAAGCAGGTGGGTGAATGGAGAAAGCAAGTTTGCAGTCAGAGAGGAGGAGACTGGAGATGCCATGGGAGAAAGACTGTGTGATCTATCCGTGTAGTGTCGATTCCTGATGGCTTTCCAGCTCCTAAGAGGCCTGGCTTGCTTTCTTTATTGACCCTGGGTTCTCTGATAATCCCCTCCGTCATTTATTTTCAAAAAACTCTCCTTTTTTTTTTGAGCTAGGGTGGGTGAGCGTTCCTTGCGTCCAAAATAAAGCCTGTACTGAGAAGCTACTAGACAATAAACACCTTACTAACTCTGGAGTGTCACGGTCCGTTGTGATTGACTCCGAAGACGTAACGATGCTTATGTTTTGTATTCCTCAACCTAGTAGTAAATTGTCTACTGTCTGCATCCATTCATCTTGTCATTGAACATCTATTGGGTGGTTACCATGTGCCCAATGTTCAGAAGATCATATGAGGACAAAATAGGACACCCGCTTTCAACAAACTTACAAATTCGTTAGAAATTTGAAAGCATAAAGCAAAAACCAGTTTCTGTAATAAAATGCAAATAAAACATAAGATTTTAGAGGAAGGAGCGATTCATTTGTCTTGGAAAGAGTGGAGAAGGCTTCATAGAGGAGGTGTCTTCCGAGCTGAAGTATGAAAGATGAGTGGGATTTTACGAAGCAAAGAAAGTAGGGAGAAAGAAAGCACATTAGTTAGCTATCGCCACAATCACGCTGTGTAGCAAACCACATCAAAACTAAGTGGCTTTCTTTACTTTTTTTTTAGTTTATCTTTAATTATTTTGAGAGAGAGATAGAGAGCAAGCCGGGGAGGGGCAGAGTGAGAGGGAGACAGAATTCCAAGCAGAGCCTGCCGCGGGGCTCAATCCCGCAAACCGTGAGATCATGACCTGGGCCGAAATCAGGAGTCGGATGCTTCGCTGACTCAGCCGCTCAGGTGCCCCTAAGTGGCTTTAAATAATAATCATTTGTTCTTATACAACTATGTGTTGTCTGATTTAGGCTGGGCTCCACTGGGGATTGGCTCCAAGATGCAGGTGTGTGTGTGTGTGTGTTTGTTCCGGAGCCCAGGCTGAAAAGGCAGCAATTGGTCAAAGAAAGCTGTTCTCATGACCATGGCAGGCGTGCATGAGAGCAAATCCAACTATTCAAGCACATTCAGGCCCCTGCGTCCATCACATCTAACATCCTATTGGCCAGAGTGAGGCACAGGGTTCAGTCCAAAGCTGAAGGGTGGAGAAGTATGTTCTGCCTCTTGGGAACCTGCAAAGTTCCCAGACACGGATACAGGCAGGGTGAACACTTTGCAACAACTAGAGCAATTCCACACAGAGAGCTTAAAGAGATAATCAAAAGCACGTAGATACGAATGTATATGTATATATGTGTATGTGTGTCTATGTATATGAATGTATATGGATTCTTCACAGGGAGGCCATAGGTTACAGGGAGGTCACAGAGTAAAACTTAAAGTTAAATTTTAGAAAGCTCCTAGCAAAATTACGGAGAGCCTTGAATGTCATGCTACGGAACATGGGGTTTATTCCGCAGGTTTCCGGGAGCCACTGGGGTTCACGTGATTATATCTGGGTTTTAGGAATGTTAAAAGCAAGGAGACAATTTAGGAGGCCAGGGTAATAGTCTAAGAATGTGTGGCGATTGGGTGGATATGAGAGATGTTTGGAATACTTTGCCATATGTCCACAAATCATCCGATACTCCTCTTCCTAAGGGGAAATTAATTGCTCTTTCTGGGTCTGGGCTGTATTCAGTAACTTGTCTCTATCGTGTAGAACGTGGTGAAATGCGGGTGTGTAAGTTCTGAGACCAGGTCACGAAAATCGTGTGGCCTCCTGTTGGCTCTCCCTTGGGTCACTCATTCTGGGGGAAGCTAGCTGTCTTGTCACGGAGTCACTCAAGCAGCTCAACGGAGAGGCCCATCTACTGAGGAGCTGATACCTTTTGTCAATGGCGAATGAGGAGCTGAGGCCTCTTACTAATGGCTATGTAAGCGACCGGTTTTGAGTGGCGATCCTACAGTACCAGTCAAGCCTCCAGACGACTACGTCCTCAGCCAACATTTTGACCTCACGATGTTGACCCCATCTAAGCTGCTCCTGGATTCCCCACGCACCGAAACCGAGTGAGACCACGTTTCCTCCATCAAGATGTTAAGTTCTGGGATAATCCGTTACGCGGCAGTAGATGAACATTGCATCTTGGTTGTAGAAGGTGAGGGAAAAGGCAAAGAAGGCTCCCAGATTGCTGCTTTGAGCCACTGGGTGGTGTGATTTATTGACAGTGAAACAGAGGAAGGGCAGGTCTGAGGGACAGTGGTGGGAGAATTAAGATAAAGGGATCATTTTAGGACAGTTTCTTGGACTGAACTGTGTCCCCCCGCCTCCCCCAAGTTTCTATGTGACTCTACTTGCAGAGAAGGCCTTTAGGGAGGTAATTAAGGTCAAATGAGATCCTACGGGTGGGGCCCCACTCTGATAGGGCTGGTGTCCTTCTAAGAAGAGGAAGAAGACGCCAAAGATCTCTTTCTCTCTCTCCGTGTGGGCACAGGGAAGACGCTACGTGAGGGCACAGCAAGAAGGCGGTAGTCTTCAACCCCAAGGAGAGAGCTCACACTGCACACCGACCCTGCTGGCACCTCCATCTGGCCCCCCACCCTGAGCTCCCAGGAGCTCGAGGAAATGAACTTCTGTTGCGTGAGCCACCCGGCCTGCAGTGTCCTGTTTGGGCAGCCCGAGTTGATTCAGACAGACAGGTTGAGTTCCTGACAGTGGGCCATGTCTGGTGCGGCTATCTAGGGGTCGCTTGGATCTACACCCGGGGCTGAGAAGAGAGATGTGGCTGGGAAGTCCTGCGATCGCTGGCACCCGGACGTAGAGGAGATGCGGATCAGCCGGAGAGAAGGGGGACACGGGGAGGAAGGGGGAGGGGAGCCAGGACAGCACTAGGGTGCGGGGATAGCACCTGTAATTGAACGGCTCAGTGAGGAAGATGGGGTGATGACTCGGCAGGAGTTGGTACACAGGTGAAAGTCCACGCGGGCGGAAGTGAAGGGGGGTTCTGAAGCCAGGGAAGTCGGTCCACAGGGCCGACTGCTTAGACAATCCGTGTCAGAAGGAGATCAGGATGGGGCCATTAAGCTTCCGAATTAGGGGTCCACTGCTGACCTTCGCGAGCAGGATTGCCTCACCCGAGGTCACGCGTCTCTTCTGGGTGGCACCCATCCAACCGCTGACGGTGTGGCCGCGTGGACCTCGAGCCGCACCAGCCTACCCCAGGCCAACCGAGGGGCCATCTCCCTGTGGCGGGCCCTGCGAGGCGGGCCGGGCCGTCCCGGCGCCTGCGGCCCAGCTCACCTTCCCGGCCCTCCTCCTGCTCCCACTCGTGCCTTCCACAGATGCTGACCCCGAGGGAGCCCAGCCGTAAGTGTCTCCAAATTTGCTTCCCGGAGCACCCGACCCGAGACACGGGCTCAAGGAGAGGAATGGTCTGACCTGAGGGCGAGGGTTTCGTCCGCCAAGTCTCCTTCTATACCAGACACAGAGGCGCACCCACAGCAGGTGTTTTTGGCCTGACTGGTAGAACTTCAGGAGGAAGACAAAGCCGGCCGCTGGAGAACGGATTCGTCTGACTCTTCCTTTCACACACGCAAATGAAAATAGGAGGCCAGTGAAAAATTTTGTTTTGAGGCCAGGGAATCTTAGATCGGTTTGTATTGCCTCCTTCCTGTCCCCAGCAACACCCCCCCCCCCACACCCCACCCCGGCCACACACACACACACCCCTCTCCTACTTCCTAGAAATAACGGATCCCCGTTTAGTTCTTCCCTGGCCCGGGGTCAGAGAAGAACAGTGATCACACTGTGTGTCTATCCCCTAGCCAAGGAACACAGGGAAAGGGGAAGAGGGAAGGAGACAGGCGGATGGCCAGAAGCACTTTCAATTGCTGATAACGCCAGGGTCAGGCCAAGCACTGACTTTCAGACTCGAGCTACTTGAAACGTATGCCTCGGCTGACAGGAACTGGGTCAACTGGGAACAGACACATGGCTGGGTTGCGATGTTTAGGAAAGTCACAGGGCAGGTCCAGACGGAAAGTATACCATTCGCAGCAGCCCTCCCCCGTGACAGACCCCAAGCCTCCTCTCTGGAGAAAATGGGGCAGAAAAGAATGCTTAATGAGGTGCGTTGTGATCACTCAAGAGGGAGCTTCCCCGCCAAGGCCCCAACCCACAACTCACAGGGCTCCTTTTTCACACAGTGCTCTGACTGGGAGCCAGCGGGGGCTCGATGCGTGTCCGCAAGAGACGTGCAGGGACATAGGTGGGGACCGTGGATGCCATGACTCCCTGGCCCCAGAGCTGCAAAGTGCAGACGTTGGGGCGTTTCAGGAGGTACAGAGGCTGACCGCAATCTGCCCGCTCTGGAAAATCCAGAATTAAAGGGGTGCGTGCGGAAAAGAAAACAGGAAGTGTTTTACGGGACTCTTTGCATCAGCCACGTGAAGTCATCAATCTTTGGAAGCTTCTTGAACGATAACAAGGAAGGAACTGAGCTATGAAAGGCTATAAGAGGAGGGTTCATTTAGTTTAAAACAATTCTGCAGAAACGTTAGCGGGGAAAGGACAGGCTTCAAACACTGTCCCGGCGTAAGATGCTCTCCTAAATGTCTCTGGCGGTGTTTTGTATCTGAGGTTAGGAGGGTGCGATCCTCGAAAAGAGAGATGTGCCGTGGGTACTAAAAGAGACGGGATGGAAGTCATAAAAGCTAGATTTAATAAAAAGGAAGGGAACACCCAGAGGAATCTAAACGGACTTGAATTTCTTAGCAGCACACGTGGAAAAACAATGCTCGATTTCCCAACAATCACCTTTAAACAAAAAAGCTGCACACTGGTTTTTAAAAACTCCAAACCAGAGCAAACCCAACGAAAGGAGAAGAAGAAGACAGGGGGTAAAAAAAGGAAAGAAAAAAGAGTTCAAGCCCAGGAATGGTGAAGAAAAAAGATCCCAGGATGTTCTTGCATGGCTGCTTTAAATGAACACCTCTTCCAAAATCTCGTGGTTTCCCACTGAACAACAGCATTGTGTTTCGTGCCACGCTCGAACAAAGTGCTCAAATGAAGGCAATGAGAGCAGATTCTAGCACGGGCACATGCCACCCCAGAGACAGGATGTCGTTTCCTTTGACGTCTAGCGACCCATCGCTTTGTCTTCTGCCTCCACTAATGAAACTACAGATTACCCTGAGTCCACTGTCCTTTAAGTCTCATCGGTCATTTTCTTTCTTTTTTTTTTTTTTTTTTTTGATGTTTAGTTTTTATTTTGAGACACAGAGAGAGAGAGAGGATCCCAAGCAGGAACCGTGAGATGGTGACCGGATCCCAAAACAACAGTCGGACGCTTAAGTGACCGAGCCACCCAGGTGCCCCACGTGGGTCATTTGCAAATTGCATTTGGCATTGTCCAGTCTTCATGCACTAATTTGTGTGGCTTCTGCGGCAGGAACCGCGTCATGCATGCCCTGGGGACGCGACAATGGTGGGGCCCGAGTCTCTGCCTATAAGCACCCCGGCGGAGTCCAGATTGGGAGGCCTTCGAGTAGACAGGCAACTCAAATATGGAGTCACGAGGGCTGTGGGCAGGAGGGCACACGGTGCACAGGAGGGGCAAGTGCGGGGGATGGGGAGCCACGAAAGGCTTCCTCCAAGAAGTGCCGTGTGAGCTTCACCGAAACCCAGCCTTTGCTGTCGCCAGTCACATCTCACCAGTGTGTCCTCAGTAGCTGGAAGGGTGCCTGGCCTACAGTAGGCACTCAACAAGCGATACTCAGAATGTGAGTCTTTCTTTGAAAAGACTGTAAGGCAAAGGGTCTGCCTAAACATCTTCCCCTTGACATTTTCACAGCGGAAGAGACCCTTGCAACGGACGCGTGCTAAATCAGTAAGTGAAGGGGGGAAAAGAGTATTTAGAGAGGGAGCCAGTCCCGTTCCATAACTGTCCAGAATGACAGTTTGGTTCCATAAACTCTGAGCACCGCACCTGCTTTGGTTTCAGGTTTAAACATAACTAATGCTCAAGCAACGCTTGAAAGGAATGGAAACCCCCAGGGTGGAGAAGAGGGTGTTTCTAGGAATGGGGAGCAGGGGGAAGAAGGGAAGGTTTGCGTCTGCTGATTGGAACTTAGACTTTATTATTTTTTTAATGTTTTTATTTATTTACCTTGAGAGAGACAGAGAGCGCGAGCGGGGGAGGGGCAGGGAGCGAGGGAGAGAAAGAATCCCAAGTAGGATCCACACTACCAGCGAAGGGCCCAATGAGGGGCTCAACCCCACAAACCCCAAGATCATGACCTGAGCTGAAACCAAGACTCGGATGCTTAGCTGACGGAGCCACCCGGGTGCCCCAGAATTTAGACTTTAAATGGCACCTGGGTGGCTCCGTTGGTTATGTGTCTGACTGTCGGTTTCGGCTCAGGTCACGATGGCACGCTCTGTGGGTTCGAGCCCCATGTGGGGCGCTGCCCTGACAGTGCAAAACCTGCTTGGGATCTGCTCTCTCCATCTGTCTGTCTCTCTCTCTCTCTCTCTCTCTCTCTCTCTGCCCCTTCTCGCTCATGCTTTCTCTCTCTCAAAATCAATGAATAAACATAAAAAGATCGAAATAGAGGCTGCTGGTTCTAAAGTTATTGGTCTTCGTGTGACATCCACCATTATGAAAGAACATCTAGAATTTATGAGGAATCTAGTCAGACCGCAGACAATAGACAGGCAGGATGGCAAACGCGGAAGCTGAGTGGACATGAGTCAAATTGAGCCTTGCCCTCTGATGTTCCCTGCCCCACCCCTGAGAAGGGATTTGGGTTCACGTTGCCCAAGGTCAGAGTTACTAAGCTGAGCCAGAATTCAAGTCCAGGCAGTCTGACCACAGAGTCCAGGCTCGCAACCACGGCCCTACGTCTCCTGGAGCATGGAGAGAGCAAGGGTGAATGTGGGGGGAGAGGGGGCTGGGGAGGCAGGTGGGGGCCAACCCCTGCGGGGTCCTTCTAGGTCTTGGGAAGGAAATGCGTCTTTGTCCCAAGAGCAGCGGGGAGGCCCCGAAATATTTGGAGCAGAGGAGTGACAGGGTCTGGTTTACAGTCTCACGAGGCCACATTGGCTTCTTGTTGAGAAGAGACCGTGGGAACAAAGGCTACTCTCGACTCACGACTGGCTAGAGGCTGTTGTAGTCGCCGAGGTACAAGGTGAGAGAGACCTAGACTAGGATTGTGGTGTCTTTAAGTGGAGCGACCAGAAAATAGAAGTGACACCCAGAGATCACAGTTGTGCCTCAAATGCTGTTTGAAATGAAAGGAAGCACCTGAAAATTATTAGCGGGATATTTAGCATTCTTTCTTTTTTTTGGTACTAAGCCTATAAAATCTGCTGTGTATTTTCCACTGTCCGGACGGTGCTGGCCTGAGGTGAATGATGGTGCCTTCTCCCCAACACCCCACTCCGCTGAATGTCAGGCTCCTGTCGCCGCGGGTTCATCATCTATGAGCCCACGGCGTGGCCACGCGGGCCTGGGAAGTGAGGGGCAGGGGCTGGCGGGGGAGGCGGGAGGAGGAAGGTTCCAGAACACAAGCAGACCTTAGGCCTTCGAGGATTTCCTGACGTGTGCCTATTCATGACAGGCCCTGAGCCGCTCCGCCAGGGCGCAAGCGCACATCCGCAGCTGCACGTGGCTTTGTCGTTACCAAGTTTAGACGTTTCAGGCCAATGAAGGGCGGAATAACAGAATCCGGGGTGGCCGTACTCTTTGTGGTAAGCAAGTGTACTATATACACAGTGTAGTCGAAACTGAGAAAACCCAAGTCGAGTCACTGCTTCGGGTGCTGGAATCCGTGTAAAAACCGCCCATCAGACGAAAACCGAAGTTTTACTGTTGACAACGCCCCAAGGGACACCGATTTGTCAGAAGAAGGGACAATAGCATTCTTGAACCTCAGGGTTCCCAGAGGCCTGGAGACCGAGCCCAGTGGTGGCCCCGTCCCAGGACCAGTCTCCCCTGGTCTCTGGCTTTTGTTTCCCTCCAGAATCTCCGCTTACAAGCCTTGTGCTGCCCGGGTCCGGCAGAAACTGTGGTTTGAGGACCCTAGAATATGAGGATGACATTCTAACGGGTTCAGATTCATTCTGTTCCCAGAATCCCAAACCGGGAGAGCAGGAAGGGACCTTAGAGACGATCTAATCTAGTCCCGTGTCTTCTCCTTTGTGTTGCAGGTGAAGAACCAGAAACTCAGAGAGGGGAAGCGACTTGCCGAAGAAGTCACCGGAAGGTACTAGAACCAAAGGCTTCCGAGGTCACCCCCGGGGCTCTTTACCTCATTTCCAACTGCCCCCTGGTTTTGAGAAGGTCGAACTGTCTCCGGGTACCACGGACAGAGAGCAAACATCACGTCTGCATTCAGTGAAAACTCTGCCCTCAACCTCATACCCATCGAATCAAGATTTGAAAGGCCTGTTTTTCCCATGGGGCGACAGGCTTACTCTTCAGAAACTCTATGGGTGTGAAACTTAGCAACATGCCCTCTCTTGTTCTCTTCCTGTTTGCTTTCAAGAAATCGTCATTTATTCTCATTTCCTAGATCTCCACCGGAGCACCATTCCAAGCAGCTTATGCCCCCCCCCCCCCCGCCCCTTCCTGCCCCTACCTACCATAGTCACCTCCAAATCTGGCAATAGGGGTTGACAGTGACGAGTGTGCCCTCTGCTGACCGGATGTCTGCTCTGCAGTCATGTCTGCAAAATCCACACTTGGGACTTTTGGAGCCTCAAGGCACCTGAGAGATAAACAGAAACCAGACGTGAACGAGAGTTTCCTCATTTCTTACGGACAATCTCTACACTTTTTTTCTTTTTTCTTTTGGCAAATCAATGTCCTCGACACCCTTCAGGAGTTTTCATAACGAGGAAACTATTATTAGAGAGGTGTCCAAGTTCTGATTTTATACAGAGCTTGCCAGAGAAGTGCATTTGCAGCATTTGCCAGCCTCTCACCCTACACAAGAAGTTAAAATGTATACACAGCGCTTTCCCAATGTGGACTGTAACCCAGTACAATAACAAGCTTTTAAACTAGAACTTAAAAGGAGCCCTTTCCTGGGAGCATGAAAAGTAATTAGAAATACATTTTGAGTCCTTCCTAGATCCCCAGCTCTCCTGGGGTGTGCTTTAGGATGTGTCACTTTTCTCACGCGCCTCCTCCTGCCCTCCCCCCACCAGAGTTGCCTCGGGAGACCTGAGCCTCCCATTCTCTGGCCTTTTCAGCTGGAGGCCTCCCAGTGCTCTCCGGTATTGCTTTCTACTGGGGCCTCTCCTTTCTCACTTTCCCTCTCTTTCTTTCTTTCTTTCTTTCTTTCTTTCTTTCTTTCTTTCTTTCTTTCTCTTTCTTTCCTTCTTTCTTTCTTTTCTTTCGTTCTTTCTTCTCTCTTTCTCTTTTCTTTCTTTCTCTTTCTTTTCTTTCTTTCTCTTCCTTTCCTTCCTTTTCTTTTCTTCCTTTCTTTTTCTCTTTCTTCTTTTTCTTTCCTTCTTTCCTTTTTCTTTCTTTTCCTTTCTTTCTATTTCTCTTTCTTTTTCCCTTTCTTTCTCTTCCTTTCCTTCCTTTTCTTCGTTTCTTTTTCTTTCTTTTTCTTTCCTTCCTTTTCTTTCTTTCTTTTTTCTTTTTTCTTTTCTTTCTCTTCCTCCTGTCTTTTTCTCTTTCTTTCCTTCCTTTTCTTATTTTCTTCCTTCCTTTCTTTTTTCTTTCTCTTTTTCTTTCTTTTTTCCCTTTCTCTTCCTTCTGTCTTTTTCTTTCTTTCTTTCCTTCTTCTTTATTTTCTTCCTTTCTTTTTCTCTTCTTTTTCTCTTTCCTTCCTTTTCTTCTTTCTTTCTTTCTTTCTCCCTCCCTCCTTCCTTCCTTCCTTCTTTCCTTTCTTTCCTGCCTAAGACAGACACCTCTAAGGCAACCCCACAGGGATGAACACTTGCAGTGCAGTGTTGATATCACTGAAGAACAACCACCAACCCATCTGGAAGTCTCCAGGAGTTCAACGTTAGGATTAAAGCATAGATCTAGTTGGGGGTGGCGAAGAGGGGGGGGGGTGGAGTCTCATGATTACACATCGTCTTTAAACCACCCTGGGGGTTCGGCTCATCCAGAGCTCTGCTTGGGGTTCTGACTCCTCTGTAGTTGCATTGTCCGTGAAAGGTCAGGAGAGGAGAGCAAAGCTATCCCAGAACTTTAGAGCAGGAAGGAGGGGGCAGGGGATGCCTCAGTATAAGCTTCAGGTTTGGAGAGGAGAAGAGACAAGAGAGTCAGGCCAAGGTGAAATGAATCCAGGAGTAAGGAGGGACGGGAACAAAACCTGGGTTCTCATTCAAGCCAAAAGATCCCGTGCAAAGACAGGAAAATTAGGGCCTTCCCCACTCACTGCCCCAACTCACACCTTTGTCACCAAGTGGCAGATGTCCACCACCTTTACCACACAGCCTAGCAGCCTGTGGTCCCTTCTTCCAAGTCTAGTGAAGGAGAGAGACCCCCAAACCCGGTTAGACAGGACAACTGTTAGAATTCATATTGACAATACATGAGCTCAGTTTTTTAACGGGTGGGGGTGGGGAGGTGGGTGTTGAATCGAGACGTGGTAGGAAACGGGGGACAAACTCTTGAACACTAGGGCTAACACAGCTTCTCTCGTCTGTAACTAGCAGGTGGAAAAGATCGCCAAGAGAAAGTTTACTATTACGATTCTTGTTGAGAAAAACTCAACCCCGGCGCTGAGGAAAAGAGGAGTTTGGAGAGGGGAGTGAGGATGTGGGGGCTGGGGTTGATGTGCCGCTGAGAGCTGGTGTCTACTGCTCAGTCTCCGGAGGGGTCCTCTCAGGACAGTTGGAGAGGTGGCACCCAGCCCCACCGACGTGCCACTCAGTAAACTTTTTATTTCAGTTCCTTTGATTAGAGGTTTCCCGGATTTGGCGGCAAGTGGCCTTGCGGGGGGGAGGGGTGGGGGGGGGAGGGGGGACGTGTGGGCCCGGGGAGTGTGTTCCAGCAAGCGCCCCAGGCTGCTAAGAGATAGGGTTCATCTCCTCAATTTGTGGAGCTAGGCTTGCACGGGACCTGGTGAAGTTGTGTCGACCCGGTTGGGTTTTAACAGATGCTCCCGGGGTGTCGCTGGGAACTTCCTGGCCACTTTCTTCTCGAAACGCGTAAAGCGCGCCAGGGGCTGCACCAGGCTCTCCGGGTCTCGGGTCGCCGCGCTTAGGGATGAGCTCGGGTCAGGTTTTTGCGGGAGCATGCTTCCCCCTCTGCAGACCTGCTTCCTTCACTTTGCACCCCACCCTCCCGGGCCTGGAGGGCGCCTGCGTGGCCCCAGACCTCAAGCCCAGCACCCTCTCCCCCGCCCTGTCTACCTGTAGCTCTGGGTCCGGGAACCCGGGGCTGGTCCGCATAATGAGGGCGTTGTGCGGCTCTCTGTGTTGATTTAATACAAGTGCACCGTGAATGCGGAAAAATAAATAGAAAGACCGAACATATGACTCGCCGTAGTGAAAAGTCCTTTCGAATAAATAAAAAGAGGCTGAGTTTTCACTGTTGAATGTAAATTCCTTTGAAGTGGAACTAATCATTTCAAGGATAGTTCACGTTGTCCTAACAACGCGGGTGAATGGCAAGGGCCCTTCTTTTTGTTAAAGATATGTTTTCTTTCTTTCAGTCAAAACTGATGATGATACCCCTTTCACGCTCTGTCCTCCAGGATCGTAAATCTCCACTCCCAGCTACCCAAATCGCACTTTCAGATGCCAAGCCCCCGCGGGTGACCGCTTCTCCGGCGGGGCCCGGCGCTCACCGAGCTTCCCGCCCCCACCCCGGGACCCCGGGCCCGCCGGTCCCACCTCCCGGCCGTAGGGGGCGCTGCGGCGGGGGAAGGGGGTGGGGTGGAGCAGGCCGCCAGGCCCGGGGTGCAGCGGCCTCCCGGGGCCCGCCGAGCCCGGGAGGGGGCAAGTCCCGGGGCGCGCCGGCTGCAACTTCAAACTAAGCGGGACGCCGCGGCTCCCACGTCTTCCAGGGCCCCTGTCAATCTTCCCCAGGCCCCAGGAATGTACAAAATGCTCACAAAGGCCGAACGCGAACCCCTCGCCCGCGATCATCCGCTGCCGGTGCCCACGCCTGTGAGAGAAAAGGTCATCCCCAAACAACCCTGGCGGGCCGGACGGCTCAAGTCCGAACCTTTCTCTCCCAGCCCACGCCTCCCTCCACAATCCCGAAGCCCCTTGCGGCCCAGGTCCCCGTCCTCCCAGCCCCGCGGCCCCGGAGCCCACCCCTTACTCGACGCCCAGGGCGGTCGGCGGCGACGGGGCCGAAGCGGCGTGGGTTGGGACGCGGGGGGCTGGCCTTCGCGGCCCGGGAGAGCGTGCTGTTGACGTTGGGCGGGAGAAAGGGGCTCCTACTTTACCTGGGCCAAGGCCCGGGGGTGGGGGAGGGGCTCGAGGGGACCAGACGGTCCACCTTGGGTCCCAGAAATGCCGAGCGGAGGGCAGGGGCCCCTAGCCGGGTTACCCCGTTCCGGGGCGAGGTGGGCCGCCCCCTTCCTTCCGCGCCCACCCCCCCCCCCCAGAACGGGGGAAAAGGCCCCACCAGGGCGAACGGAGAGGTGCTTGGGCCCGAGCAACGAATGCGGCCGACCGAGAGCCCCCGCAAGGGTAGGCCCCCCGCCGGGCGGGCCCCGACATTAGCGGGGCTCCGCCCGCCGACGAGGGGGCCCGCCGGCGGCCCGGCCCGAGGGGGTCCCGCTCGCTCCCCGGGCGCCCCGGGCCGGCCGCGGAGCGCCACCCGGCCGTTAATGTCGAGGGGGGTAAAGCGAGGGGCTGATGTCTTCGCCTCGTTTCGCGCCGGGCGTTGCCCGGTGGGCAGGGAACGTGGCCGCCGTCCGACCCCAGCGCCGACCGTTTGCCTCCGCCGGGGTTTCAACCTCCCTCGCCCCATCCGAGGGCGACGACCGGCCTGCGCGCGGCGGGCGGTCGGCTGGGCGCGCTGAGCCGGCGCGGCTTCCCCCGGGAGCGGAGGGGCCGGGAGGGCCACCCCTCGCCGCCGCCCCGGGGCTCGCGGGTCGCGGCCCAGCGCGCACCTCCCCTGGCCCCACGGTGGCCTGCTGGCGCTCGGGGACCCGGATTAGCTGCTCCCGGACCGGGAGGGAGCCGGTCGGGGAAAGTTCACCAGCAGGGCAACTGAGAGGAACTTGGAGCCAGCCGCTAGCTCAGCTTGGGCTCTGATTATTCAAACGAGCTCTTCTTTCTTTAAAACAAAACGAAACAAAAATTCCACACTCGAGCCGCGGACCGTGCGCCGCCAGCTCGGCAACACGGGCCGGGTCCTGCGGCCGGTTCTGCCCAGTCCCCCTCGCTTCCCGGACTGAATCACCCGGGAGAGTATCGGGAGGGCTGGGGTGGGGGGTGGGGGGTGGGGGGCGCAAACTGGGAATGGTCTGGCGAGAAATTTGCTTTCCTCCCGAAGAGCCCGGCTCGGCGGGTGGCCCAGCCCAGCCAGGACATTGTGGGCAAGTTGCCGCCGAGGGTCCTTCCGGCCTCAGTTTCTGCATCTGTTAAGGGGGAGCAGCTGGACCCTTTGCGCACAGAGGGGCAGCTAGTTGTGAAGCCCAGGGCCCGGCACGCAGCAGGCGTTCAGAAAATGCTTATTCCCTTTCTGCCGCAAGCCCCAGCCCCTGAACTTGCCGACGCGTCTGGCCAGAAAGGTGGAAAAGGCAAACCCGTGTGAGCGCCGAAAACGGTTTGGTCATCCGGATTTTTGATCGCTGTCTGTCAGGGGGCCTGGGCCGCCCACCTCAGAGCCCCCGGCCCGCAAGCGGGGGCGGCGGGTACTAACTACCGCAACTCTGTCGCAGGCTGCGGGCCTGGGGGCTGGGACGGAGGACGGAGCCGGTTGGGGCCCCTCCTGCCCCCACCCCCAGCAGCCTGCTGGCCTCTGGCCTTTAGGCCGAGGAAGGGGTTTAGAGGCCGGCGTCGAGCACTACGGGAAGCGGGGGGACACAGCCTCGCCACGGTACCCTATGCAACCTCTGCAGCCCCGAGGACGCGGGCAGCCCACGTCTGTCACTGAACTGCACTCATCTGGCCGCCGGGCCCGGGGCGGGGCGCGGCCGCCGGCGCTTCGTTTGGCGGGACTCGGGGCTCGCGGCGGGCGGGCGGCGCGATCCCGGCGGCTCCTTCCCGCCACTGTGCCGGCTGCGGAGGTAACATCTGTGCCGACCCCCCTCCTCACCCCCCCTCCACCCGCCACGCCACCTCTATTTCTTTTTTTTTTTTTTCTTTTCTTTCTTTCTTTTTTTTTAGAACGAAAGAAAACGAAAAACCAACCTTCCTTTCCCTCCACAATGGACACACCAGGGGGCCTTTCACTTGGCCAATCTCAGGAGTTTCATATGAACTTCATTAAATCAATTACTCGGTGAACACATCACAATTTATTTGCAATTAGTATCAAAATGTCTTACTTTTCCTAATAGGTCGGAGCAGATGTAGCTACAGAAGGGACAAACGCGTTTTCGTGAAATCTATCTCTTGCAACATATTAAATCTTCTGGTCAGAAGAGAAGGAGAAATTCAAAGGCGGTTTAGAGGAGGAGACAGAAAACACGCTAGAGACAAATGCGATCCGTGCAGGTGTTGGAGCAGCTTGCGTTATAATTGTATCTAGCGAAAAGGTTGCCTTTATTATCCGTAATGATCGAACAAAAGTCACCATAATTAAACGTCTGGTTCTCTCCGATGACTGAGAGGTGCGTGTCTGAAAGGCGCCGGGTACAGCGAGGGACTGCAGAAATGGTTAACAAGACGCCCCGTTCTTTGAATAGTGGCTTTGTCTTATTGGGGTGGGGGGGGGGGGAGACAGAAAGAGAGAACAGTTATCTAATTTTCATTGCTCCAAACCAGAGATTTATTGATTGCGACAACAGTTTTATTGTACTCGGGGAGGGGGTTGCTGCAGGTTTATAGAAACTGATTTACTTTCGTTTGGAAGTAAAATCATATGCAACAGTCTCCCGTTGGAAGGTTGGACCTCAGCTCCTGTTAATACCATTAGTGACACAGGATCGAATTTCAAATGAAGCCTGGTGACAATTACAGACGGAAACAGATGCCCTTGGAAATTTAGGTCAAGTGTTCAAGATTCTGGTTTCATGGTCAAGGTTGTCTTGGGGGTAACCTTGAGGAGACGCTCATAAATCTGTCCTCCTCTCCGAACTGGGGATGAGCCTTCCAGGGGGGGATGATGTGGGGAAGAGGGGGGCAGAAAATTTATTTAGAGGGTCCTGAGGTCACAGAAAACAGAAGAGATGCCGAAGGGTTGTAAAACTGGGCTAGTGTGCTGGGCCCGATAGTGTGAGCGTGTGTGGTGTAGGGCGACAGCTACTGGGGGGTGGGGGTGGGGGGGGGACCGCTGGGAGCCACAACCGAGAGGGCGGGGCTTGCAAAGACCTGGACTCCCGCCTCCTACTTAGTAGTCCCCAGCAGGCAGGCCTGGAGGCTGTCCCTTAGCCTCAGAGCCTTTTTTGTACCCATCCGCAAAATGGGTATCATGGCCTGGCCTGCTCCTCCTGGAAGAGTGGCGGCGAGGATAAAGCGCGATAACGAATTTGAAAGCCCCTCGGCTTTCAAAAGGAAGGTATTATTCTGAACGTGCAGCCCCCTTCCTCTGCATTTTAATCACTTGCCCCACAGCTCAGTGAAAACGACATGACATAGCGTCTCTTCCCTTCTCCCCGCGGGAACCTTCCCTGCGAGCTGCCGGCCCGGCCCTGGCTGCACCAACGCCATCCTTCGGGGTATAAAAACATGTCGTCTTGCCCCGGCTTTCGAACCCAACCGGCGTCTGTAAGCGTGGCAATCTTCGGGGTTTACGTCCCTCTGGTGAGTGTTTTCCACTTGACAACTCTTTTAAAGACATAGAACCATATTTTATTTACTGCCTACTATAAATTATTTACTAGCAGGCTGAGGTAATTCCATTAAAGCCGCACGGTTTGTTTATACTAAATAGTTATCTGGGGACTCCTTGCTCGCCTTAGAGCTGCTAGGCTCCGGGGAGGTGGGGACTGTCCGCTCGGCCAAGAGATGCCCACGGAAAGGAGAAGGGTCCAATGGAAACGAAAATGGCCTCATTTCTCTTGATGATTCATTAAAAATTAAACACAGTCTAATAATCGTCGTTTTTGTTTGGTGCGAGGTGTCATTACCGCCTCCCGCTAGCCCTCCCCCCCCCCCCCCCCGTGTGGACTGGCTCACACTTGATGGCAAGATGACTTCTTCCGAAACACAGACTCGACGACGGTGGCATCAGTCAGATTTGGGGAGGAGAGGGCGATGCAAGGGACCATTCCTGGGACGCGGGCAGGGGGAGGGGAGGGAACCCGGGGCTCCTGGCCGGGGTTGCTGGGGAGAGAAAGGAAGCACTGCGAACTTTGCCTCTGCTCCCGTCCCCCAACACGTGCATCCATGCAGAAAAGAGGGAGTAGGAAACACCAGCCTGAGGGAAGGCACCAGGCTTTACAGATTGGCTGTGTGTGTGTGTGTGTGTGTGTGTGTGCGCGCGCGCAAACGCGTGCCCTATGTGTATCTCTTACCAAGATTTTAGCACTGGCCCACTGTGTTAGTTTTCACTTTTCTGATTCTCCGTGTGTTGTGTGTATATAAAAATTTTTATTTCTATCTCTCAGCTTAGGGAAATACCAAACACCCCAGGAGATATATTGGCCTTTGGGGGGAGGGTAAGGAGGTTCCTTGAACCAACCATAAATGAAATTTTTCTCTGAAATCACTGCCTGGGGTTCCGTTGGCCTTGGAAAAGGGGGGTTATCTATTCCTCTTGAAGTCTTTTTAAAAGGGGGCTCTAGAGGAATGTAGTAATGCTGTGTTAGTTTCCCACCTGGTTTTGCAGATGGGGATTTCAGAATGGTTGTGTTATCACCAGAACACAGGGAGAGATAAACAAGACACTCGGACAAAAAGCCAGTTGTCTGAAGCCAGTTCGAAAAGCTCTACAATAAATAGAAGGGTTACGTATTTCATAAGGGTGGGGGTTTTCTCCCCGTCATTTTCTTTCAGCTGAAATAGACACGCAAGGTGGGAAAATGAAAACATTCAGGACACATCCTGCATTCTCGGTCATTAGGCTCACCAATCATTTCACATTCAATGACATCTTTTTCATATTCTTGGATTATACTTCTTGGTAATTTGGTTGCCTTTATTGGCTTACATCCTGTTTTATCAAAAAGGGGGAGACAACTATCATATGTATAAACACCTTCCATAGGCAAACACGCATGACGCATTTTGTGACGAGCATCGTTAACCTCGTTAACCCTGTGAACACCAAGTTGAATTTACATATTGTGATGGCTACATACATACATGTTGCTAAAAAATTGAGGCACGGCTTACATCACGTACAATTGGCCGTTTTCAAGTGAACACTTCAGCAGTGTTGAGGACATTCACAATTCTCATGCACTTATTCTCATTACTAAACCCAATCCTAATCCAATCATATGAAAACACCTACTGATAGGAAAAAGCCCAATCCAAACCAAGCCAAAAAAAAAAAAAGAACCATGATCATTCACCCCACTCCCGGTCCCGGGCATATCTTTTTATTGGCGCTTGTATCTCTTAAAACAAGTATTTTCCGGGGCGCCTGGGTGGCTCAGTCGGTTAAGCGTCCGACTTCAGCTCAGGTCACGATCTCGCGGTCCGTGAGTTTGAGCCCTGCGTCAGGCTCTGGGCTGATGGCTCAGAGCCTGGAGCCTGCTTCGGATTCTGTGTCTCCCTCTCTCTCTGCCCCTCCCCCGTTCATGCTGTGTCTCTCTCTGTCTCAAAAATAAATAAATGTTAAAAAAAAAATTAAAAACAACAACAACAACAAAAAAACAAGTATTTTCCTCGGCAGCATACATCTAAATACAGATACAAAGAGAGAGGGGATAACCGACATAATCTGCTTATTTGTATTTGTTCTAGAAGCTAAGGGAAGGTCTCCAGATTGGTATTTGCAACACGGGTCTTTTTAATGAGCGGGTGGATCCCTGGCAACACTCAGAAATACTTTCTTAGTCATTGTGGGAGGGACATGAGTTTGAGGCAACAGTTAATCTTGCTGTCATCAATAGAACGTGAAATGTAATTCGTAAAGTTTAACAAAGCAATAGTGATCGTCAACCTTTTGGGGAAAAAAAGAGCGCGAAGATGAGTTTGTGCAAACCATTCGTTTCTGGCCATCAAAACTGTGCCCTGAATTCACAATTATGGAAAAACTTCGTGAATGGCTTAGCATCGCCAGAGTGCCATTTCCTTGCTCCTTGTATGTTCTGATTCATTTATTTCACACGGGTTCACCACAGAGACAAAGGGAAATATGGCTCCAGAATTTTAATCAAAATCGAAGCTACCATCATGTAACCAGGACCGCAGTGTCTGAGGCCATTGGAGGAGCTCCTTCTGCTAAGATGGTGGGCGAGGTCAGGGCTGGCCCAGAGTCACCAGTTCAGACAGGCTTCAGAACCATCTCTGCCACCGTGGATGAATGCGAATTGAAGGAGCGAAGAATGTGGGGGTGGACAAAATCACGCATGGTCAGGGCTATACTTGGACAGTTTGCTGCATTCCATTTGGAGGATAAGTTCCAGAGGAGTGAGCTGCTTTCGACCCACAGTGATAAACAACAGAAGGCATATTTTCTGTTTGATTTTTGGCCTAGCCTATCACAAGGGAGAAATGAGAAGAGCTCCCTAGACCTGTTCCATTTCATCTGATATGTTTTCCCAGTGAAACCTACTTCTTGGGGCGCCTGGGTGGCTCCGTCGGTGAAGCGTCCAACTTCCGCTCTGGTCATGATCTCGCGGTCCGTGAGTTTGAGCCCCGCATCAGGCTCCACGCTGACAGCGCGGAGCCTGTTTGGGATTCTCTTGCCCTCCCTGTCTCTGCCCATTCTGCGTGCGCGCGCGCTCTCTCTCTCACTCAAAATAAAGAAATAAATGAAAAAAAAAAATGAAACCTACTTCTTTGTTTGCCTTAAACATTCTTTCTACAGCAGGGTTTTCCAACCTTATCACTACTGACAGTCTGAACTGCACAATCCCTTGCTGTGCAAAGCTGTACATCCTGGGATCTACAGCAGCGTCCTTGGCCCCAACGCATTAGATGCCAGCAGCAGCCCCTGTCCCTGAGTCCTAACAATAAAAAGTGTCTCCAGAACTTGCCACACGTCCCCTTGGGGTCAAAATCGTCCGTGGCTGAGAAGCACTATTCCCGTGTTATGTCTGATTTTGCAACAGATTGTTTTCTTTTTTGATTGAATTTTGTAGAACATACGACTTTTTTTTAATTCATATTATTTGTTGCTTTAATGCATGGTGATTACAGCTGACGTGGCAATCGTTTTTTACTGAAGTACAGTTGTCACTAGAACACACGATCTTATAGTCAGCAAGGAACTTAGAGATTCACTATTCAGCAAACAGGGAGGCTGTTAAGAGCATAGGCTTGGGTTTAAATCCCCTGGACTAGTTCTGTGATCTTAGGGCAGTCACTTAACTTCCCTGAGCCTCGGTGTCCTCTGTAAAATGACCCTTAAAAGATCCACGTGAGGATTAAGGAAGAGAACGTGCGCTCAGAGCTTCTCACAGCGCCTGGCACATAGTAGGCAAGTGATAAGCTAGGGGTATGATTAGCCCCCATGTGCCTACTGTGCACGAAGCAAAGTGAAGATCTCCCGTTCACTGCAGGACTTCTGTTCCACGGCCATGACAAAGGGCGTGGTAAGGGCTCAGCCTTCCTCATGAAAACAATAGCCTGCAGGGCTGCCTGGGGGGGTCGGTCAGTTAAGCCTCGGAGTCTTAGTTTTGGCTCAGGTCGTGATCCATGATCTCATGGTTCATGAGTTCGAGCCCCATATCCGGCTGTATCGAGCTCTGTGCAGAGCCTGCTTGCCATCCTCTCTCTACCCGCCTCTCTCTCTGCCCGCCCCTGCTTGTGCTCTCTCTCAAAATAAATAAACTAAAACAACAACAACAATCGCCCGCAAAATGTGACCGTTCCCCTAAGAGTCACCAGGCTGTAGCTGTGCCCTCTGTCCTTGTCTCTTCCCCACTCTCCTGGGGGGCTCTGCCTTGGACTCCCCATGCTACTCATTCTTCCCATTCCTAGTCTCTGAATCTGGCCCACTTAGGGACAAAAACCCCTTTCTGTGTTTGCCCTTCGCACAGCTGGGAGAGCTGACATTTTCCAAGAGAACTTTACTGATCACTGAGGGGAAATCTAAAAGGAAACAATTATAGAATCAACAAGCAGCATAAAAATAGGTTTCTAAAACAGAGGTTCCTGATCCCTTAATCCCAGTAAACGCTGCAAAGAGCCTTCTAAGGCTCCAATCCCCCCTTCTAACCACATTCTAATATAGTCCCCAAGAAGACAGGTACGTGTGTGCGTTCCTTCACTTAACAAATGTCAGTGCCACGAAAGCAAGAAAAGCAGGTATTGTAACAGAGTCGACTGGGTTGGGGTGGGAGGGGTTAGGGGTGCTTTTCTAATAAGATGGTATGTGTACTGAGCTCTTAAGGAAGAGAAGGTGCTAGCCTGGTGAAGACCTGGGATAAGAACATTCCATGAAGAAGGAGTGGCAAATGTTAGTGCCTTGAAGAAGCAGATATTTAGATGATAGATAGATAGATAGATAGATAGACAGATATAGATATATAGACATATAGATAGGTATATCATATTATATCATATATATCATATATATCATATACCATATATCATATATATCATATGTCATATCACATATATCATATATATCATATTATATAACAACAATGCACACTATAGTCCAGGCACTATTTGAAGAACTTTCCATACATAATCTCACTTAATTCTGTCAATTAAGGGAATTGGTATCTGTTGGCTAGGTGCTATTATTATTTCCATCCCACAGATGGGAGAAATTGAGGAAGGGAAACCTTGGGTAAGTTGCCCAAGGTCAGAGTTACTAAGCGGCTGAGCCAGAATTCAAGTCCAGGCAGTCTGACCACAGAGTCCAGGCTTGCAACCATGGCCCTACGTCTCCTGGAGTATGGAGAGAGCAAAGGTGAATGTGGGGGGAGAGGGGGCTGGGGAGGCAGGTGGGGGCCAACCCCTGCGGGGTCCTTCTAGGTCTTGGGAAGGAAATGCGTCTTTGTCCCGAGAGCAGCGGGGAGGCCCCGAAATATTTGGAGCAGAGGAGTGACAGGGTCTGGTTTACAGTCTCACGAGGCCACCCCGGCTTCTTGTTGAGAAGAGACCGTGGGAACAAAGGCTACTCTCGACTCACGACTGGCTAGAGGCTGTTGTAGTCGCCGAGGTACAAGGTGAGAGAGACCTAGACTAGGATTGTGGTGATGGAGACATGGAGGGATTTAGCAAATACGTTGACAGTAGAGCTGATGGCACCTGCTGGTAAACCAGCTGAAGGGGGTGAAGTGAAAAAAGAGGGAAAGAAATCAAAGATGACTGATCAGTTTGCATTTGAGCAACTAGATGGGGGGTGGTAGTTCACTCCTTTCCCACTCTTGGCCAATGTGGATTCTGGGTGCCTTCTTGCCTTCCTGACCTCTAGGAACTGTTCAGCCACTACCTGTTATTCTTTTCCAGGACAAATGTCAATGCTTCCCCCCCCCCCCAAATTCTCAGAATGCCCCAGGTTCTCCCCACTCGGCTGCCGTGTTCAATTTGAGCCAACACCCAGTTCACTCGTTTGCATGGCAACCATCAGTGGTGAACACGCTGGAGACAGTTCTCAGTTCACCCATAAAGCATTCTGGAATGACTCCGCCAAGTAACTCCATTTCCCATACATAGGCAGTATGGCATGAAGAAAAAAAAGTATTCCGTGGAGGATGAGGTCACTGGCTCTGGCATCAGACCCTTATTCAGATCCCTGCACCACCTCTGGTTATCTCAATGACCCTAGGCAAGTTACCCAACCTCTCAAAGCTTCAGATTCTCATCTGTAAATGGGCATATCTTTTCCATTGTTAAACGAAAGAATGTATGAAACGTGCTAATTATAAGTACCCAGCACATCGTGTGTGTTGAAATTGATCTTTGTTATTATTACCATCAGTTTTCACCCTACTAGTTTTAGTGCTGTCCTGAATCTGAACTTCTGGAAAATGTCTAATTTTTTCATTTGTGCGTGAGGTGAGACATTTCTGCCTGCATCCACACCTTCAGCCTGCTCATAGGAATATTGTGAATAACAAATGAGGTGATGTTAGTGAAAACACTGAATTGGGGCAGAGCTAGCCGGACATTTGTATTCCTCAGAACTGAGATGATACATCACGGTAAGTGATCCTAATCTGCATATGAAAATTGGGGCACCAAAGTTCAACTGAGACGAATGTTGAATTTCTAAATTTTAATCTTACGTTATTGAAAGAAAACTAAAAACGCACTGCGAGCAAAGACAACCTCATCGCAGGAAACTAGCTCAAGTGTTTGAGTAATTCCCAGGATATATACGATGTCGTTTCGAATGTTTATTACCTAGGCTAGAACTTAACCCTGACAGGCGGAGTGCAAATGTCATACTTAATTCTAGATTTACAAATTCCACTCTCCTCTATAGCACAGATAAAATAAAAAAGAATACGGAATGCCTTTTGCCAGGTTCTATGCTAAATTACATTTTTATCTTTCAATAATTATACTATATAACCACCAATTGAAAGACTAATATATCTTATGCCTATTAATCAAAAGCAGTCGTAGATTTATAACAAAACGTGCCATGTTATAATTAAAAACTACATCCATGCCTTATGTGAATGCTGAAAAAGAACTGTTTTAATTATACTTGTCTCAGGTTGAAGTAAAATCGGTCTGGCAGTCTCTTTCATCATGGCCTTAAAGTCTTAGAAATGTTTGAGGCTGGACTTCACCGTCAGAGGTGATGAAATACTCTTTCTGCTTTCTACAAAAAAAAAAACAAACAAAAAAAACAAAAAAACAAACCCTTCAACATTCTCTGTATTATTAAAGCGGCTCCAAAAGAATTTTTTGTTGCTATTTAATAGTTCCAATAAAATAGATTTGGCAAAGCATGAACAACGGATGAATTTCGGCGAAGGCTATATTCTTTACAATTTTTTTGCAGTTTTCAAAGTTTCAAAATGAAAAGTTAGGAAAACGCATAAAAATAAAAGGCTCAATGAGCCATAAAAATTTCAGCGCATGTCAACGTAATTAAAAAGTTAATAAATACGTAAATAAAATATACACGACTTGGCAAAACAGGGATTACGTTTGCTTTGAATCGTGTGGCTTCACAATTAACCTAAAATACTATGTGGAAAAACGCACTTGAAAGTTTATTAAACTACATTTTTTACTCCTTTTAAACACAGTTAATATCCTGCAGCTTCCGCGGTCATTCCTTCCACAGGTATTTATTGAGCACCTCCTCCGTGGCCAGTAATTGTCTCGATGCTATGTGAGATACAACGATCTGGAAGACACGGCCTGTGCCCTCGAGGAATTTACAAGGCAGAAGCAGTATCATATTCTTCAGAGAGCTTTGACGGCGTAAACAGAAACTATAAGCTTATAAAAGAAGGCAAAAGCAAATCTACTCCAGAAGGCCCGTTTGGCCGTCTCGCCGCCCCTCTTTCCGCAGGCTGACTCGTGTCTCTAAGGCAGAGACCTTTCTGGTCGTCCCCTCCTGGTCCACTTTGCCCTTCTCTTTTCCTGTTTCCTCCTCTCCCTCTTCCTCGGTTTCCCCCCTCCTTTTTCTCATTGTTCAAACCACCACGTTTCCATTCCTGGTTTTAAAGGGCTTGCAAACCGCTCTTAATCCTTAGACTTGCTTATTGTTTTTATGCTTTTCCGTGGAAGGAGGGACAGAAGCACAAACCATAATTGACCTAGGAATGTTAGAAACACTTTTAAATAAGGCAAGAACAACGCGCACACTTGTTCCATTACGTCGTGTTTGATCACATTGGGTAAACGGATCCAATAAGACAGTCAGACATTTTTAAAAATCCCATAATAGAGACCTTCCTGTGTGAAAAGAATGCCTCCTTTATGCGCCCCCGCCCCAACTTGCTCCCCGGTGTCCCGGCCTTAACTCTTTTTTTTTTAATATGAAATTTATTGTCCCATTGGTTTCCATACAACACCCAGTGCTCATCCCACCAGGTGCCCTCCTCCATGCCCATCACCCACTTTTCCTTAACTCTTTTAGGAGGATACTGCACTCTACAATCCTCAGAAATATGGGTTGAGAGGTGTGGCTTTGGCATGTTAACCATTATCATAGAATATTCTTTTTTTTCTCAGGCCTCTTTAGCTGCTCTGGGGCCTTTTCTGTTGCAAAGAAAACAAGGTGGGGCGCCTGGGTGGCTCAGTCGGTGAAGCGTCCAACTTCGTCCAACGATCTCGCGGTCCGTGAGTTCGAGCCCCGCGTCGGGCTCAGGGCTGATGGCTCAGAGCCTGGAGCCTGCTTCCGATTCTGTGTCTCCCTCTCTCTCTGCCCCTCCCCTGCTCATGTTGTCTCTCTCTGTCTCAAAAATAGATGAAAACATTAAATTTTTTTTAAAAGGAAACAAGGGGTTCTAATACCTTCTCTCCTGTTCGCATGTAGCCAGAGAATGATGCTCAGTGTAAGTCAGCAAAACATGGGGGTCTGTGAACAACAGCAACGAGAGATTCAAAGCTGACGGCTTGTAAAAAAGGTTTTATTGTATATTCTTTTCATTTATGTATTTTTAGGTAGGCTTCATGCCCAGCATGGAGCCCAGGGCAGGGCCTGAACCCGTGACTCTCAGATCAAGACCTGAGCGGAGATCAAGAGCTGGTCACTCAACCAACTGAGCCACCCAGGTGCCCCGAGAGTTTATTTGTTTTAAGCCGTCTCTACACCTGACAGGGGGCTCGAACTCACGGAGATCAAGAGTTGCATGCTCCAGTGACTGAGCCAGCTAGGCGCCCCAAAGTGGAGGGATTTTTTAACGGAGGAAGGGAGAGCATAGCTGTGAGAAGGATAGAGGAGGCCTGACATCCTTATAAGCCGTGGAGGTCTGTCCAGACTGACAAGTACAGATCTATTTTATTCTATTAACCTGCTGCACACTATTTCCTAATGTGGATGGAGCATGACTTATTTAGCCTTTCCCACAGCTAATGGAGATTTTGGGTATTTCTAAATATTTTTGCCATCACATACCATCCCGTGCAGTTTTTGACTAAGGTTATTATTATAGAAAGAAACCGATTTTCCCTCCAAAAGGGAAAAAGCGAAGGCTCCCGTGTATTTAACCTGTGGCTGAAGAGCACAGAGAACTAAAAGGGACTTGACACGGGAAGTAAGTAAAGGCTCCTGTGTATTTAACCTCCTCTCCCATCCTCGTTTGCGGCCAATACTTGTTTCCGACTTCCTTGAGACGATGGAAGTAATCCGAAGAGATCACCCCCAAGTTCTGAGTGCAACATATTCACCGTACCTGCAGCTTCTGTACCCCTGCACTTGGCCTTCTCTGCAGTTCTTATGGATGAGCCGTTTGTCCTACTGGCCAAGGACAACGTCTCCTTGCGCACAGTGCATTCTACTCTCCTTGTGTCATCGAAGATGACAATGCTCCCCTCTCCCCTCTGCATCATCAATTTTTCCCTTGAATGATCATTCCCGTTAGGAGACAACCAGGTTGGTATTTCTCCCATCTTAAAAAGGATACTCTTTCTTTTTTAAACAACAAAAAAATTTCTTTTGAGTATGTTGACCCACAAGAAGAATACTCGTTCGTGACCCTGCTTCCTCTGAGATACTGCCCCTCTTCTCTGCTCCCTTTTGCAGCAAAATTCATCAAAAGCATTGCCTGTACCACAGGCTCAAATTCTCCTCTTCCTCTGTTGTGAAGCTGTCGTGAAGCGGATTCACTCAGGCGTTTGGACCCGCTATTCCGCCCAAACTACTCTTATCAAGGTCACAGGTGAATTCCACCAATGACATTTCGGAATCCGCATATTTCTCTGCCTGCCAGCAGCATTTTGACATACCCATTGCTTCCTTCTACCTTGACACACTTCCTCCACTTGGCTTCCAGGATGCCCCCTCTCTCATTCCTGACGTCGGTAATTTGTGTCTTTTTTCTTTTTTCCTGACCAATCTATACCGAGGTGTATCACTTTTATTGATCTTCTCGATGAACGAGGTTTTGATTTCATTTTCTCTATTGTTTTTCCTAGTCTCTATTTTGTTGATTTCTGCTCTGATGTTTACTTTTTTCCCCTTTCGTATACCTAGAGTGTTCTACGTTCTTTTTCTAGTTTCTTAAGGTGCAAACTGAGGTCATTGATTTCAGACCTTTTTTTCTTTCTAAATATAGGTCTTTAGTGCTATGCGTTCATTTCCCTCCAAGTTCACCTTTAAGTGACATCATATAGATTCTGATATGTTGTATTTTTATCTTTATTCGGTATAAAACACTTTTCATTTCTCTTCTGATATTTTCTTTGACCCATGGGTTGTCTAGAAGTGTATTTTTTTAGTTTCCCAACATTTGGGTATTTTCCAGTTAATCTTCAGTTACGTATTTTCCATTTAAATTCCACTGAGTCAGAGAACAGACTTTATATTATCTGATTTTTTAAAAAAAAATTATTGACACTTTGTTATATGGCATAGAATACGGTATATCTGGGGGAGTCTGGGGGGCTCAGTCGGGTAGGCGTCCGACCGGCTCAGGTCATGATCTCACGGTTCGTGAGTTCGAGCCCCGCGTCGGGCTCTGGGCTGACAGCTCAGAGCCTGGAGCCTGCTTCCGATTCTGTGTCTCCCTCTCTCTCTCTGTCCCTCTTGCTCGCTCTCTCTCTCAAAAATAAATAAACATTAAAAAAAAGAATGCAGTATATCTTGATAAATGCCCCATGGGCACATGCAACATGTCCTTGTTGATTTTCTACTTGTTACATCAATTATCCTTCTCCAACTTTCTCTGCCACACTCTTTCTCGAAATTATCTTGACCATCTCGATTTACCTATGGATTTTAGATTAGCTTTTGAGTTTGATGAAAAACCATGATTGGGATTCATTTAAATTATACATTACTTGGGATAAAAATTCCTATCCTTATGACACTGTGTCTTCTTATCCAGGAATACAGGATGTTGCTCCATTAATTTAGGTCTTGAATTGGCTTTCCGATTAATTTCTCTAATTTTTTTTTCCGTAAAGGCAGTGCAAAGGAAGTCCATTGGTCAACTCCATTGAGTCTCCATTTTGCGTCAGGCACTGTTCTAGGCTTGGGGGTCCAAGTGTGAACAAGCACCTAATAAAGAAGTAACCAATAAACGCAGGTAGCCTGGTGTTCAAGCCCATCTTCTTAACTACTGCGCATTACTGATCTCTCCCTTAAGGGCAAACCAGAGTGGCTGAATTGTATGGGGGTAACTTGTATGAATTGGGTGGTAGGACTTGGGGTTAGAGAGGGAGCATTGTAATAAGACCCTCCCAAGTGATTCAGAGACCTCAGAGACTGCACACAAAAAAGAATACAGACTTCGCATAATTTATTAAGAAAGGTCACTAAACAAACATACTACAATAACAATAAACAGGACCGACCACAAACTCTGAGAGGGGAGAGAAACTGATTTCCAGAATTGTCACATCAGATTGTCTTAAAAGGCCCAGTTTGCATCAGAAGAATTATGAAGCATGCAAAAAAAAAAAAAAAGAAACCAAAACAACCCCCCCCCAAAAAAACAGGAAATTATGGTCCATATGCAGAAAAAAAAAAAAACAAGGAATGAATAGAAATGTCTTTGAGGAAGGTTCAGATGCAGGATTTACTAGACACTGAAATAAAATCAGCTATTTTAAATGTATTTAAGAATTAAAGGAGGGACTCCTGGGTGGCTCAGTCGGTTAAGCGTCCGACTTCAGCTCAAGTCACGATCTCACGGTCCGTGAGTTTGAGCCCCGCGTCGGGCTCTGGGCTGATGGCTCAGAGCCTGGAGCCTGCTTCCGATTCTGTGTCTCCCTCTCTCTCTGCCCCTCCCCCGTTCATGCTCTATCTCTCTCTGTCTCAAAAATAAATAAACGTTAAAAAAAATTTAAAAAAAGAACTAAAGGAAACCATGTCTAAAGATCTAAAAGAAAGAAGCCTTTGCTAAATACTATAAGTTATTTTTTTTTTAAAAAGAAGAAACAAATGAAAATTCGAGAGATGAAAAGGAGGATAGCTCAAATGAAAAATTCATTGGAGCAGCTCATCAGCAAATGCGCTTGGGGAGAAGAATGAGGGAACTTAAGTCAATTGAGATGATCTTGTCTGAGGAATAGAAAGAATAGAAAGAAGAAAGAAGGAAGAAAAATGAACAGAGCCACAAAGAATGTTTAAAACTCAACAACAAGAAACCAAACAATCCACGTTAAAAATGAGTAACAGATCTGAATAGACACCTCCCTACAGAAGATATACCGATGGCAAATAAGTATCTGAAAAGAAGCTCGGCATTAGAGAATTGGAGAGGGGGTGGGGGACTGGGCGAAATGGGTGATGAATAAGTCACGGGAATAAAAGGCACAGCACAGGGAATACGGTCAATGATATTTTAATAAATGGTATCAGATACTTATTTGCCACTAAAGGTTGATGAGGATGTGGGGCAAGAGGAACATGTCATTGCTGGGGGGGAATGTAAAATGGTGCAGCCATTGTGGAAGACCAGTTGTCCGTGCTTACAAAATTAAACATCCTTTTACCACATGATACAGCAACTGCACTCCTTGGTATCTACCCAAAGGAGTTGAAAACATATGTCCACACAAGAATCTGCATGTGGATGTTTGTAGCAGCTTTCTTCATCATTGCTAAAATCGGGAGCAACCAAGATGTCTTTCGGTAGGTGAATAATTAAATAAACTGTGGTATAGCCACTCAATGGAATATTATTCAGTGCTAGAAAGAAATGAGCTATCAAGCCATGAAAAGACGTGGAAGAACCTTAAATGCAGATTACTAAATGAAAGAAGCCAATCTGAAAAGGCTACATACTGCACGATTTCGAATACATGACATCCTGGAAAAGACACAACTATGGAGATGGTAAAAAAAAAAAAAAAAAAAAAAATCAGTGGTTTCCAGGGGTTAGCAGGGAGTGAGGGATAAAAAGGCAAAGGACAGAGGACCTGTGAAAATATTCTGTACGATACTGTAATGATGGATACATGTCATCATACATTTGTCTAAACTCATAGAATATACAAGCCTGGACCCTAACGTAAACTGTGGACTTTGGATGATAATCACGTGTCAGTGTAAGTTCATTAATTGTAACAAATGTACCACTTTGGAGCGGGAAGGTTGTACCTGTTGGGGGTGTGGGCAGGGGACAAATGGGAATTCTCTGTACTTTCTGCTCAATTTTGCTGTGAACCTAAAGCTGCTTTAAACAAAGTCTATTTTTCGGGCCACCTGGGTGGCTCAGTTAGCGAAGCAAGTGACTCTTGACTTCGGCTCAGGTCATGATCTCGCAGGTCGTGGGTTCGAGCCCCGTGTTGGTCTCGGTGCTGACAGCACAGAGCCTGGAGCCTGCTTCGGATTCTGTGTTTCCCTCTGTCTCTACCCCTCCCCCACTCATGGTTGCTCTCTCTCTCTCTCTCTCTCTCAAAAATAAACATTAAGAAAATTTTAAAAAAGGATTTAAATCATAAAAGGTACTCTGACCACAATGACATAAAATTAAAAATCAATAACAAGTATGTGGCAATTAAAGAACTTCCTTCCAAATAGCCAGTGAGTCAAAGAAGAAATTGCAAGGGGGATTCAAAGTACTTCCAGATGAATGAATGAAAATGAAAGGCAACATACCAAAACTGATGGGCTACAGCAATAGCAGAGCTAAGAGGGAAATTTATAGCTGTAACACACATATTAAAGAAAAGATCTCAAACCAGTAACCTAAACTTCTACCTTCATAAACCATTAAACAATGCGCAAACTAACCTGAAAGCAAGCAGAAGAAAGGCAATGATAAAGATGAAATGAAATAGAGAACCGAAAAACAATCCAAGAAAGCAACAAGCCTTTGAAAAGATCAACCAAAGTGGTAAATATGAGCTATATTGACGATGCAAAAATAGAAGACTCAAATTCCTAAAATCAGGAATGTAAAAGGATACATTGCTATTGACTTTACCAAATAAAAAGGGGTACAAGGGGATACTACGAACAGTTATATGCCAGCACATTAGATAACATCATATGACGCAGCAATTTCATATGCCCGAGAGAACCGAAACAGAAAAGGAAACAGTCCAAAGGTCCATCTAATTGATGAATGGATAAGCAAAATGTGATCTATCGATGCAATGGAATATTACATGGGCATAAAAACGAATAAAGTAGTGATCCGTGCTCCGACACGAACGTACCTTGGAAATGTTATTCTAAGTGAAGGAAGCCAGACACAAAAGGCCATATATTGTATGGTTTTATTTCTATGAACTCTCTAGCCAAGGCAAATCCATAGAGTGAGAAGGAAGATGAGCGGTTTCAAGGGGTCGGAAGTAGGAGTGAAAGGTGTGGTGTTTCTTGTGACGGTCCGGCAGTCTCCTCTTTGTCTGGGTTTTGTTTGCTTGTTTGTTCTTACATTTTAATTCCAATGTAATTAACACACGGTGTTATGTCAGCGTCAGGCGTACAATACAGCGATTCAACACCTCTACACATCACTCGGGGCTCATCGTGATAAGTGTAGTCTCATTCTCCTTCACCTATTTCACCCATCCCCCCTCCTCCCTCCCCTCTGGCAACCACCGATTTCTTCTCTATATGTACGAGTCTGTTTTTTGGTTTGTTTCTTTTTTTCCCCCAGTTGTTTATGTGTTCTGTTTCTTAATTCCACGTATGAGTGAAACCATATGGTTTCCTCTCACCCACACTTTCGCTTTCCATGGCTTCAGTTACTTGCGGTCAACCGCCATCCAGAAGGAGATGATCTTCCTCTTGACGTGTCATCGCCAGGTCCATAGTACGTCATGCTACGTCACAGTGCCTACGTCATTCACCTCACTTCGTCTCATCGCATTGGCATTTCATCATCTCCCATCATCACAAGAAGAAGAAGGGTGAGTACAGAACAATAGTGTATTTTGAGAGGGAGACCCTATTAACACAACTTTATTATTGTAGATTGTTAAAATGGTTCTATTTTATTTTTAGTTAGTGCCGTTAATCTCTTCCTGTGCCTAATTTATAAGTTAAACCTTATCATTATTTTGTACAGGAAAAAACATAGGCTATGTAGTGTTCAGTACTACCTGTGGTCTCGGGCATCCACTAGGGGTCTTGGAACGTATCCCCCTTGGGTAATGGAGGACTAGTGTAGTAAAAACCACTGAGATCTGGTGTGTGTGTGTGTGTGTGTGTGTGTGTGTGTGTGTGTGTGTGTTATACTGACCAAGATGACAAACACATAAACAAGTCACCCAAAGATTTGGTTACACCCAACCAAACCTTTGGGTGACTTACAATCAAAAGGTCGAACTCTCAGTCCTGTTATGGCTACTGTGGGTGTCAGCTTCAGTTCTGCCCCATCTGTCTTCGTCCTCAGATCCAAGACGAAGGAACGGCCCGTTTCTCAAACACTGTTGGTCGCGTGGAGGAAGGAGAGAAGAACCTGGTGAGCTCTTAGCTGACTTTAAGGTGCTTGTTCAGAACATGTTACGTCTGTTCGTGTGTCCCGGGACAAAGCAAGTCATATGGCCAAGCTGGATGTACGTGGAGAGTGGAAGGGGCAGCACAAGTGACATAGCCAAGGCCGATGTCAACAGGGAAGAGCCCTTGATATTTTCAACATGAATATCATCCACTACAGTGAACTTGAACACTGTATTTGACCTCTTTGTGCCTTGGCTGTCTCGTCTCTAAAATGTGAATAGTAATAGAACCTGCCTCATAGGGTTGTTATGAGGATGACAAGACTGATTCTGGGAGAGCATTGAAAACAGTGCCTGGCACATAGTAAGTGCTAGGTAAGTGTTAAATAAAAAAAATAAAATAGAGTGTTTGCTCCTACAATTGTTTTTCCTCTTGCCATAGTGAGCCCCCATACACTCAGCCCTCCATCATCACATGCCTAGAAAGGGAAGTTCTTTGCTTACAGGCATTTAAAACCAAGACATTTCTATTTTTGGAAGTCCGTGATTTTAAAATTAAACCTTAAAGCGTTGTGCCATTGCTTATATTCTCGTAAAGATGGTCCCGTCATGGCCGTGCAGTAGATTAGCTCTTCGTGGACAAGGGGAGAAGAGCTTCTGTATGGTAGGAATAGGACAGCAGGTGGTGGTAGCATAAAACAAAAGAGAAGCTTCACCGCTGAAAAAGGACGGCAGCCAAAAGGTCCAAAAAGCTGCTCACAGCTGTGACAGAAAGAGCATCACAGGAACCCAAGTGTATAAGCTGCTGTCTGAGTTGCCACCTCCCTCGGAATAAAAGGATTTCTACTCACATTACGCCTTCCCCCTCTTCCCTGCGACACTCTGAGTGCTCGGTTGTGTGTTTTGATTGAAATACGCCGCTCGCTCAGTGGGCCCGGTAACCCCCTCCAGGAACACTGAACACACACCTGGGATTTGCCAAAGGCATTGCAAGTATTTTTCTCAGTCGCTTTGCTTCCTGAGTTTTTTCAACACCTCTGCCAATTGCTACCAACACAACAATTACTTGTGTGAAAACTGGGAAAGGAAAGATCTGAGTTTTCTTTTTCTTATAGACCCTGCCCTGCACAAGACAGAGCTTACTAAATGCCCATGAGATCACACTTTTCCGTAAGTACTTTATACTTTCTCTGTATGTCTTGGGATCTTTAAGGTGCCCCCCAGTCCTGGACATTCTATACTGGGACAAATAGAATATAAGATGTCAAAAAAAAAAAAGAAAAAGAATATAAAATGTCACTGTGGGAGTGGGGGAGAGGTGTCTCTAAGTTCCTCTGTTTCTAATCATTTATGCTTGACAGTCTTAGATTAGAATGAGGTGGTCCATTTCCATTAGAATGAGTTGATTCATTTTCCAGCTTAGCCCAGAAGTCTCGCTCTATTTCCAAATGTCTGTAGACCAGATTCATGTCACAGACTCTCTAGCTCCAAGAGTTGACCATAAGGCTACAGTAACTGTCCTAGCTGATAGTCATTGAGTATTTTTACCACGTGCCAAGCGCATGCACTACTTTACTCAATTTTCCCAAAGGAGCTAGGATTTATCATCTCCGTTTCACAAACAAAGAAATGAAGTCCCCATAGCTGATATAAGTTGCTTATAGTCAGCATATGCTGGTGCTTGAGTACATGGATTCTGAAACGGGACAGCTTGATTTGAATTCTGACTTTGCTACTTACTGTTTTAACTTGTTTATTTGCCTTCCCTGTGCCTCAGTTTCCTCATCTTTGAAAAGAAGATAGTATCGACAGAACCTACCACTTAAGATTGTTGTGAGGATTAAATGAGTTAATTAAAAGATTTAATTGTGAACTGTGCATGATACATAGTAAACATCATAAAAATGTTTGCTAATTCAACATCCATTCATGATAAAAAAAAAAAACAACCTCTCAGCAAAGTAGGAGTGGAGGGGGAGTCCCTCAACTTAATAAAGAACAGCTACAAAAAAACTAAAGGCTAACATATTTAACGGTGAAAGACTGAATGCTTTCCCTCTAAGATTGGGACAAAGACAAGGATGTCTGTTTTTACACTCTAACCCAAAAGAGTGCTGGAAGTCCTAGCCACTGCAATAAGGCATGAAAAGTAAATAAAAAGTATGTGAATTTGAAAGTAACACATAAAACTGTCCTATTTGCAGATGATATGATTGTCTGTGTGGAAAATTCCCAAGGACCACACAAAAAATCCTGGAACTAGTGAGTTTAGCAAGTTTGCAGGATACAAGATCAACATAAACAAATCTATGGAATTTCTGTATACCATCAATAGACATGTGGACGTGGAAACTAAAAAAGCAATGCGATTTATAATCACTAAAAAAAGTAAGATACTTAGGTGTAGATCTAACGAAACATATATAATTTATCGGATGAAAACTACACAATGCTGATGAAATAAATCAAGGAGGATCTAAATAAATGGAGACGTATATTATTTTCATAGATAGGATCAGAAGATTCAAAAGAGTAAAGATGTCCATTTTCCCCCAAGTTGATCTACAGGTCGAATGCAATTCCTATCAAACTCCCAGTCAGATACCAGTGGAAATACTCTAAAATTTATAATACCAATCAGCAAAATGGAAAGGTAACCTATGGAATGGGAGAACATATTTGCAAATCATGTGAAGGGTTAATATCCAAAACATATAAAGAACTTATACAGCTCAATAGCAAAAACAAATAATTGTTTAAAAATGGGCAGAGGAACTGAATAGATGTCTTTCCAAAAAAGACATACAAATGGCCAACAAATACACGAAAAGGTGCTCGGTATCACTCATCATCAGAGAAATGCAAACTAAAACCACAAAGAGATATCACTTCAAACCTGTTAGAGTGGCTACCACCAAAAACACAAGAGAATAGTGTAGATGAGGATGTAGAGTAAAAGAAATCTTTGCTCACTGTTGATGAGACTCTAAATTGGCACAGCTACTATGGAAAACAGTATGGAGGTTCCTCAAAACGTTAAAAATAGAACTACCATATGACCCAACAATCCCACTTCTGGGTGTGTATCAAAAGGAAATGAAATCAGGATCCCAAAGAGATATCTGTACCTCTATGTCTATTGCAGTATTATTCACAATACCCAAGATTTGGAAATAGACACACACACACATATATATATATATATATATATATATATATATATATATATATAGTGGAATGTTATTTGGCCATGAGAAAGAAGGAAATGCCGCCATTTGCAACAACATGGATGCATCTTGAAGGCATTATGCTACATGAAATAAGTTAGGCAGAGAAAGACAAATACTGTATGATCTCACTTATATGTGGATTAAAAAAAAAATACATTCATAGAAACAGATAGGAGAATGCTGGTCACCAGGGCCCGGGTTGGGGTAGGGAGTGGAAATGTTGGTCAAATGATACAAACTTTTAATTATTAGATGAATACATTCTGGGGATCTAATATACAGCATGATGAGTATAATGAATAATACCCTATCAGATACCTGAAAGTTGCTAGTTGAATAGATCTTAAGTGTTCTCACCACAAAAAAGAAATTGTAATTATGTGACATGATGGGGGGGTTAGCTAGGTCTATGGTGGTAATCTTCTTGAAAGATACAAGCGTTTCAAAACAACACAGTTTACACCTTACACTGACACAATGTTAGATGTCGATTATATCTCGAAGCTGAAAAAAATTAAATGAAGACGGAAGGTCAGAGAAACTAAGAGCTAACGATTTTGAAAAATAAAAAAGGGGGAGATTCATCTACTCAGTATGAATGTTTTCTACATAGCTCCAGAAATCAAGACTGTGTGGAGTTGGTGGAGAGAGAGATATACAGATTAATGGGACAGAATAGGTAACCCAGCAATAGGCCCACATAAATTTCCCCTGCTTTTTTTAAAATGTTTTATTTATTTCTGAGACAGAGAGAGAGAGAGCATGAACAGGGGAGGGGCAGAGAGAGAGGGAGACACAGAATCCGAAACAGGCTCCAGGCTCCGAGCAGTCAGCACAGAGCCCGACGCGGGGCTCGAACTCACGGACCGTGAGATCATGACCCGAGCTGAAGTCGGACACCCAACCGACTGAGCCACCCAGGCGCCCCTGCCCTGCTTGTTTTTGACAAAGGTACAAACGCAAGTCAATGAAATTAGGATGGTTTTTCAACAAACGCTGTTGAAGCAATTAGATATTCATAGGCAAAAAGAGGAACAATGACCCATCTGGTAATCCGAAAGTCCATTTGAAATGGTTTATAGACTTAAATGTAAAACGTAAAACTATAAAAAGTTGTAGACAAAATAGGAGAAAGTCGTGAGGACCCAGGGCTAAGTGAAGAGTGTTTACACTTGATATCAAAGCCATAGTCGACTAAAGGAAAAACTGTCGTTTGGATCTTATAAAAATAAAAAAAGTTTTGCTAGGTGACATAATCTATTAAGAAGGTCAAAGAACAAGCTATGGGTAGGAGGACGTATTTTCAGGGCTCAACTCTGGTTCCAAACATGCACTTTGAACCACTGTGTTGACTCTCTGAGTCACATGGGAAGGGGAGGATCATGGCGTGAGTGGAGGGAAAGGATTGGAAGATGAGAGGAACCAAGAGACAGAAAAGGAGGACGAAGTGGCAGGTTTAGTTCATTGTAGCCAGGGAAATAAAAATTAAATCCACACTGAGACACCGTCCCACGCCTACCAGATCGAAAAAACTAGAAAGTTTGATCATACTAACTGTAGTCGGGTCGTAGAGACTGTAAATGGGCACAGCCATTTTGGGAAGTAGGCACTGGCCGGTGAGGTTGAACGTGTGTATAACCTACATGCACCAGTTCCTCTCCTATGTATGTATTATGCGAAACTTGTGTACCAGGAGATACTGTTCTAGAAGTTGGTTGTAGTCACAAGAACCTGTCACCTGAAAACTGAAAAGTGCAGACAACCCATGGAGTGGGAGAAAATATTTTCAAATCGTGTAGCTGGTAAGCATCTAGCTTCAAGAATATATAAAGATCTGGAGCATCTGGGTGGCTCAGGTGGTTGAGCGACCGACCTTGATTTTGTCTCAGGTCACGATCCCAGGGTCGTGGGATGGGGCCTCAAGTCCGGCTCTGTGCTGAGCATGGAACCTGCTTCAGATTCTCTCTCTCCCTCTGCCCCCCCCCCCCCCACGCTCCCCCGCACTTTCTTTCTCTGTCTCAAAAAAATGTTTCAGAACGTTCAAAGATCGCATGCTGGTTCTATTTTTAACGTTTTTTCACAAGGGATGTCAAACATCAAGGCATACACCTTAAATGTGTCCAATTCCTACGTGTCAATAACACCTCCATAAAGCCAGGGACTAGACTTATTGCGGTGATCATTTTGCAGTATATACAAATGCTGAATCATAATGTTGTACACCTGAAACCAACATAATGTTTTATGTCAATGACACCTCAATGAAAAGTAATGAAAACTTTAAAATGCTAAGTGTCACCAAATCACGCCAGAGAATACCATAGAAAAGACTT